>NC_133503.1:114043750-114369062 GCF_049354715.1 Callithrix jacchus | reverse complement strand
CTAATTTGTAATTTAACCTCATTTGTCCTTCAATACTGTATGTTTTTATAATTTTATTGGGATGTGAAGCAAATGTGTCTAATATTTACCTCCTATTTCCTACATAGTAGGCAATTTGTAAATTTCACTTTGTTTTTTTATCTTGAATGTAATTATTATACCATAGATTATTTTCATAACTCCATATCAGTCTTTTGTCTTGCTGCTTATCATTTTTATTTGAGCAGTGGACTACCTATGTTTGATATCTATCCACAAACTGGGTAGGTCAGACTTCAGCTTTCTGCTATTAAGCTTGACTACAGCTGGATTTCAATCATACTGTCAGTTCACAGATCTGTCTCCCACAGACTGAGGGGAGGAAGAAGGAAGGTACATCAGCAGAGGAATATTGACTGTGCAGAGTCTTCTCTCCATGTTTGGTGCAGCTGCTGGGCAGGTGTCTGATTTCTGGGTTCAGCTTCTTTACTGCCTATTCTTAGCCAGCTTTCCTAATGCTTTATACAGTCTGCAGCTGTGTCCAGCTTCCTTCCCAACTGAAATCTTACTGCATGGTATGGCCTCTGTAAGAGTTGAGTGACTTCAAGAAAGATTTCTTTTATTATTATTATTATTTATTATTATTATTTTTAGAGATGGGCTCTCGATCTGTCACCCAGGCTGGAGTGCAGTGGCATGACCATAATTCACTGCAGCCTCGTACTTCTAGGCTCAAGCAATTCTCCTGCCACAGCCTCCTAAGGACCACAAGTGCATGCTACCTTGCCCAGCTAACTTTTACATTTTAAATTATTTATTTATTTGTTTAGAGATAGGGTGTGGCTATGTTGCTTAGCCTAGTCTCAAACTTCTGGCCTGAAGTGATCTTTCCATCTCAGCCTCCCAATGTGCCAGCATTACCTGCATAAGCCACCATGTCCAGCTGAAATACTTCTTTTAAATGCTGATGATCAGCCTCAGCAAATGGAAGCCAAAGAAGTATGTTTGCTTTCTGCTGTCATGGAGCCTCTAGCTATGAGATCTTGTCCCTCGAAGTAAGAGACTATGTACCGAAGAATTTGAGAGTTGTTCCTTGGTGACTAGTTTTATGGTATTTCCTTTTTATCTGATCTACTTTATTTATAGCTAAAACACCTCCAAGTTTCTCTTTTATGGATGGGTACTCCATAGTTTCTAAATCTGAAGGTAATTTTCTTTTGTCTTTTATTACCCTGTCAACATTTCAGTGGAAATCTGAGAATAGGAGATGTTAGGTATTTGTGCTATGATTCAGATTTTCAGTTCTTTTAACATTGCCCTATTGACTTGATCATAAAAGATGGTCAAAAAGAGTTGATGACTGAACAAAGAATGAACATTATTTTGAGCTTAAGGGATACTAATTACTTTATGTGACTTTTTTATTATTCTTGCATATGCTGAAATCTTTGAGGTTTCTTCATATTTCTTTTTTGGATACATCAAATGGCAATAATAATAGCTTCTCATGAAAAGAAACTGGGACTACTCTAGAAATAAGTTTAAAATTTATTCTTTATTTCTTAACATAAATCTTGGCTGCATTCCTTATATTTCTGTGTTAGGCACAACACATAGAAGGATAAATGAGGTATGCTTTCTACCCTTCTCAAATAACTTCTCATTATAATAGTATGATGATTTATTAGCAGGAACTTTTCTTTTTCTTTATAGGTCAAACATCAGGATTATTTTTATTTTTATTTTTTTACATTCACTCACTGCTCACTCACTGACTGATGAGAGAAACTTCCTGTCCTGTAAGCTCCATTCATGGCATGTGTTTTATACAGGTGTATTACTTTTTATCTTTTTTTGAGACATTGTCTCACTGTATTACCCAGCCTCCCAAGTAGCTAAGACTACAGGCATGTGACACCATGCCTGGCTAATGTCTTAATTTGTGTGTGTGTGTTTGGAAATGGGAATCTCTCTATGTTGCCCAGGCTGTCCTTCCACCATTGGCCTCAAGCAATTCTTCTGCCTCAGTCTCCCAAAATGCTGGGATTACAGGCCTGAGCCACTGCACCTGGCCTTATATCATATTTTTACAGTACCCTTTCTATATTTAAATATGTTTTGACACAGAATTTTAGAATCTACTGCAGTATTTAGTAAAATCACATGCTGTACAGGTTTGTAGCCTAGAAGCCGTAGGCTATAACATATAATCTAGATGTGTAGTAGACAATACCATGTCGGTTTGTCCGATATATTCTCTGATGTTCCCACAACAATGAAACTTCTCAGAATGTATATCAATTGTTTAATAATGCATTACTGAATTTTATGAGTATGGTTAATATCAAATACTGCTTTCTGAATGTGGCCAGAGGCACTCCACAAGTTAAATCCAATATGTCTGCATAAAACATCTTCAATACAAAAAATACAAATTTCAAAAACATCAATTTGGGAGTGATTATTCTCTTTGTTTTTTTGAGAAGGAAAGAACAAAAAGGAGTGAAGGAGAGGAAGAAAGAGGAAGAAAAAGAGGGAGAGAGGACAGAAATGTTGCTTTATTCTAAAAATGGGTATTAATAATGGCCAATCAATATTTCATTTAAACCTATGAGTAGGTGTGATGTGGTATTGACAAGAATGTATATTTTGTATATTTAAAGTGGAGAGCTCTATAAATATTTATTAAGTTTACTTGTTCTGGATCTGAGTTCAAGTCCTGGATATCCTTATTAATTTTCTGTCTCGTTGAGTCTAAATCTCTGTATCTGGGTGTTAGGGTCCTTAGCTCTTATTGTTGCATTGATCCTTTTACCACTATATCTTTGTTAAAATAGCTTTAAAATCTATTTTATCAGATGCGAGAATTGCAACTCCTGCTATTTATTTATTTATTTATTTATTTATTTATTTATTTTGCTCTTCATTTAGTCCGTTAATCTTTCTCCATCCCTTTGTTTTGAGTCTTTGTGTATCTTTGGATGTGAAATGAATCTGGATGTAGCGTACCATTGGGTTTTGACTGTATCTTTTGATTGGGGGATTTAGTCGATTTAAATTTAGGATTACTGCCATTTGATGTTAACTGGCTGTTTTATCCATTCGTTGATGTAAATTCTTCTTTATGTTGATGCTCTTTACTTTTTGGTATATTTTTAGAAAGGCTAATACTGGTTGTTTCTTTCTATGTATAATGCTTCTTTCAGAAGCCCTTGTAAAGCAGGCCTGGTAGTAATAAAATCTCTGAGTACTTGATTGTTCATAAAAGATTGTGAAGCTTAGTTTGGCTGGATATGAAATTCTGGGCTGAAAGTTCTGTTCTTTAAGGATGTTGAATATTGGCCCCCACTCTCTTCTGGCTTGTAAGGTTTCTGCTGAGAGATCTGCTGTAAGTCTAATAGGCTTCCCTTTGTGGGTAACCTGACCTTTCTCTCTGGCTGCTCCTAGTATTTCCTCCTTCATTTCAACCCTGGTGAATCTAATGATTATATGTTTTGGGGTTACTTTTCTTGAGGAATTATCTTTGTGGTGTTCTCTGTATTACCTGGGGTTCAATATTGTCCTGCTTTGCTAGGTTGGGAAAGTTTTCCTGAATAATATCCTGAAGAGTATTTTCCAGCTTGGATTCATTCTCTCCGTCACATTCAGGTACACCTATCAGACGTAAATTAGGTCTTTTCACATAGTCCCATATTTCTTGGAGACTTTGCTCATTCCTTTTTATCCTTTTTTCTCTATTCTTGTCTTCTCGTTTTATTTCATTAAGTTGGTCTTTGACCTCTGATATCCTTTCTTCTGCTTGATCAATTCGAGTGTTTAAACCTGTGCATACTTCTCGGAGTTCCCATATTGTATTCTTCAGTTCCATTAATTCACTTATATTCCTCTCTAAATTGTCTATTCTCATTAGGATTTCATCAAACCTTTTTTCAAAGTTCTTAGTTTCTTTACATTGGGCTATAACATGTTCTTTTAACTCACATACATTTCTTATTATCCACCTTCTGAAGCCTGATTCTGTTAATGGAATGTACTCGTTCTCCATCAAGCCTTGTTCCCTTATTGATGAGGAACTGTGATCCTCTTTAGAGGGAGAGGCATTCTGATTTTGAGTATTCTCAGCCTTTTTATGCTGGTTTCTTCCCATCATTGTAAATTTATCCACCTGTCATCTTTGTAATTACCAACTTTCAAATTAGGTCTCTGAGTGGACGTCCAAGTTGTTAATTCCCAGGGCTGAAATATGAGCAACCCACTGTGCCAGCCAAAACAGTGGTGTTAAGACTGATGGTGCTTTTCTGCCCAGGAATCTCCAGTTTGGCTTCCTTCTTGAGTCCGTAATAGGTGACTCTGCCTTCCTGGAGCTCCAAATGTCGGTCAGAAGGGGAACCAGTCCCGTTTACTCTGCACCAAGAGCTGCCACCCCGAGGTGCCGGCAAAGCTGCTGCACCAGCCACAAGAGTCGCGCTGGTGACCCGTGGGGCTCCTCCACTGGGAATCTTCTGGTCCGTGAGCGACAAAAATTTGTCTGAAAGTGTGGCATCTTCTCCTTCTCTGCGCTTTCACTGGGAGCTGCAATCCCGAGATGTTAGTGATCGGCCATCTTGGATCTCAGGAGTAGGATTATTTTTTTAAAAAATAGAAGTACTCAGCATAATTAAATGTCTTTTTCTCTCTGGCAATGGAGGGTTTGTTTATTTAAGCAAATCAATAAAGAAATTTTTTGCCAAGTGGTTACAAGAGACTGGAAGAACATTTCTCTCACTAATCCTAGGGTAATGGAAGAAGAATTTTCTTCATCTATGGTTCCTAGACTATGTGGAGTCAAAAAAAGTTACACTTGACTGAATTTACATTTTCTTTTAAGTTTTTTTTTTGTTGTTAAATACACATGATTTTTTCTTTTATTAGTAATGGCACCAATATGCAATCACATATTTACTTAAAGTACTGCTATATCTCTATCCACATATAGTAAAAGAAAAAATATAGATGCATTTTTTGGAGAAGATGCTTTTATTTTCTGAACTTTCTAAATGCTAGTCAGTGAATGCTGCTAATAAAAAATATTTTGCTCACCAGAAATAGAGATATGCATCCCTCAGAGCCAGGCATGTGGGTTTTATCAATTGGAGTGGATTTTGTCTGTGGATATCTGTGTATTTGGTCTGTTCAGACTCATTTAACTCTACTTTGGGTAAAACTACCCTAATCTCTCCCTATTCCATCTTGACTTGCTGGAAGTATCACATGAGGTACCCCTTACCAAATGCATGGGCACATGACTCAAGCCATACCTATGAGAGTGTTCTTTTCCTGAGAATTACCTACCTCATAAAACTGTTGTATGGAGTAAGTATGTTAATAACATGCAAAATATTTAGAAGCATTACTGCATCGGGTAAGCAATACATGAGTGCACTCTGACTATTCTTAAGCAGAGTGACAAGGTTAGAAGGTGGCTATAGCTGGAATATTCTCAGCACACTGCCCTAAGACACTCTCTTATTCCTCTACCTTGATCCCCAGAGCAGCTTAGTTTCTGTTCTTCTCAAAGTCTGATCATAAAGCATTTATTCCAGTTCTATAAACTACTTTGTATCTTTGCAATAAATTCACTCAATAAATGAAATGACTTTCTATTTCTTGAGATCCAATAATTTTGATAATTAAAGAGAAGCTCTCAGGAAAGCTCCAAACAGTGCAATTAAGCAATATTCCACAGGACTTAAAATTATTTGTATTTTGTTTTGAATTATGATTTCTTATTCCTTCTAAATATAGTATTGTATTATTCTGGGAAATATGGTAAGCAAAATAATTAAACCATAGCAGAATTATCCAACACAGAAAAAGTTGGAAAATAAAAAATTATGGAAATAAATCGCTGTTTCACAGTAGCATTAATTCTTTAAGAAAAATCATCATCACCACCAAAATTATAGATGCCAGACACTGTTTGGAGATTCACAGATATTATTTCCAATCTTTATAGCAAGTCTAGAAATAATATTTACCCTAATTTATTCATGGGAAAGCTGAATGGTGGAGGCTTGTTCATTAGTTATCAGCTAACTAGAATTCTAACCCAGTTCTACTAACTACAAAGCCTGCCCGTTCTTCACTAGAATACATTTTAGTTTTCTTAAATTGTGAAATGCTTTTTGTTTCTAAACTTGGGATGTTAATTTTAAGTGGTATGAAAATTTTTAAGTGGTGTCTATTCATTCTTCCATTAAATATTTATTGAGTGACTGTGGGTAATTAAGATATTCATGAGTGTGGGTAAATATCGTCTTGGGGCATGTGTTTTAAGTGAGGTAGCAAAATGGCATGCAGAGCAAAGAACTCTTGTAGATTATTTAGATTAAACCTAAAATTTGTCTATCAAAAGCAATGATAATAAGTATTCTCTCTTTAGTCCAGGTAATCAACACTCACAATTTATTTAAATAGACAACAAAAAAATCTTTCCTTTTTGTTTCCCTAACCCCAGTCCATCCTACTCAAATAACATGCATTCATACTGTGACATATTTAGGAACCTTTCTAAATTCTAGAGAATTTTAGTTCACTAAATTTTAGGCTTATGCTATGCAGTGAGAGTGTCAAAGCTTTTTCTTTGCTGAAGAAAAACTGGATAGAGTACCAAATATATCAATACTGGCATTAAGGTTTTAGACACACTTGTATAGGGCCAGAGATAAATAACCACAATACTAGCCTCCAAGGAGCTAGAAGGTAATGGTTGTGCAGAAACTGTTATGACATCTTTAGACAAAGCTGGCCACTTTATCTTTACCTTTTCTAGCACTCTTAACAGGGATCTAATAGGAATGTACAGAAAACTGAATTCTCATCTTTTTCCTTCCCTCAATTTCACACTATATATTCTCTCTGTTCAGCAATAGAAGGGAAGAGGTTAACAATTTGCTCCACTGACAACAGAGTTTACTTGGTTTACACAGAAGAGATTTTCTGTGTGTTCAGGGCTATCAGTGTTTGCTCTCTGTGTAATGGAAAGAAAAAACAAATAATGAGTAGACACTGGCAGCTGAAATACCAAAGAAGCATTGGTTCTACACATGCAGGAAGATTCTGCATATTCAAATTCATTACTAATGAATCATTTTAAAGACTTGAGCTTGTATTTGGAAAATCTATGCAGTTGGGGGGACTTATGGCACATTTTATTGTTCCTTGTTCTGTCTTAATGTCTTTGAACTTCTTAGGGTGCTAGGTATGAGACTGACTGGTCTTACATGGGAGAATGTGAACTCTGCATGTTTGCAGCACAGAGCCAGGCTGAATGTAAGTGTATGCCAGAAACAGCACCAACTACCATTTGGATTGAGTAGGCAGGTGACTGTAAATCCTAAAGGTAGAGGTAGCTGAACCAAGAGGCCCAGGCACTCAGAGAACCTCCCAAAACCTTAGTATCCCTGGTCAGAAGTTCCAAACTTGGCAGAGATTTAAAAAACACAGACTCCAGCATCCCAGCCAAACCTTCCAAACTAGCGTATCCAAAGGTGGATATTCTGGAAACCTGTCTTCTTAAAAAGTAACTCTGAGGACCAGCTAGAACTGTGAGCTAGCATTCTAAGTCCTTTGTGAAGAAGAAAGAGCCCACCTTTCTCACTCTACTGGCACAGTTGCTAGCTTGCAGGGTACACAAACTGGTACCAGTGTGTTCTTGAAGAGTAAGAAAGAGAAGTTGGAGGTGAGTTTCTTAGTACATCTACCTTTTTAAGACTCCTTTCCTCACCCCAGATTGCCAGCTTGACTCCTCAGTAATCTGAATTTGACATATTTCATCTATTTTCACATATCCTGGCTTGGCTTCGATCTGACAAACTCTTAGGTAGCTAGATAAGTGACCTTGTACTTTAAAGATAAATATTGAAATATAATCATTTTAGTAATTAATAGAGGTTCTAGAAAATGGGAATTAATCTATGGAAGGGTCAAAACTTTTTTAAAAGAATGTTAAAACTCCACCCTTTTTTATAGAAAGCATGAAACATTGGTACTTTTCATGGTTTGGAAATCTCATTACAAATATGGTTTATTTTACTGTGTTCTGCAATATATCAAGGAAGTCATTAAGTATATAGATCATTTATTTCTATGAATTTTATTTGGGGTTTGACTGGTTTTGGTTTGCTTGTGTGATGCCATTAGCTCTGTCTCTTCTTTAAGTGCCAGCTGTCTTGTACCACTGTCACGACGTCTGACTGGGCAGTACACATTCTTTCATTTTTCTGTTTCGAATCTTTGCAGGTGGTGGTATTCAACAGCCAAACCACATAGAATGAGGTCTTAATTAGAGTGAGCTGGATTCTGGGCAAAATTCTGGCAATCTCTTCTGTGAGTGAGGGTTCCAGCTTTGGGTTATGCATGTCATGATGTGTATTCTGGCTGCCTGGAAGGCTTTGTTTACTTGTTTGCTTTGCTTACCAGTGCATGACTGTGTTTCACAGGACTCTAAGTGGTTGGAGCAGTTAGTTTTGAGTAACTGCAGAGTTCATGTGTGTAGCACCAAATGTGGAGTGAGCGTTTGTGCATGAGTGTCAGCAGATTCATGTGTAACATGTTCAAACTGGAGAGAAAAGAAGCACTGCCCAGCTGGAATGGGGAGCGAGTGCAAGTCAGAACATTGATTTTTCTCTTTCCGTCTAAGGACATCAGCAATACTGGGTTCTGGGTTACAGCAGGAAGAGACTTGAATTCTTCCATTTTCTTTCTCTACCAGAAAATCACTTGGCAGCTATCATGGCAACACAAACCCTTGGCTGGTTGGTAGCTTAGGGAAACACAAGCGTGCTAATAATCAGTACAAAGGAAAGCATCTACAGTGTTATCTTATAGAAGCAAAGGAAACCTAATTGATGCCCAATCTCCAAAGAAAACGGCCACAGAGAAGCCATGTGCCTGGGTACAAGAGGGAGAACATTCTTGGCTTATAGCCTCATCCCTCAGTAGCCACTTGATGAGGACAGGCAGAGCCACGGACTTACAGGTGATATATTCAGCCAAGATTACCTTTGAGGTCAGTGAGAAGGGCTTCAAATTTGGCTTTCTTCTTTTTGCCATTAACATCATAAATATACCTACCAAAATCCTAGTTTCACCAAGCATGCTTGGTCTCCCCTTTAGTTATTTCTACAAATCGTATTGTTCTTTCGCTCTTTCTCTCTCCTTTGCTCTTTGTCCCTCTTGGACCCTTTTTAAAGTGTGTTTCATTTAAACCACTTGATGCACATTGGCTGAGTGCAAAGAGAGGGAAATCTCTTTTAATGACCCATCAGGCTTTCAATCTCTGCAGACCGCACAGTTCAGATTGAGCTAAATGAGATAGTATCCATGGTGCGAGGGGCGGAATGTGCCAGGCTTTTGTGCCAAAGGGAGATGAAACGTGTGCCATATATTTGGGCATGTTTAAAGGCAGTGATTTCAAAGTTCTACTCCTGAGTTTAGCATTGCTAATCAGCTTGAAGGAAAGAATAAGAATATACAAGAATAAGTGGCCAGATGGGATAAAACTCCAAAAGACTTTAAAACCAGACAGAAATGGGTTACAGTAAAAGGATGCTCAATAATTAATGTTTAATTTGTTGTAATGTCAGTAACTTTTGTAAAATAATTAAGCAGTCATTTCAACTTTTAAAGGACAAAATTTAAACACTAATGAGACCATATGTATAATAATTCACAATGAAGGAATTATAATGTGCCAACTTTTACATATTCATCATTGTGTGTTAGCAAAGTTCTAAGAGAAAAGTTTGGATCCTTTACAAAAGATGTGTTTTGTTTATGAAATATTGAGTCAATATTTGGTTTCTTAATTTTGTCATCAGATGTATTATGAAAAATTATTTCCTGTTAATGCTTTTAAGATTTTCTAATCAGAGGACATGCTTCTACTCATGTGTTAGGAAAAGGTCTGGCCTTCTGGTGGGCATCTCTACCTTCTGAAGGTAATTACAGCTGTTTGTGGAGAAAGGTTGGCCTTATAACCCCTCACTGGGGACTAAATATATGACCTTTGTCACATAGTTGCCGCATGCCATTTTAACCCATATTATTTCAGATTTGCTTTTCATGGGGTGATATTTAGAGACAAGGATAAAATTAAATTGAACATGAAAGAAGAAAATATTGGTGGAGAAATATTTAAAATTGACAGGTTATTGGCTTTCATTATTTTTAATTGGATTTTATAGTACCTTTAATTGATTTATAGTTTTACTATGATCTTTAGGTGGATATGCTGCTTTTAAACCAGATATAGACTAGTTATGGAGGATATAGTCTGTTCATGCAGGGACTCTGGAAGCTGCTGAGTACCAATTTTGGCATTACTCCCAGTCATGTAATCTTGAAAAATTATTTAAATTCTCTGTGCCTTATTTTTCTCCTTTAGCAAAGGACATAATAATACTATTTTCCTCACAAGATTGTTGCAAGGTTATAGATATGCAATTTAAAGTATGTAGTTCAGTGCCCTGTACATAGTAAAGATGCAACAAATGTCTGTAACAACCACTCAGGTTGTCCCAACTGCAAACCAGCCCAGAATGTTTATATGAATTCTGACAAATTGAAGACATTTCCAAAACTAACTGAAAAGTCAGTCATCTTTGAAAGATGCCAACAAGTGATATGAAAGTTAGCTAGATGAAACACAATAAACAAAGCAAAGCAATAAAATCCACTTCACAGGGACTCAATAAATATTCACTGTATCAAAGAGAATTGGATATTAGGCATTAGGAACTTATAGATTCAGACTCTCTGTGTTGGGTGTAGAAATTTAAGTAAATGTCACTACTGCCAACTGCCCCATTCAATGTTTTAATCTCCTCTACCATATTCCTATAGAGTTGGCACTCATCCTATGCTTGAACCCTTCCAGCAATGGTAACCTATTCATGAGAAGCTAGAGCTGGTTACTGAAAAGATATCTTAGGTTGAGCTGACAACTGCTTGTCCTGCTTTCGCCTGTCCTCCTGGTTTGGCTTCTGTGGCTCTCCATATGTCAGCGGCTTACATATTTGAATATAGCTATTTTCTGGTTTTCTCCATTCCCTTCACTTCCCAAACATAAATCCACAGTTCCTTCAACCTTTCTCAAACGACATGATTTCAAGTTCTCTTATGCTGTGATCGATGAACTTTGGAATTGAACTTATTTCAGTTAGAATTTTTATTTAGTTGCAAGTAAATAAAAAAAAGGTGTTCATTTTTCTCCCAGATAAAATAAATCCTGCATTAAACAGCCCAGAGCCAATGTGGTGGCTTAGCAAATTCATAGGGACCCAGGACCTTCTGGGTTTCTTCTCTGTCATCCTGAAGATGTAGTTCTCATCCTCAGGCTCTGAAGGTGACTGATGTCACTCCAGTTATTGTGTTCCCATTCTGTTCGCATTCCAGACAGGAAAAACGATAAGGGCAATAAGCAACAGGGTGCAACCTTCTGAGTCTGCCTCCCTATTAGGAAGCTCTTCTGGACACAGTAACAGCAACTGCTACTTATTTCTTGTTGGTCAGAATTGCATCACATGCTCAATCCTAATGTAAGGAAAGCACGGAAGTGTAGTTTTTAAGCAAGGTTTTCTTGCTACTTTAAATAAAAGCAGTGTTCTTCTAATACGCAGAAAAGGCAGACTAAACATAAGGCAGCCAACAGCAGTCTGCATCAGGATGTCCTCTTCAAATATCCCCTTTGGAAATGCAGCCTCTCTACTTTAACAATAGTCTAGACAGAAGATGACCCTGAGGAGTAGAATAAAAACTACACCTGTCTCTGGAAATTTGACTTCTGATAAAAAGGAGTCGATTAACTAAAATATCAGGGAAAAGGTACAGAGAAGCCCTTACTTGGGCAAAGCTTTGTTCATCCAACTTGTAAGCTCAAAGCCAATAATCCTAATATTAATATTTACCGAGGCTCCTTACCTGTTAAAAGTTAAAAGCCTGCTTGTTCCTGGACTACTTTCTGTTCTGCACTATAAATCTACAAATCTGCAAATGTAGTAGGTCCATAAGCCAGCTTTGGCTGGGCCGATTTCTTCATTAAGGATGTGATTTACTAAAATGCTTATCAAAGTTAAGTGGCATAGTTATTACATTTTAGGAAGGTGTAAGCCCATGTATAAAGTTTTTTATTAAACATGTATTAGTGCCACTGCTATTTTAAGAAATTATTCAAGTATAGTATAGAGTCTTGCTGGGAAGCATGGCACCTAGCAAGTTCATCTAACCACTTAGCTGTTAACTTCTCTTTCTGTCCCAAAGATCATGGATTTCATTGGAAGGATGAGATTCCTCCCTCCCCCAATAGCTATTTAGGAAGAAAAACAAAAAAATGCATGCTTGATCTACAAGGAGTTGTGGAAATTCACACCTGGTCTCTGAAAGTGAAAAGAGATGAGATAAGAAAAGTAATTGGTGTATCACAGACATCAACTCATATACACCTTCTGGCCACAGAGAGGCCCAGGCCTAGCTAGCTCAAGTATTGTTCATAGCAAGATGTCAGTGATAAAAACAATGAGAGGCCTTGTTGACTAAGTCTTTTTGAGTACAGGTAATGTGATTTGTAACTGACTTTTTTCCCCAAAAATCCTAGAGAAGAGACTCTAGTTGATTTTTAGGGCTCATTAGTTAAGGGATGGTCTCAGTGCTAAGAATGCTAACAATTAACATCACTTACAAGGCCAAATTAATGACTATGCTTTTTCTGTTATTTCTCCATGTTTATGTTCATGTTAGAATTGAAATACTATAAACTCATCTATCTGGTTTCCCAAAGCCCTGTCTTCCTGAAATAGACAAGAATGAAATGTAAGACCACAATCTAGGAATAGGTAGATGACTGCAAATTGTGTCTGACCTCTCCATACTCTTAACTCTGACAGAATTTTTTCTGATAGTCACTGAAGACTTCCTTTCAGCAGTTTTTCCATTAGCCCAAAGGAAGAAAAAAATATGGTCCAAAGTATGATTACTGATTTCCTCTAAATGCAATGGTAATTTCGGTAATAAAAAGGAAAAAGCCTGAGAATGCATTTTTGCTATTGCCTTGTAGTCATTAGGCTATGTTTTCTGCGAGTTTCAATTACTATTATTCATTCATTCATTCACTTATCTTTTTAATGAATGTTAATCATTCACTTAGTGCCCACTATATGCTTGGCATTGAGCTAAGTTCTGAACATGCAAAACTCTCTGAGAAATTGTTTCGGCCCTCACAAAACTTATGACTAAATGACGATTGATTAATTGATTAACTTACCTTTGATTTGTTTTTTGAAGTTCTTCAAGTGCCCGGAATTTATAGCAAAATCTCAAGGGAGTTAGAATAGGTATTAACAGTCCTATTTTAAAACCGAGGAAACTGAGGCTCACAAAGTTTAAGCAACCTATTTGGACTGCACAGAAAGCTGATAGCAAAAAGAGTTCAATGTTAATTCTTGATAAGCTTCACATTTTAATATAACTAGTTATTTATATATGAAATTTTATTATAAGAACATTAGCTGAAGTCTGTTTTTTAACATCTTTCAGTAATGATAATGTTCTGACCTAGATTTCTAAAATACAGGAAGTTCATCTTGCTTGATTCATGCATTGCAGATCTGAACTATTGATAAAATGGATGAAAAGAAATGGCAAGTGAATTTGTTAGTTGCTTTGTGGACTAAAATTTAGTGGTATCAGAATGACTGGAGTATGACAGTTAAGGTTTAATTCCTATCATTTGCCAGCTGTTGTGGACTTGGTAAACACGTATGGGCTATTAGGAAGTGTGTATTTCAAAGTATCAAGTCATATTTAAAGTATTACTTAAGAAAATGGGATCATATCTTCTGTGTTCTAAAGAGGCCAGAAACTTTAAAAAAAGAGAGACATTTTAATCTTTTTTATTTTAAACTTTCTTTTCACACAATTTTTATTTTTCATTGCAAAGTAGATTTTGTGGTGGTTGCTATCTTTCTTAACATAGTCCATTGCAAAGGAGTTTAATCTATCCAGGGCTAAAAAGTGAAAATACGGACATGGTCAGGAAATGACTTGTATTTGGGTGAAGAAAAACAAATACAAGCTTCCCAGGTGACTTTAGGGTGTCTGGAGCACTGGTTACCAAACCTGGCACAAACCTGGAACATACTAAAGTCACCTAGGGAGCGCGCAAAATAGGCTATTCCAAAACCGTAAGATCTCTGGGGGTGGGACCCAGGCACTGGTACTGTTTTGAAATATCCCTGGGTAATGCTAATGAGCAGCCAAGGTTGAGACTTGCTAGAAACTTTCACTTCTGTTGGAGAGCAAAGTCATCAAATTAAGCTAATTGCTACTAAAAAGTGAATGGCTTGTATTATTCACATTTTCCAAATCAGTGTCTAATGGAGATTCTGGCTAGTGAGACAAAGTATAATGAAGACTGTCTCATCTAGTTTGCACAACTGCATAGTGCCTAGTACATAAACACCAAATATTACTGGCATTATTCTATTATTGTTATTTAATTCTTTGACAAAGGAAGGGAAAAGAAGAAAATAAATATTGTTTTCAAGATTAAAGATTTTCTATCTTTAATTTGCATTTCTTCCAGTTGAATGTTTTGAAATATAATAATTTGAGTATCTGAAATGTAAAAGCAAGAGATATAATGTAGCATATTTTATTTCCAAGGAATCCTATGAAATTTCACCTACTTTGGTACATATCTTATCAAAGTCAATTTATCTACCTCTAGCATTTTGTAGAAGAGGCTAGGGGATATGTGCACAGTAGTAAAAAAGCAGAAAAATGTATTTTTCTTTTGGCAAGTCACAGGCATTCCTTGGGATTGAGGTGGGAAGGGGTGGGGTAGGATGTCAACAAACTAGTAAAATGTAGTTATAAACTCTTATTCTTTTTTAAATATGATTTGTAGTTCTTATTTGAATGTTAATGTATTTTAAGTATTTATCTCTGAACTAATTTAGGGCAAGAGACAAAACCTTGGTAACAGCATATGCAGCATGTCATGATCTTCCCAGTTGCTTCATGGAAAGGTTCATATACTGACCTACTCCTCTTACTTTCTCCAGAGCACAAAACTACCATAGATAATTTCTTCTTCTAGTATGTCTTTGTAATATTATTTCAGTAACTTTATGTTATTACTTATTTCAGAAACAAAATAGAAACAGAAAGAATAAAGGTCTTAATCTAAAGACTAAAGTAATTCACAAAGAGCAGGAAACTAAATTCCACACCTGATCTCTTTTGGCTTCTAGCTTTCTTTTCTTCAAGTAGATTTTATTTCTCCCTCATCCCTGATTCTAATTCTAATAGATTATTGCAATTTGTATCTATCTTTGCCATATTCCTTTATTTAATTCCTACCTCCATGTCTACATTTTAAAAAGTGGTTTCTGTATTCAAGAATACTTTATTACTTAGCTCTTGAGAGGGAAAGCTGGCTCTTAAATTTTCTTAAAATTTGCTTTGAATTTTACTCTGGGGACAGAAGTTGAAATCTTGCCCACGGTTATCATGTTAGTTACAAAGTAGGCATGGATTGATGTATGATAGGAGAAGAGTTTCTGATGTCAGGAATATTTCATTTTATTTTGGGAATTGGTGATGATTGAGGGTTTTTTTTTTTAATTCTGTCTTTATGAGTTCTCCATTAAAACACTATTTTTTATCTCTACCCAGAGCTGGAATTTTGTGTTGCTAAAACTATAGAGCCTAGTCCCACTTTTTTTCTCCTTTGTCAAGCATATTTTCTCATGTCTGAGTTTTCTCAGTTATTCTTAATCCTACTTACAATCTTTAGGTGGATTAAAAGTTGCATTTCCTTGTAGCATTTGTTGCAAACATCAAATGATTAAAAAACAAAGAGAATTTATTTTCCTACCATAAGCTTAATGACTCATATTCAAGGGCAGGATGGGGTTGTCTGGAGGAAAGAGGGAGGCAAAGAAAAGTAAAAAGTAAATAGCAGGCATGTTTCAGGAAAGCTGCAGCCAGGGCTGTTGGACTGAACTGTGTCGATGCTGCTTTATGATACGTGTCAAAATAAATGCAGGACACAGTTTTTACCTCAAAGCTTGGAATGTTGTGGTTCACTGATATTTAGGTAAAGGAATGTTACAATTGGAATAGCTGGCCCAAAACTTTCCCAAAATCATCAATTTTATTTATTAAACTGGCTGAAAATGAGAAGAGTGACAAGGAAAGGCACAGATCATTTATTTATTTGACAAGTTTTTCAGAGTTCTTTTCCCTGATAAAGCAGCGATGGCAATGAATTTTATTATGTTTAGTGAAAGTGTTTGCTTGGTTTAAATTGTTTACATATTTACTGTTAGGGCAGTAATGAAAGCAGGTCAGTCCAAATAACTTTTTTGTCTTGTCTGTAAAACACTAGGCAAGTTGCATTTTTAATGGATGACGACCACAGTTGTTATTAGGATTCCTGAATGAAGTCATGAAGTCTGAAAAAATTTTGGAACCCAGAGTTTTAACTCATGTCACAATTAGAGTAACTGCTTTACAGAAAAGGGCCTAGTCTAATTTTGAGTCTGTGGCTTGATTCTCACAAGTCTGATGTTCATTTTCCAAGGATAATATTTATAAGCCCATAATTAAGGCAGTACTTTAGTTAGACATGAATTGTAAAGAAAGAAATTCAGGTTACTTTAGGTTTCCATTCTTCAAATCCAGTGTTCTGTGCTATACTTTTACAGTTAAGTGTGCTACAAAATAAAGTCTTTGGGACCCTCCGTTAAATAGGTTTAAACTTTTTTTGGAACAAGATTTCTAAGAGACTTAAATGTGCAAGTGAGCATTCTGACTAAGAAAGGACAAGGCACGTAGCCTTTCCAGACCATTAGCAAGCAGTATCTATTCTCATCTCTCAGGACGCTGTTTCTCAGAACACAGTTAAGGAGAATTTATATGTAAATGTATCACCATCAATAGGCAAGGCATAACTGTATATTTATATAGTATATATGTAAGTTTGTATAATATGTAATGTATATAACATATATGTATAGTATATGTGTAATATATATTAAAGTTACTTATGTAAACTTACTTATATATAAGTACACATATATATTATATATATTACATATATACATATAGTATATATTACATATTATATATAAACTTACATATATACTATATAAATATATACTTTATACAGTATTTACATGTGTTTATATGTAATATATACTATATAAACATACAGTATATTTATGCTGTATAAATATACAGTATATAAACATACTACATAAATATACAGTATATAAACATACTATATAAATATACAGTTATACCCTGCTTATTAATGCTGATACATTCTGAGAAATGTGTCATTAGGCAATTTTGCCATTGTGCTAACATCATAGAATGTACTTACACAAAATTAGATGGTATGGTCTGCTACACAGGTAGGCTATATGGTATAGCCTATTGCTCCTAGGCTACAAACCTGTACAACATGTTACTATACCAAATACTGAAGTTAATTATGACACAATGCTGAGTATTTATGCACCTAAACATAGCTAAACATAGAAAAGGTACAGTAAAAATTTTGTATTATAATCTTACAGGACCACTGTCATATCTTCATTTGATCAAAGTGTCATTAGGTGGACATGACTATATATAAATATATGATCAAATATATTTGTTATTTATATATTTTTATCAATATTTATATATTAATATAATACTAATATATATATAAGTTCTTTATTATCTTTCTGTCTCATTTAGTCTAAACCTAATATTGTATTCCCTCTGCAGAAACCTGCATCACAAAGGGCCAGCACAGCAAGGGGCACCAGGAATCCAGGGACCGTTATTTAATTGATGGCACTGGCAGATGATGGTCTCTCTTCCACGCATGAGACATGGTGCAGGTCTGCATGATGTCGTCTTCTTTTCCCTTGTGCATTCTCAGAACAGATAGCCCAGATGGCACTGTGATTCACTGTAAAGCAGGAAGGAGATAATGCAGCAGCATCTGCAGTGCTGCCAGGAGGAACACCTCTATAGCAATTGGGTGGATCTTGGCTACCTCTGGGCCAATTCTCCCTGTGTAGATCTTGATGAAGAAGAGAGTTCTGGGGGTAAGAGCAAAATTAATTTGTTTTTACTTTATCTGAGTTTAGAAGGTTTCTGGGCTCCTGTTAATGTACATCAAAGCAGTTCTAGAGTCATCTAAAACTTGCTCAACATTGCCAGTGTGCATGTGTAGAGGGATCTCTGTAACTCTGTTGGGTTCTGATTAAATGTATTATAAATAATATGCAGGAATCCTAGCATGGTTAAACATCTAAGTTGGAAACAAAAGAAATATTTTCACTTGGGACACTTAAATATATCTATTAGATTCTACTTAATTGTTAAATAAAGGGATGTCTTGGGATGGAAACGATAAAAGGCAAGATTGCTGAATTGGCTGTTGATGTTGACATTGGTTGTTTAAAAAGATTGTTTAGGATTGCAGTCCATTCAAAGCTAGATGGGCATCATAAATTCAGGGAAGACATTCTCATGAACCTTCTCTTAAGAACCCCACTACTCATCTTTTGACTAACATTCGGCACAGTATCAATTTCATGCATTGTTCTTAAATGATTCGTTGGGTAACTGCTGACCCCAGAACTAAGTGATAACACTGCCTTCCCTTAGGTCAGTTCTTTGCTCATGTATTCTTCACATTCTACAAAGGCTTACTTACCATGTATAAGGCGCTGTGCACAGCACCCAGGAAAACACAGAGGCACACAAGGTGCACTCTTTCTGCCATCCACTGTTGTGTACACAACTAAACAGACTAAAAAATATGTGTGGTAAATTTCATACAAAGTCATGCAAAGGAAGTAGTAACCGCTCTTTTGAATGTGATCATGAGTAGGCAGATTCCAGCCACTAAAGGCTCAGCATGGGCCACCTTGTAAGTATGCTGCATGAGGACTCACAGTGCGTAACAGCATAGCAACCTCATTTCTTTAAAAAAAAAAAACCATGAAACTCATATTACTGTACTCTTCCAGGACTTCATTTTGCAACTTTCATGCACTCTTGAAGCAAAGGCCATAACATCATAACTTTTGTTTTTTTCTAGTAGTTCACTTTCTGAGCATGTAATTGGGTACTTGGTGTATTATAGGCCATTACCAGACCTGGACATGATCATGGGTTTGGTCTCGTGCTCACTGTTTTAGAGGCAAGTCTAAGCTCTGCCTCCTCTCTTTTAGAAAAAAATTGTTCTGTGATTTATGATAATATTTTAATGAATGAAGTTTCTACCTTTTGTTACTATCATCTTCATTTTGAAAAAAAAATTATAGTCATTTACCATATTTCATCCATTTTAAGATAAATGCTTTTTCACATTTTAACATCTTTGAAATCAACTGTATTTTGTAATCAATGACATGTCATAGTTTAGTTGGCAGCAATCCTCCTCTCCCTTTCCAAAGTTTCCTTTGGCAGCACATGCCTCTACCTGTGAAGCATTGGAAACCCGCCCCTCCCCACCATGTTTCTGGTACATGACACATTAAAGGAATTCAGTGATGGATGACATTTGGGTCCTACAGTTGTGAGAAAACCAGGTCACTTTATTTGATATCTTGACATACTATTTTGTCTTCTCCTAATAGTGTAGATATGAGATAATATTGGCTCATGAAGTGATACTGTTTCATGATGAATTCATCTAACATTTAGTGAATGCTATAAAGCATATGTTCTTCCCCTATGCACTATGCACCATGACCACATTTGAAGAGTATAACAGGTGAAAAACACAGTCTTATATGATGACTAAGGGAGGTGCCATAATATAATATACAAATAAGTACTAAACGAGGTCAGACAAGATAAATCCCAAGTGGGAAGAGGTTACTTTGGGCTGGGAAGAGTTAATGGAAGATATGAGAGGCGAACTAGGCTTTGAAAGTTATAAAAATATGTATGAGTAAAAATGGAGGAAGGGTAAGTACGTTTTTAGTACTAATTTTTTTTAGCATCTATCTTCATTCGACACAGCTGTACATGAATGCAAAGTAGAAGTGTATTTTTAGATTCAGAACATGTATTTGAAAATACAGCATACATTTATGAGATTGGCTCTTTTACTAAGAACCAGTTAGAATGTCTGCTTTTCTGGGAATTCTGAACATTTCTTGCTAAATTGGGGTGCCAAAAGAAGACAGCAAAGCACTGACTCACATTTGAGATGGCACAGGAAGGATTGGCAGGGCAGATTTAATTCCAGGGAGGTTTCAAGGGGACTTGCTGTCTTAGACTTGAATGTGAATTGAGTATAAACCATGACTCAGAGAACACTCTTGAACTGGGTAACATGACTAAACAATTATCAACCAAAACAAGCTAGCATAGGTCTCATTTATTTATTTAGCAGGTATTTAGAGGTCTTCTAAATAATGAAGCCACAGTTTTTGGAAGGTAGCCTTAGATTCCCTTGTGGTTATGCCACTTATGCCTCTGATCACAGTGAGCCCTGCTCTTCCTGAGATAGGGCTTTGGGATGCTGTGTTATATACAGCACTTAGTTGGGGGCAAATTTCTGTTTTTAAATGGTAAATTTCTGGTCTAACTTCCTCTTTCTCTTCTCCTTCATTTCTTTTCTCACTTCTTCTGACATTTTAGGGCTTACACTGAGCATTCCAGAGCAGTTTATCAATAAAGGTTGATGTTATTTCTTTACCTTTTGTGGTGCACTTCTAAACTTTTAAATTGAGCAATGAAGACCTGCTCCACAATCGTGTACACTAGATTACATTGCTGTAAAAAAATTATTTCTGTTTTCAGTTCTGTTTGGTCTTAGTGACTGAAAGCCCTGTGCGAGTATATTTAAGAAGCTTTCTTCTATTTAACAGTTTAATCTAGGCTTAGGACATCAAGTCTCATTTTCCTTTACATTTTTCTCCATATGCCAGAGGAGCAATTCTTAACCCTGTTGACATTAGACATTTTTACAAAATACTGTTGCCTGGGCTCCACCCATAGAGATACTGATTTATTAGTCTGAACTAACGTTTAAAACAAGCTATTAAAAAAAAAAAAAAAACCTCCTCAGATGAATAGAGAGCCAGGCTTGAGAACCATTGTGTTGGTAGTCTGGTCAGAATTAGGGAAAATCCATGGAGTCTGGTCAGAGAATTAGGGAAGATCCAGAGAGCAAGGCTGATCCAGTCTAGAGAATCATAAGGCAGAATTTCTTTAGCATTTAGAACAAAGACTTCTGTGGATATGCAGAACATTCTTGGACCCCAATGCTAAAATTCCCTTAAAGATTTCAACATCTTTATCTGTTTTCTGTCCTTTAGGTTAAGAGTAAACCACTCACTCACCTCTGCAGCTAATATATAAAGTATCTTTGTGAAAGCTAAGGAAATCCACACCTTTCTTAATACATTATTATTATTTTCTAGGCAATTGTCAGAATAATATACAAATTTATAATGATAACATTGTAAAGGGCACTTTATGGACTTGTATAGTGCATAGACTGCACACACAGCCACACCCTATGGCCCATCATGTTCTTGTTTTTCCTGCTTAAACAAGTCATGATCTGAACTGGTGACCTGGAGACTATAGGCATCAGATGGCAATTACTGGCAGGCTGACCTAGGCATCGCAATTAAGATAAAAGGCAACTTCAAAGTCTGAGATGATGGGTTAGATGATCGCAAAAGGCTCTGTGCCTCATAGCTCTGCCACATTGCTTAATTTAGCCCAGGTTGTTTGTGAAATGGATTTAAAGTTGACCAAGTCAGTGTCTAAAAGCTGTGAGTGAAGAATGTATAAAACTTATGGCAAATATGGCTTTGCTTGACAATGTTGGATGACTTTATTTGGTTACACAGAGCTAAAGACTAAAAGAACCTGCCCATCCTCAGCAAAATTGCTGAGTAAGGGTGGGCTTATTTTGAGATTCCTCAGCATCTTCTCTCTCTCTTTTTTTTTTGGTATGTTTCTTTTTAGGAGTAGACACCAAGAAAAGGCATGTGTTTTGTATCTCATTGCTTGGCCAGTGGGCTTCATAGATGATACTCATCTTCAATGTAGCTGCACTTAAGCAAGCTCTAGTGGTATAGCAGCACAGCCCATGAGAACTTCCTACAATGATGAAAATGTTGTATTATCTGTTGTTCTGTCATGGGCAGAATGCAAACCTTCCTCAAAGTCTGAGGAAGCTAAGAGGCTGAAGAAAGGCTGACAAATCAATTTTCTGAGAAAGAAACAATTAATAGAGACTTACAAACAGAAGCCATGTCTGTGTCTTGGGTGACAGTGGGATAAGATGATGGATCCCCATGCTATTTCTCCCCCAACCCAGGGCTTATATACGATAGGGAAAGGGTATACATAATGCAGAAGGGATGTGTAGAATAATTGATCTACAATAACATCAAGGTTATTTGACCTAAGAGCAGGATTTACAGTAAGTACTGGCTCTTACACAAGGAACAATTGGAACTCTTAGAGGCCTTCCTGGAACAGCAGTTAATCAGAAACCAACATGGCAGCTTAGCATCCAAGATGGAGTTGCTTTGGCCTCCACACCTGTGCTATCCAAACAAGTATACACTGGCTATATGTGGCTTTTCAGCACTTGATATGTTGCTGGTGGAACCAAAGGAAAAAAAAACCCTGAATTTTAAATTTTAAATACTTTTAGTTAATTTAAATTTAAATGGCTACATGTAGCTAGTGGCTACCGCATTGGACAATGCCAGCCTGAAAGATAGGTTTTATCCAGAGGGGAAGAAAACTAATGTTTGTTATGCACCTTCTAATTTTCAGGAACATTCTTATTATGATCACGTCTAATCCTTACAAAACCTTTTGAGGTAGATATTATCATTTCCACTTCATATAATGAAAGTAACTGGAGCTCAAAGAATCAATTACCCAAGGTCTTAGAACTAATAAATGATCAAATGAACGTTCAAACTTAGGTTGATTTGATTCTAAAGCCCACACTTGAAGTTTCCTTAGGGAAGTAATCTTCCTTGTGATGAATTACAAGCTAAATTTGTAGTAAAACAATAACAACTATCAAAACACTCCCACCAAAGATCACTGTAGAGTAAAAGTAGAATTCCAGAGAAGGAGTGAAAAGAGAATGTGTGGTGGCCCTGGGCTGAAGCAGCACATGTAGCAGATGGGAATGTGGTGCTGAAGGTGGGTTGGCAGGCAGAAGAAGGGTGCCAAAGCCACTGCACCCGGGAAAAAACAGACTATTCTCACTATAGCTTCCTCAACTTTTCATATGCGCAGAGTCCTGTGCTCTGTCCTTACTCTGTCCTTTCTTCATCAGATTAAAATCAGGCTTTCCTATCCTTAATAGAGCCAACAGAGAAGCTCACTTGCTAGTAGCTGCTTAGGACTGAGTAGAGGTATGTCTGAGGGTTGTCAGCTTCTTTTCAGTAGGACCCAATCCCTGACCAAGGATAAGTCTTCTTGCTCAGCTGGTTTTTCTCCCACTCCAAGTCATTTTTCTTTATGCCTCAAGATGCCCAGAGTTTACATTTATAGCCCTTTCTCCTTTATCCTATGTCCTCTAATATTCATGGTCCTTCCCCACAACTAGTGAATACATTAATCCTCTAGGCAGTAGTTCTTAGCCCTGTCTGCATTGGGATTAACTGGCACACTTTTAAAAATACAGCTGCCAAGGATCCACCCCAGACAAACCAAGTAGGAATTTCTGGCAGCAGGGTATATGGCCATCAGTATATTTTAAAATTCCCCAAGTGATTCTAATGTACAGACAGCCTTTTTTGATTTGCCATCTGCATGTATCCCAGAGTTCTACTTCTTTCATATTTTTAAGCCCAGGCATGAGATAGGAAGATTTGTGCATGGAGAAGGGTGGGTGTTGTGGGTGGTAAGTGATAAGCAGTTAGACAAGTAGCTCTGGGAAATGGAAGGTGAAAAAGAAAAGAGAAATGTGTCAAGGACCCCACAGAGGGTGACCATTATGGATGGGTGGAGCACAGAAACCCTGATGAAAGAGAGAGGTCTAGGATAAATTATCAGTATGGTAATTTCTCCATTCAACAATCATTTGGTGAGAATTTTTGGTGCCAGCCTCTGCCACAGGCATACAAGAAGAAAAGAAGGATCTTGACCATGTAAAACGTTGTAAGGTAGAGAATTAGTGAGAGAGAGAGAGTGAGACTTCGTTGACCAGTAAGAATAATCCTCATTTAACTACTTATATGTACTGTATTAGTCCATTTTTATACTGCTATAAAGATATTACCTGAGACTGGGAAATTTATAAATAAAAGAGGTTTCACTGACTTACAGTTCCACCTGGATGAGGAGGTCTCAGGAAACTTACACTCATGGCAGAAGTCAAAGAGGAAGCAAGACATATTATTACATGGTAGCCGGAGGAGAGACAAAGAGAAAAAGTGAAGGGGAAGTGCCACACTTTAGAACCATCAGATCTTGTGAAAACTCCCTCACTATCATGCAAACGGCATGGGAAAAACCACCCCCATGATCCAATCACTTCCCTTTAGGTTCTTCCCTTGACATATAGGTATTACAATTCACAATGCGATTTGGGTGGGGACACAGAGCCAAACCATATCATATACCACTTGCTCATTATCTAGCAAAATTAGCTTTCATACACGTCACTAAATACATGTCAGATTATCTTCGTTGTAAATTGCATTCAATTACAGCAATATCCTCTGTGGATGTCTTTTGAGCCTTTATGTGATTGGTTTGTACACAGTTTAAACAAATTACAGGAGTCTTGTTGCAATATCCACCTGCAACTTTTCTCATAAGATTGTGAGTAAAGTAAATGTTTATAACAGTTTCTGGCAAGTGTCTTGGTGTAAAACATTAAATAAGTCCACTTGTATTCTTTAGCACCCTACTTACTAATGCTTCTCTCTACCACATCACACCCAACAAGTTTTCATTTATAACTATAGCCTAAATCACAGTATTTATGTGCTCTGATGGGAACATAAATGGGAAAAGTAAAGCAAAACTACTTTCTTGATAGCCAGGGTCTGTATGTGTGGGAACAGCATTCTGTCTACTGTGAGCAGCATTAAGTGTCTCTATGGCTTTGTGCCTTCTTATTCTTGGCTTTAGCAACAGCATTCATATGAAAAATTGTCTTAGTTTTATTGTGAGTCATGCTTGTGGTGGGACCCTCTCATGGGAGAAGGGGAAAGTATGGAGGATGAATACTTCTATTCATCTTGTGGGCACTTGACTTCCTCTTTGCACCTTCATGACATAAATATCATACACATGACATTAGTTAGTTTCATCTGTTTTTGTACTTTGTATGAATGAAATCTTACATGTATATGCTTTTATATCTGGCTTCTTTTATTGGACTCCATTTTTGTGAGATTAATTCATATTTTTGTGTGCAATTATAGATGATTTACCTTCATAGTTGTAGAGTATCGATTGTGTGAATGTACTCCAAGGCATTTATTCATTCAATTAGTGATGGACATTTGGTAGTTTTTGGCTTAAGGTTATGCTATGAACATTCTGGTCCATGTGTTTAGGTGAATGTATATACACATTTCTGTTGGAAATATACCTTAAAGTGGAATTGTCAGGTAACAGGGTATGTATGTATTCAGTTTAAATAGATACTGCTAAACAGATCTTTGACGTATTTGTACCAAGTTTCCTTTCTACCAGTACCATATGAGACTTCTGCTATCTTCACTTGGCCTTTTCCATCTTTTATCATTTAGGCACTCTGGTATATGTGTGTGTGTTAGTGAGTGTTCTCCAGGGAAACAGAACCAATAGGAGGCGTATGTGTATATGTATATATCTGTGTGTGTGTGTGTGTATAATTTACTACATATATATGTATACGTATATAGTAAATTCCTTATACAAAGAATTGGAGACCCAGGAAAGCCAGTGCTGTAATTCAGTCCAAATCCAAAAACTGAGAACCATGGAGTTGAATTTGGAGAAGGCCAGCTGGAGTCCTTAAAGGCCTGAAAGAACCAGGAGCTCTAGTGTCTGAGAACAGAAGATAGACATCCCAATTTAAGAAGGGAGAGGAAATTTGCCCTTCCTCTACCTTTTTGTTCTATTGGGGGCCTCAACGGATTGCATAATGAGGGCAGATTTTCCTTACTCAGTCTCAGATTCAAATGCTAATCACCTCTGGAAACAATCTCACAGACACACCCAGAAGTAATATTTTACCAGCTATCCACACATCCCTTAGCCCAGTCAAGTTGACACATGAAATTAACCATCCCAGTGGAGTACACACTGTGGTTTCATTTTCTTGGTGCCTAGTAAAGTTGAACACCTGTCTTATTTGCCATCTACACATATATTTTGCTGTTTGTTTTATGTGGCTTTTCTAATATCATATAGACAAATTTCTTATTCTACTTTTACACTTAGCAATTTTCATTAGTTAAAAAAAAACTAATACAATGTCACTTCGGCTAACCTAATACAGTAATTTTCTCAAAATATTCAGTCTCCTGATAGTAAAGGGGTAGTAGGTGGGTGGGAGAGGGGGCTTCTCGTTTCACAGTACTTCATAGGAACAAGCTGGCTTTACTTCCTCCCTTATAAAACAAAAAACAAATAGACAGTACTAATATGACCAGCAATATCCCAGAACTCAAATATGAGGATAAAACAGTTCCCAGGGCCACAAGGAAGTGAAAAATCCCTGAGCAGATGGTAAGAGGATCTGACTTTCATATTTGTGATGCCCCTTCCCTAATCTGCCTGGAACCAGTGTGATGGAAATTACCCCCAACCCATGGTTTCTACGCTAGAGAAAGTGAGATCAAGGTGGATAATCAGCTTCCTCATCATCTTGGGTTCCATGGCAGAAGACCCGTCCCTGCTTGAACCCACAGGAAGCATTGGGAGTGACTGAATAAGGAAATATCCCTAAAGAGAGGTAAAGGCAAAGATGGGGAGGGCACCCGGGAACTCTGCTCTGTACCTGGACCAAAGGAGACACAAAATCAGAGTGACTACTCAGCAGCACTACACTGTAGAAAGTTCTTTCTACAGGTCCCCTGGTTGACACTCTTTGTTTACTATAACTGAGGCAAACCTGGGCTTAAGGCACCATCTAGTGCTGAAAAGGAGGCAGCAACCTAAAGAAAAAAAAAAGGAAGAAAATCAACAGGTAAATTACAAAGAATCTCTAAGCAAACATACCCATAAAAACTCAAACAAGTCACACAGAAGACTCACATATATAACTAATTCATTAATCCAATAATGTAGATCTACATCCATAATAAACAACAGCAAATAGAGCCATGACCTCTCCACTGGACAAAAAAAAGAAACCAGTAACTGACCACAATGAGATGGCAATATATGAACTCTTTGACTGAGAATGCAAAATCGCAGTTTTAAGTAAATTAAATGATATCCAAGATAAGGCAGAAAATCAATTTAGAAATTTTTCTGGGAAATTTTACAAAGAGATTGAAATAACTTTTAGAAATCAAACAGAAATCTCAGAACTGAGAAATGCATTTGCTGAACTGTATTAAAGTCTCTCATAGCCGAATGGATCAAGTGGAGGAAATAATTAGTGAGCCTGAAGACAGACTATTTGAAAATATACAGTCAAAGGGGAAAAATAAAAAAGAATGCAAAGGAATGAAAATCACCTACGAGATGTAGAAAATTACCTTAAAGGACCAAATCTAAGGAGTATTGGTGTTCAAGAGGGAGTTGAGCAAGAAAAAGGCATAGAAAATGATTTAAATAACTAAAAATGGAAGACTTTTCAAAACTGGAGAAAGAGGTAAATATCCACTTACCAGAAGGTCAGAGAACAGATTTGACCCAAATAAGACTGCCCCAAGGCATATGATAATCACATTTTCATAAAAGGACAGAGAGCATTCTAAAAGCAGTAAAAGAAAGGAAGCAAATAACACATAAAAGAGCTCCAATTTGTTTGGCAACAGTCTCCCTGAAAGAAACCATACAGGCCAAGATGGAGTGAGACTACATTTTCAAAGTACTGAAAGAAAAGCCTGCCATCTAAGAGTACTGTATTCAGTAAAGCTATCCTTCAGATATGAAGAAGAAATAACATTGCTCCAAGACAAACAAAAACTGAGGGAATTCACCACCACCAGATCTGTCTTATAAGAAATGCTAAAGGGGCGACTTGAAGTTGAGAAAAAAAATCCCACTAATATGCAAAAATAAAACATTTGAAGATATAAAACCCATAGGTAAAAATAAGTATACAAACAAACCCATAATCCTCTAATGCTTTAACTGTGGTGTGCAATTCACCTGTAACTCTAGTATGAAGCATAAAAGATAATGATAGCTATAGAAACCTGTTAAGATATAGGCAATATAAAATATGCAAATTGAGATAATGTAAAGTCAAAATGTGGGAGGTATGGAGTTAAAATATAGAGGTTTTTTCCTTTTATCTTTGCTTCTATTCTTTATGATCTAAGATAAATGGTCATCTCTTTAAAATAACTTGTTATATCTATAAGATGTCTTTTGTAAGCCTCATGGTAACCACAGTGTAAAAACCTCTAATAAATTCACTAAAAATAAAAAGCAATGAATTAAAACATACTACCAGAGGAATAATCTAGCCACAAAGAAAGACAATAAAAAAGGAAGAAAGGAAAGAAGAGTTTTAAGACAACTGGAAAATAAGCAACAAAATGGAAGTAACAAATCCTTACTTATCAATAGTAACACTGAATGTAAATGGGTTTAATTCTCCAATTAAAAGGCACAGAAAGCCAGCTGCAGTGGCTCATTCCTATAATCCCAGAGTTCAGATGGGAGGATTGCTTGAGGCAAGAAGTTTGAGGCCAGTCTGGGCAACATAGCAAAACCCCATCTCTACATTTTTTTTTAGTTAGCTGAGTGTGGTGGTACACTCCCAGTTCCTTGGAGGCTGAGACAGGAAGATACCTTGAATTCATGAATTTGAGGTCACAGCGAGGTATGATTGCACCACTCCACTCCATTGCACCACTGTACTTCAGCCTGGGCAACAGAACAAGATCCGATCTCTAAAAAAGAAAAATAAATCAAAAATAAAAGGCACAGCATGGCTGAATGGATAAAGAAATGAGATCCAACTATATGCTGCCTACAAGAAACCAACTTCACCTTTAAAGACCACACATAGACTTAAATTGAAGGAATAGAAAAAGATATTTCATGAAACTTGAAACCAAAAAAGAGCAGGAGCTGCTGTATTTTATCAGATAAAGTAAACTGATATGGTTTGGTTCTGTGTCCCGACCCAAATCTCATCTCAAATTGTAATCCCCATGTATCAGGGAGAGACCTAGTGGGAGGTGATTGGATCATGGAAGCAATGTAAACATTGCTTTTCCCCCATGTTGTTCTCATGATAGTGAATGAGTTCTCACAAGATCTGATAGTTTAAAAATATGGTACATCCCACCTTGTTCTCTCTTGCTACTGCTGCCATGTAAGATGTATCTTGCTTCCCCTTTGCCTTCCACCATGAGTATAAGTTTCCTAAGACCTCTCTAGTCACGTGGAACTATGAGTCAGTTAAAGCTGCTTTTATTATATGTAAATTAATCTCCAGAAGTTTTTTATGGCAGTGTGAAGACAGACTACATAGCCTAAAAATTAAAGACTATAAAAAAAGACAAGGAAAGTTATTCTATAATGAGAAAAGGGACAATTCATCAAGACAGTATACAATTTTGAATATCTATATACCCAACAATGTAGCTTACAAGTATATAAAGCAAACATTAATAGATCTAAAGGGAGAGATAGGCTATAATACAGTAAGAGTAGGGGATTCAATAGTCTATTCACAGTAATGGACAACTCATTCAGACAGAAAAAGAACAAAGAAACACTAGAGTTAAACTACACATTATAATAAATGAGCCTAATAGATTTTATAGAAAATTTCACCCAGCTGCTACAGAATATACATTCTTCCATCAGCAAATGGAACATGGAAGACTCAAATAGAAAAAATCATAAACAAAAAGAAAACATAACAGCTGAGGTCACAAAAACATAAACAGTAATTAGAGACTATTATGGACAACTATATGCCAACATATTGGAAAACCTAGAAAAATTTCTGGACATATACAGCCTACTAAGATTAAGCCATGAGGAAATAGAAAACCTCAACAAACCAATAACAAGTATCAAGATCAAAGCTGTAATAAAAAATATCCCATTAAAGAATAGTCCAGGACCTGATGGCTTCACTGCTAAGTTCCACCAAACATTTAAAAAAGAACTAATATCAGTTCTACTCAACCTCTTTAAAAAAATTGAAAAGAAGGGAATATATTCTGTGAGGTCAGCATTACCCAGATATCAAAACTAGATAAGGACACAACAAAAAAGAAAATTACAGGCCAATAATACTGATGAATATTGATGCAAAAATTCTCAACAAAATACTAGCAAACTGAATTTAACAATGTATTAAAAAGATTATTCATTTGGGATTTTTCCAGGGATACAATGATCGCTCAATACATGCAAATCAATAAACAAGACACATCACATTAACAGAACCTGAAACAAAAACCATATCATCACTTCAATAGATGCTGAAAAAAGCATTTGATAAAATTCAACATCCCTTTATGACAAAAACCCTCAACAAACTGGAAATGTAAGAAACATATCTCAAAATAATAAAGGCCATATATGACAAACTCACAGCTAATTGTAATACTGAATGGGAAACAATTGAGAGCCTTTCCTCTAAGATCTGGAACAAGACAAAGATGCCCACTTTTACCACTTTTATTTAGCATAATACTGGAGGTCTTGGCCACAGCAATTATGCAAAAGAAAGAAATAAAGGGCATCCAAATTGAAAAGGAAGAAACTGAATTACCCTTGTTTGCAGAAAATATGATGTTATACTTAGAAAAACCTAAAGACTCCATCTATGGAATACTATGCAGCCATAAAAAGGAATGAAATCATGTCCTTTGCAGGGACATGGATGGAGTTGGAAGCAGTTATCCTCAGCAAACTAACACAAGAACAGAAAACTGAACACCACGTTCTCACTTATAAGTGGGCACTGAATGATGAGAACACATTGACACATGGTGGGGAACAACACACACTGGGACCTGTCAGAGGGGGTGGTGTTGGGGGAAGGAGAGCATCAGGAAGAAGAGCTAATGAATGCTGGGCTTAATGCCTAGATGATGGGATGATCTGTGCAGCAAACTACCAATGCACACATTTACCTATGTAACAAACCTGCACATCCTGAATATGTAACCCTGAACTTAAAGTAAAGATTAAGAAAGAAAAAGATTCCACCAATGCTAGAATGGATAAAATAATTTGGTATCATTGCAGGATACAAAAGCAACTTACAAAAATCAGTAACATTTTATACACTAACAGTAAATAATATTAAAAAGAAATGAAGAAAGCAAACTCATTTATAATATCTACAAATAATATAAAATACCCCATAAGCAATTTAGCCAAAAAAGTGAAATATCTATATAAGGAAAACTATAAAACACTGATTAAAGAAATTGAAGAAGACACAAAAAAGGAAAGATTCTGTGTTCATGGATTACGAGAACTAATATTGTTAAAGTGACAATACTAACCAAAGCAATGTACAGATTCAATGCAGAAATAGAAAAAAAATCCACACATCTCTAACATGTATATGGAACCACAAAAGGCCTTAAATAGCTAAAGCAACCCTAAGTTAAAAGAACAAAGCTGTAGGCATCACAGAACTTGACTTCAAAATATACTACAAAGTTACAGTAACCAAATCAGCATGGTACTAGCATACAAACAGATACACAGACCAACGGAACAGAAAAGAGAACACAGATGTATATCCATGCATTTACAGCCAAATCATTTTTGACAAAGGCACCAAAGACATACAACAGAAAAAGGTCCATCTTCTCAATAAATGGTTCTGGGAGAACTGGATAACCAAATGTAGAATAATAAAACTAGATTGCCATCTCTTGCAATATACAAAAATCAAATAAAAAGATTAAAGACTTAAATCTAAGACTGGAACTATGAAACCACTAGAAAAAAAAAGCACTGAAGAAATGCTCAGGACATTGGAAAGGAGTTTTAGGTAAGACCTCAAAGCACAGGCAACCAAAGCAAAAAGACACAAATGGAGTTATATGACGCTAAAAACTTCTATACAGCAAAGGAAACAATTAACAAAGTGAAGAGACAACCCACAGAATGGGAGAAAATATTTGCGAACATCTGACAAAGGATTTATAAGCAGCATATATAAGGAGTACAAACAACTCAACAGCAAAAAAACAAATATTCTGACTTTTTAAAATGGACAAAAGATCTGAATAAACGTTTCTCAATAGAAGACATATAAATGGCCATCAGATATATTTTTAAAATGCTCAACAGCACTAACCATTAGGGAAAGGCAAATCAAAACCATAGTGAGCTATCACCTCACTCCAGTTAAAATGGCTTTCATCAAAAAGACGGGATAATGGATGCTGACAGGGATGTGCAGAAAGGGAACCCTAGGACACTGTTGGTCTGGATGTGAATTAGTAAAGCCACTGTGGAAAACTCTATGGAAGTTCCTCAAAAAACTAAAAATAGAACTGCCATATGATCAAGTAGTTTCACTACTGGGTATATACCCAGAAGAAAGGAAATCAATATACTGAAGCGATATCTGTACTCCCATGTTTATTGCTGCAGCACTATTCCCAATAATGTTAGGTCAAATAAGTGAAGCACAGAAAGACAAATATTGCATGTTCGCACTCATGTGAGAGCTAAAAAAGTGGATCTCATGAAGACAGAGAGTAGATAATGGTTACCAGAGTCCAAAAAGGGTAGGGAGAGGGGGGACGAATGGAGGTTAATTGTTGGATACAAATATACAGTTTGATAGAACAAATAAGACGTAGTGTTTGATAGATCAGTAGGGTGACTATAGTTTATAATATTTTATATTTCAAAATAGCTAGAAGGGAATAATTCAAAGGTTTCTGGGAAAAAGAAAAGACAAACAGTTAAGGTGATGGATATTCCGATACGAATACTGATTTGATTATTACAAATTATATGGATATATCAAATTATTTCATATAGCCCCAAAATATCTGCACCTATTATATATCAGTAAAGTATGGACAAAAGATCTGAACAGACATTTCTCAATAGAAGACATACAAGTGGCCATCAGATATATTTTAAAGATGCTCAACAGCACTAACCATCAGGGAAATGAAAATCAAAACCATAATGAGATATCACCTCACTCCAGTTAAAATGGCTTTCATCAAAAAGACAGGGGATAACAGAGGCCATAATTTATATTTATATAATTATGTAAATTATATATAAATATTATTTTTATATTATTATATAAATTATATATAAAATATTATTTATATATATAATTTATATAATAATATATAATATTATATATATTTTTGTATTTATATATATATAAAGAGAACAACTTTCTGCCAAGCAAAGAGGTGTATTTTATATTATTTGATGTATAACAAATGTGAACAGGTTCAAGGAAAATACTGCATTGCTTTTTAAATTTGAATAGCTGATATAAATCTTTAGATGAGATGAAATATTTTACACCATTATACCTTCCTTAAATGTCAGCCCTAATGCTAACAGAAGGAACAAGCCTAGAGAAGAACTTGTCCTGATGGAATTTGTTTCTTAAATGAGAACACTGTTCTAGGGTTGATATGACATTGATAAACTTGATGTAAATAAAATGAGCTATTGTTTAAGAGACCTTTTGTATTATTAGAATTCAACCTGCCACGCTGTTCTGTGAAGTGCCATCATGGAACTTCAGAGAAGCCTCCACAGTTAGGTGAGCTGGATAAGCTTGTTAACCTAGCCAAGAGATTGGGGCATTTGAGACTTTGTACAAAACCACAGGGGGAGTGTGACAGTTAAGGAAAGAATATCTTGAGAATAGTAGGAGTCAGAGAAATAGAATATCTAGAGAATAGGAGGAGTCAGAGAAATGTAAGTAAGATTGATTGTATCTCAAGTTTTCTGTTTTAAGCAAACACACAGTAGATTTATGGCCTGTCGATGAATGACAAAGGTATATAAAAGCATTGGCTTTACTTGTTAGAGAAAAAGGTTTTAGTTCGTTGTATATTGCTGACTGAACCTTCTTATACTTTAGGATACTTAAGATTTAAACTGATCCCATCCATGCCTTTTCAGATTGCTTGTGTGGATATTTTTGTATGCAGGGAATATCTTAATGAAAACATCAAATTCAAGACCAGGTTTCTCAAAGCTGGAATTTCTTTAAACTCTCTCATTTACTGGACAACAGTAAGCACAATGTAGATACCTCCTCACTGGTCTGTTCTGATTGGTCAGGTATCTCCCAGATTCGCCTTAGCAGTAAACGGATCAGTGAAGTACTGATAGGGCACTAAGGCTTGGTCATCTACCATCCTGTCTCTGTGCCTGTCATTCCTTTGAGCTTTAAAGGCTTTACAGTTTTGGAGTTGCCTTTTAAAAATGCATATTTACTTTGAAGAGGACACACCTGAAGTTTTTATTATCTGACATCTTATTAAGAACTTGCTAAAAATAGACCATGCATAGGAAAGAGGAGATGAAAGAGAAGAAATGAGTTAGAGCTCCAGTTTTGTAGTCCAGTGTCAATTCTGGTAAAATGTTACCAAAACCATTACTCCTAAAAGGCATACACATATTTACGCCTTATTCTAAGAGCATAAATTTGAGGATGAAATATATTTTGGAACAGAATTCAATATATGTGTTCAGACTTCAATAAATTCCAGTTTGTTTCACTATTAAAGTTGCCCTTAGGCCTCAAATAGATTTTGTGTGTGTGTGTCTTCATTTTCACCTATTACCTCCCAGAGATGATGGGTGCAACAATGAGAAGAGAGGAAGAGAACTGATTAATTATTTCTCTTTGTTGCTGATCTATGCTTATTCTTCTGGTCAGTAAAACTGGTAAGCTCCCCTCTGACCCTAAACAGCTCATGTTTCAAGAATATTTAAGAGAATTGTTCCGCTGTCTTTTTCATTCTGTAGTGGAAATTCCTGGCTCTATGTTCTGGAGAAACTTGACACAAATAATAAACAGGAAAGAAGCATCCACAGAAAAGATTACCTGATAAACCTCCTTAACTTCCAGATCTGCTTGCCTATGCCTTCTTTTCTCCTTCCAATCTGGAAATGCTTGAATTATACCTTTGTGGGCAGTGAACAACTTGTACTTTGGGGAAGGGGAGATGATGATCTGTTTGACATTTGCTGAAGTTACTCAATTATCACGTTGAGATGGTAGCAGATGCCATTCCCTGGAAGATATATTGACCTTTTATTTTTAAAGAAACCAGCCTTTAAGGTTTCAGATAATTGTGTCTGAGATTATTCACAGCTGGTCTGAGGCCCTTGCTTGTTATGTTAACAGTAAGCCATATTTGAACTCATCCCCAGATGTACAAAGTCTATTCACTGACTCAATGAGTCACTAATTGTCCTTAAAGTTTCATTAAAAGCAGAGACATTACTACTAAAGAACTTGCATTAGTCACACTTTGATCCAGGTTCAGTTAGATATTTGAGGCGAGAATTGACAATATAACCAATGATGTCAAAAAAGGGAAAAATGTGACAGAGTTGTTGGAATGTCATCCAGCTGGCTGCTGTAACGTGCTGCAGAAAGGATGGATATTAAATTATTGAAGGTAACGTGATGGTGTGTGTAAGCTCTCATGTTTTTTCTGTCTCCACCTCTTTTCCCTGTCCTCATATCTACTATACCATTCTCTGTTCTCACCGCTTTCTTATAAATAGCACATCTGCTCAAACATAGAGTTTATTTTGAAGGACACAGGTAATTAAAAAACTATTTATATTCAGATATTGCTTACCTAATTTACATAGCCCAGCAATGATGAAATACTAGCATGGCAGAATCTAAAATCGTTTGGTCCAGCTTATTAAGTTGTTATGATGCACATTACAGTCTCATTTGCTGTAATTAATTAGTGGAGAGAGGATAGAGCCTCAGCCTTAATTGCTTCTGTCTAACAAATGTTTTCGAGGAGATTTCATTTATTAAGAAGATCACAACTGAGAAGAGTACCCGAGCTAAACACTCCTATTGTTCTCCCTTCACTTTACATCCTTTTCCAAAAGGTATAATTTAAAATAAAAATTTTAAGCTCTAAGTAGAAGTATACATGGTGCTTCTTAGCCAGTGGTCCTCTTTGTGAAACTGATATTTCCTAACTCACCATGTTTACATGCAGTGTTTTTCTCCCAGTGGTTGCTGGTAGACCTTTGTGCTTTAACTCTCAAATCCTTAGGGTGTTTCAAGGATAGATTTGGGAGGAATGATAGGGCCCAATTTTCTCCTTTTCCTTGTCAAGCCACTAGAACAGAAAGACATGACAAGAATAATTTTGCAGAGTCAAATAGTCATATAAAAACCCATGGTAGGGCCAGGTGCCCTGGCTCATGCCTATAATCCCAGCGCTCTGGGAGGCCAAGGTGGGCAGATCATGAAGTCAAGAGATAGAGACCATCCTGGCCAACATGGTGAAACCCGGTCTCTACTAAAAATACAAAAAATTAGCTGGGCATGGTGGCATGTGCCTGTAGTCCCAGGTACTCAGGAGGCTGAGGCAGGAGAATCGCTTGAACCCAGGAGGCGGAGATTGCAGTGAGCTGAGATCTCGCCACTGCACTCCAGCCTGGCAACAGAGCAAGACTCCATCTAGAAAAGAAAAAAAGAAACCCACAGTAAAAATGTATAATATGTTGATATTGGGACTCTGAAATAGCATTATTATATTTGATGGATATCCATATTTTACATGTCAACATACACACAGCAATAAGTCTTTAAACTTTTTTTTTAACTCTTAATGGTTTTCAAGGTGGCTTTTTGCTGTATTATTTGGTCATCTTCCAAACACTGAAGCAGGCTGGGGCAAAATGTTATTACCTTTCATTTACAAAGGAAAGAACTGAGATTGAAGATAGTAAAAAAATGTGTTCTAGAGGACATAACTGCCTTTAGTAGAGATCAGAAACAAGCTTGGCCTCCAAACGGTCAGCCAAACTTATTCCTGTACCCTACTATTGCTGAGGATTCTAAACATACAGAAAATAAGCATAACAGATACTCTTGTATCTACCTCGCTAGATTTAACACGTTAGCCTTTTGTCTATTAGCTTCGGATCATTTTTGTTTTGGTGTTCATAAGGAAGTATTATGAATGCATCTGCTATTATCCTTTTCCCATCTGTTTTCCATCTGTCTTAACTATCCTTGGGAGTCACCACTCTTCTGAATTTGCTGGTAGCATTTTTATGAAGGTTTTCATACTTTTGTTCTATATATGTATGTTCCTGAGCACATATATTATTTTGTGCTTTAAAAGTTTACATACATGGAATCAAATGTACCATTTTGCAACTTTAGATTGGTCCTGTCTCTTCAGTAGTATGCTTCTGAAATTTATCCATGTAGATAGATCTAATTCATTCATTTCTACAGCTGCATAGTATTTCATTGTATAAATAAACTATGATTTATTCATCTATTCCTTACTTATAAACATTTAGGTTATTTTTCCTTTTCCCCTGTTTCAAAACAGTGTAGTAAAAAGCATCTTTGCAGAGTTCTTCTTGGCCACAGAGACAAATTTTCTTTCTAGGCCTAAAGGACATGTCTGGAAGTGTAATTAATGTGCTATGCACACTTTTCAGTTTTTCTGGGAAGTGGTGTGTTAGTCTCCAAAGTAGTTATACTAATTTGTTCTTCCACAAGCAATGTCTGTAGGAAATTCCCTTTCCCTGCTTTCTGTCTACTCATTGATGGTATCAGCTTTTATATTTTTTTCCTGTGATTTCATTGGTGTGTAATGACTTCTCCTTGTTGGATTGATCACTAATGAATTTGCCTATCTTTCTTTCTTTTCTTTTTTTTTTTTTACGGTCCAGAGTTCTTTTATTTTTTTTTAACACCTATGCCATGAATTCATAGGGAATAGGTTCCAGCAGCTCAGGCTCCTTCCCATTGGTTCTCACAAAGTGTGCTTCTCTGGGTGGAGCAGGCTGGTGCTTCATTTGGACACAGGTACCTTTCTCCTTGGCTTCTTTCTTTTTCGGATCATTTTCCTTCACACGTTTTAGGAAGCTATCTCGGCTCTTAGAGTGCTTGATGTGCTCAATATGCACATTAATTCTCTTGGCAAGAATCTTGCCCTTAACTTGTTTGTTTACAACAATGCTAACAGCATGCTGAGTAACATTGAAGACTCTTCCAGTTTTGCCATGATAACATTTGTGGGGCGTTCCTTTTTGAACAGTACCCATTCCCTTGATGTCTACAATATCACTTTTCTTATAGATTCACACATACGTGGCCCAAGGAACAACTCCATGTTTTCTAAAAGGCCTAGAGAACATATATCGAGTGCCTCTCCTCTTTCCCTTTGTGTTCATCATTTTTGGCGAATTACTGGAAGATGGCGGTTCCGGCCGAGTTTGCCTATCTTTCTTACACTTATTCATCAGTGAAATCTCACCTTCTGCAAATTAGCTGATTATATTATTTGCTTGCTTATTTTTTCTATTAAACATTTTATATTTTTCCTATTATTTCTGGCCTGATACCTATCAGAAGGAAGGCTGCTGTCTAATTCCTAAGCTGAAGTTTTCCTAAGCCACAGAACATCAAAGCCTCCATCCAATTCTAGAGTGGAGTAGCTGTGAGAAAGTATTTAAAAGAACCTGGTGTCTGTACCCAGGAGTTCACTCTATTTTTCCTCTGAGGGGTCGAGGGGGGTGGTGTGGTGTTGGGCAGAGCACTCATGAGGCCTGTAATAGTCTGTTTTCATGCTACTAATAAAGACATACCTGAGACTGGGTAATTTATTTTAAAAAAGAGGTTTAATGTACTGATAGTTCCATGTGGCTGAGGAGGTCTCACAATCATGGCAGAAAGCAAGAATGAGCAAGTCACATCTTTTGTGATGGCAGGGAAGAGAGAGCTTGTACAGGGGAGCTCTTCTTTATAAAACCATCAGATCTCATGAGATTTATTCACTATCACAAGAACAGTATGGGAAAGACTAACCCCCATGATTCAATCACTTCCCACTGGGTCTTTCCCACAACACATGGGAATTGTGGCAGCTACAATTCAAGATGGGATTTGGGTGGGCACACAGCCAAACCATATCAGGAGGCCTTAGTGAGGAGATAAATCAGGAAGTGGTGGGAGCTGACAATTTGGAATACCAATGGTACATGAGTTTCTTGTGGGTCAACTGAAGGTAGCCAGGCTTGAGTTATCTTAAGAAACCTCTCCCAGGAGCTTCCTCCTAGGTAAGGAAATCTCAGCAGAAAGCAAGTTTTTTGGGGGTCAAGACCTGAGGAGAACAAGAGGTCACTTGGAAAGCTCATTGTTGTAATGCAGAGGCTACAGGGTTGGGGGCTGGCTCTCAGACTTACTTTTGGGGATCTGCCACACAGAGGACACCAACAGCCAGATTTCAACATCATGGAGGTATAATGGAGATGTTCTTAATCATACCAAGTTTGCTGGGTCTAATGGAGATGTTCTTAATCATACCAAGTTTGCTGGGTCTAATGGAGATGTTCTTAATCATACCAAGTTTGCTATACAAAGAGCCACTTTGTAAACAGTCTTGGAGAAAGTGCTCCAATAGGAAGAAAAATAAATCTAGGAGATGCAGCCAAAAATATGGAAAATAAGGATGACTAAATAAATATTCTCAAGTTTATTTTGTCTTAAAAAATTTTAAAAACCAAAGGCAGTGGGTGGGTGGCATTGGGGGAAGCTTTTAAGAATCCAGAACTAAAATTCTAGATAAAATCAATGTGGAGAAGAGAGGAGTAGAAACAAAAGGGATGTGAGTGTGTGCTAAAAATATAGCCTCAAAATATACAAAGCATCATCATAAGTACTTTTTTATTTCCCACCAGAAGTATATGAATGGTCAACACTAGAAAATCTCAATGAATTTCAGTATATTTGTAATCTTATAAATAAAAATATATCATATGTTCATTTCAATTGATACAGGAAAATGGTTTGATAATAGCAGCCAGCTGGTCATGAGCGGGGTGGTGGTGGCGGGTAATGTAATAAGAAATTAACTACCTCCCTTCTCTTAAGGCTGACAACCTTACAGCTTTCAGTGGAGGATAGGGAGTCTTAATTTTGAATTAAAATAGAGATTTTTGTTTTCTTAGGTTGGGTTTTCTAGAAGCAGAGTCTGAGTGTGGGATTCAGGGGAGAACAAAATCTTAAGGCATGGTCTTTAGAAAAAGTCAGTAAGGTTAGGGATAAAGAAGGAGAAGCTGAGCAAGTATGTGATTTCAGGTGACGTCTGTCTAGCCTTGGCCTCATCTTTGGGGGACAGGTTTGCATGTAAGTTGCACTGCAGACTGCTTCTCCTAGAACTACAGGCTGGCCTTTTGTTCCTTTGTAGTCAGTCTTTGGTGTGGTGAGGGGGTCAAGATTTCCCAGGCAGTATGATACTTGCCAGCTAAGGGCAATTCTGAGAGAACCCTCTGGAAACCGTGCCTGGATAACCTTCACAGCAACTGAGAGATGGGTGTACCTGCCTGGTAAATGGAATGGGGAATGGGGTGGAGAACATGGTAGCTTCTGCCACATTGGTTCATACGTGCAGCTGGAATTTCTCATATCTGAATCAAGGATTATATTTTACAACTTAAAGTGATTGCAGGATTTTCTATATCCTAGGTATGGTTAGAAAATGTATGGGATTGCTTATTTCTATTCATGGGAAGAGGAAGATGTCCTCTGCCTATGAAAGACAGCAGAAGATAGAAAACAAAAAGAAAGTGGCTTTTTGTGATTATACCTCATAAGTCCTGCATGCTAAATATACCACTTGTATATACACACGCACATGCATATACACATGCACTGTGCATGTATGCACATGCATTTCGTATTTCATCATGTCACACACATGCAGGTACATGCGTGTATATATACATGTGAATAGATACATGCATACACACATTGAGAGGAGATAGACTATCATCATATCCTATAGCTTAGAAAAAACGTAGTCTTATAATGATCTTATAAGCAACCACTGTTAGCACCATTATTGTGTAAACACTAAAATCTCTACAGCTATTAATGCTATATCAAAAAGATGGATGATACTCATATTTTCTTGTCAGCATTGTATTTCTTTGAATTAGGGAAAGTTGAAAAGAGTATTTCTTTTTCTGCCAAATATCTGGAAACACTTGGTCTCTCGGGTGGACCTCCAGCCAAATGAGGATCTCTGTAGGAATGGAAGAAATCACACACTCTGCTCCAGGAGCCTCTGTTTGCCAGGTCACATTGCTTTACTTTGGATTTCTACCACTTGATCGAAGGTCAGTCCAGAGACTTGAGGCCCACCGTGGTGCTGCAGATGGCCGAGCTTTGCCAGGGAAATGTGTCCTCTTGTTTTTTTGCCAGGTATGGATCTGAGGATGAGATGTTTGCATCTCTAACACCTCACATTTTGTGCCAAACCAGGCCTGCACTGAAAGAAGAAATCCTCTTGCCAATTTTCCTTTATTAAAAAGATACTCCTTTCCATGCCCAAGAATAACATTATGGAAAAGGATAACCATTTAGCTATGTGTTTGACCATGGTCCTAAGGAATTCAGCAGGATCCCACAGAATTCCAAACATTGTATTTTTAAATTCATGAGCAAAGGATAAAAGGTACATCAATAGACATGAGAAGAACAGAGATGGGTAATTCTTTTAGAAGGCTTAACAGTGTCACCGCCACCAAGTATAAATGTTATGATGCTTATCTTACACCACAGCGATACATGGTATACTTGCATTGTATTTTGAGTAATAATAATATATGTTTCTTGGGAAGTTATGAAAACTGAGCTGACTATTAAGGATTTAGCATCTTATTTTGCTCAATGGAAAGACATTTAGCATGTGGTTTCACACCCAGTATTTAGGAGTTCATCCAAGTGCAGTGGTCCTAGATGCAGTCACCATCTTCTTTTAGAGTTCAGATGGCCCCACTAACATTCAGAATCTCCAGGCACACACTGCACCATTGTTTTCAGGCACATCCTTCAGCGCCAGACAACAGGCAAACACTAATGAAGTTCCAGGTAGAGGCATGTTGATTTGTTTTCTGTGGTTCAGAAACCATTTCCGTTTGCTTGAATAACACATTGTCTAAAAGCAACTTCCTTTCTCTTTCCATGGCTCCTTGAAATGGTAAATTATTAAAATCATCAGTCCTACCAGTGCCATAATGAATGAGAGGTGATCTCATATTGGAGGCAGTAAGCAGAGAAAAAGATTTTTTGAATTAACATCAATTTATTCTCTGGGACTAAAGGTTGTGGTTTTTGTTGCTGTTTGGTAATTCTTCCTTCCACTCCCCCAGTCCCCACACACACACTCCTTGGTTCCAAAATGGCATTATAAAGATGATTCATATTAGGATAACGTTGTGTTTCTCAGCCTACATCACTGCTCTGGACAGGTCACGAGTAAGAAGAGAACAATGAAATGACTAACAGTGAAGTAGAACTCACAAACAAAACTGAAGTTGCTTGAAAATAAAATTTTGCTTATAGGTGGGTCTTTGTACTGAGAGAGCCAGTGCATCCAGATTGGACTGCTGATCAGAAAATCTGGGTTTTGGCCCCTGCTCTGACAACAACATGACTTTGGGTGAGACCCATAACCACATTAAGCCTCAGTTTTCACTTCTGTAAAATAGTAAAACTAGTTACTGACTTTGCTTATTTCAAAGAATTATTAAGTATCAAATGAGATAATGTATGTGAAAATACTTCATGAACTGCAAACCACTTTATAATATAAATTACCAGTAGGAGAGAGCACGTGTTAAAGCTAGAGGTCAGATTTTATTTTTCTTAATTGTTGTCTTTTCGTATGTGTTCACACGAACACTAAGCTACTGTTATCTCAATTCCTTCTCCTAACGGGTCTCTGGCACTCAGTTCTACCCTTCGAAATCCTTTCAGTCCCTCCTGTACTTTGAAGCCAGGTGAATCTTCCTGTGTTATTAATTTCCAGGGAAATGTTTTTATACGTCTTGCAAGCCTCTGGAGCTCCACGTAGTATTTAAAATAATGGAAACAATATGTTCATGGCAAAGGAATAAGGTGGATGATAATATAATCCAGATGTCAGTTTAGACCTCTCTGTCTCTTGACAATCTGGAGATATCAAGATAAATTGATTCCGACTCCTAAGTCTAGAGCCCATAATTGGTCAAAATAATGTCATGTACATTATTGAGAGGATACTTTCTCATTGTTGCTAGATTCATCTGGACTTCTATTGTTGCATATGACAGAAACTCAAGTTTTAAAGTACTAAGCAAGAAAGTAAATAGGCTGGCTGGGCTGGTTTATTTAACTAAAAAACTCAAAACGTAGCATGGTTTCAGGCATGACTAGATCCGGTGACTCAAATTATATTAACAGAATTCTTTTTGGTTTTACTCTGCCTTTCTCTGAGTTGTCTTCATGCTCAGGCAATGTCTCTGTGCGTGGTGAACATGTTGATTAAGGAAATGAATTAACCAAGATTAATCAGCAGTTAATTACAGCTGCAAGTAACAGGAAAAATGTTAAATGGCTTAAACAAGATGGTTTATTTCTCTCTCACATAAGGATCTAATTGTAAACAATTCAGGGCAAGTAAGACAATTATGTCCCATGAAGACTTCAGCTTCCTATCATTACAGCTTTCAGCCCTGCTATCCCTCATTCAAAATGGAGCTCCAACCATGTCCCAAGCAGCAGATGCACGAGGAGAGAAGTAATGATGGAGTGTACAAAGCAACTGTCTCTTTAAAAAGATTTCTGAGAGCTCTCATATGACATTTTCCCTTACATGACATTTCAAAAAATACTGGAAAATGTAGGATTTTAGTCTATGTGTTGTATAAGACCATTTGCCTAGCTGAAACTGTATTATTATGAAAAAAGAGGGAACAGATACTGAAGAACAATTAACACCTTCTGCTAATAGAAATTCTATTAGCTTTATAAACTCCATGGAGAGAGCATCTTCTCAGGTCCAGTAAAAAATTCCTGTCTCCACTCCGATAGGCTCCACTCCAGTCCTATGCCAATTGTTGAACAATCACTGTCAGGGGTGATTTGACTGACCAGACCTAGCATGTGCTCACCCCCGTGTTGGCGATGAGGGTAGGGGCCAGACTGGCCACATACAGACAACATGGGATGGATTCCTCCAGGGGAAAAGCTACATGTGTGTTGGCAGTGTAGGGGTAGGGTGTCTAATACCAGCTAAAGGAGGCAGGGATGCTGGATTGCTGCAAAAAACAGATGTCCACCACAAATTCTGTCTCCAGTGTCAGCATGAGAACATTCTATTTTATCCTGTGTCAACTCAGAGACAAAATTCAGCTCCACTGAGTGAAAAAAGCTACTTCTATCATTTCTGTGCAAAACGGTCAGAGAAACATCTTTCCACATATGTCTAAATATGACAAAAGCCTTAATATTAGCTAGACAATGAGATGGGAACATTGTATTAATGCAACAAATCCTTGGAGTCGTGCAATGCATAACCTAAACAACCTTATAAGGCATCCCTAGATACTGTCATCAGAAATTTTATCCAAGTATAAATCACCAATTGGTATAATACTAGGAAGGATTTTTGTCTTTTATGACTCTTATAGGTGAATATTCATAATCACCAACTTGACCACCTATTGTATTTAAAAACACTTTTAAATTGTCACCTATTAAAGATTAACAATGAAATCCATTGTGGGGTTATCATAATTTTAAGAATAATTGCTAAATCTGCCATTCTAAAAGAAATGTTGATTTTATCAAGTTAGTGCTCTCCAACCTTGGCTGCACCTTAGAATCACCTGAGAGTTCACAGAAAAAAAATTGAATACAGGGTATAATCATTGACCAATTATATCAGAATATCTAGAGAGTGGGTACTTGCCTCCATTTATTTACAACACAGTTTTCATCAGATTTGCCTCTACAAGCAACTAAAATTGAGGTCTATGTAGGCAAATTGGTCTTCCCTAAACAATATTTATCTAAAATGGAGTATAAGGGGCTTCAACAGGCTCAAATATAAAGGGGTTCTGTGTCTTACATCCAGGCACATACAGAACTACCTTTTCACAGATATTTTGGTTATCTGGAGATGCAAGAACTCTCAGCATTTTCCTGGCCACAGACACCTAGACTCACTCACAAGATGGAGATGCAGGAACTCACTCCCTGTCCTTCCTTGATACTTTGATTGGCAAGTCTCATTCTGCTGTTTGAACCTGTGTTTCATCTTTACTGATAAACATTCTTAGCATCATTTTTATATGGTTCAGACTAAAGCTCAACACAGCATCCACTGTTTAACAATGGAAAGGAATAGCCTGAGCCCTCTCCTGTCCCTGGACACTTAGGGTGAGGCTCCCATTTATTTTAATATAGGTGCAGAGGACTGGCAGAGCCCAGAATTTGGCTGTATACCAAGAAATTATTAATGTATCTTGCTTGTAAAGTGTTGTAAATCCACCAATGAAACCATGTTTATTTAGCTTAGTTCCTTTCGCAAATGACTTCACAAACTGTTAGTAACTGAAGGTCAGGTTCAGAAAGAATTTATTCTTATGGTCTGCTCAGCATGCACAATGAAAGAAACTTATCAGAATCCTCCCACCCCTGCTCTTTGCAATGGGTTGGAAGGAGCCTCTGTGCTGTTACCACTGGACTGGGGTGGGGATGGGTGCTGTTGCACACCAGGTAAGAGGCAGCATTAGCACCATTGCTGGGAGGGACACAAGAGTCTTAAGGGCTCACCTTCTGTAACTGCTCACTACTGATTAATGAAACCCTATGTTTCATAGAGAAGAAAAGGAAAGAAGGTGCTGGGTGTGGAAATATAAGAAAGCACAGTATTCTTACAAAAATTTTTGGTGTCTCTGATGAAGGAGGGAGGAAAGATCAATTTGAGCCTGTCAGTACTCCCAGGGACAGAGTCCTCCCAGAATAACTATTGGCTGGATTATTCTTTTATTTCTCATCTTAATCATAAATCAAGTCCTCTGGGATTTTCAGACGCCCTGGAAGTGTCATGGATGCTGGAGTGCTGATAATGAGGTCTCCAGTTGCCCATATAGAACCCCTAGACCACAACGCCGCTGCGGCTAACCAGATGGGGTTAACTGTTGCTAAACTCCCTTGTTAAGGGTGATGGTGGGCTCTGTTTTGAGGCTTCCAGGGGCTGCTTCTAAGGAGCTAGGACTTCCATGGGGCCAGCATGTTGGAGTGGAAAGAGCCTGGGCTTTGGCCATCTGTGGCTTCCTTATTGTGAGTAGGCAAATAGAAAATACTAGCATTGTGTAAAAAGGACTCAATAAATGACATCTGTATGCCATGCTAATTGCATAGGGTAGAAAAGAAAATACCAGGAGGAAAGTCATAAATACAAAGTGGGTAATGAGTCAACAAACACCTTCCCAGGTCAATTTAATATAGGAAAGTAATTAAAGAGAAAAAGCTAGGAAACACTGACAGCTATAGTTTTAAAGAAGGACATGAAATTATTTCTTTTTTCTCTTAAATGAATCTTCATGGAAAGTCAAACTGGACTGATTCTGAAAACAGTAAATCTTTGGCTACCCATAATCTAGTTCATCTATACAAGTCAGCAAAATAACACTAGAAGGAGTTTTCTATTAACCCTAACTTTCCTGATAGTTCTGGTAACTATTTATACTGTCATAAATAATTTCTTCTTGGTTTTCTCATCTGTGAAGAGAATAAGAAACACTTTTCTTTTGTTTCCCCAGGGGCTTTCAAAGTTCCACTGAAATAGTATGTATCCATGTATTTACCTGATACACCTACTGTCTACTATGTGTCAAACTTTATTCCAGGTGCTGGGGATATAACAACACAGACTGAAGTTCCTGCTTTTATGGACTTTACATTTTAACAGTAGGAAAAAGATGATAAAGAAATAAACTGATAAAGGTATATATCAGGTGTTGCTAAGTAATGTGAAGAAAAAGAAATAGCTAAGGAGAATAGTATTACTAAAAAATCTTTATAAACTTTAAAGAACTGTACACATTTCATATTTTAACCTTAGGCTTGATTGATTAATAGGATTAAGCTCTAGGTTTTTTTTAAATCACTCATTACAAGATCAGCCTTCTTTAAAAGACCCTATTTCCCCACCATTTCATAAGTTCTGATATTGGCATGAAGCTGCTGAGAAGGGGCTCATTCCCCTTGAAAAAGAGAGAAATTTAAATCAGTGTCAAAATATCTAGGATTTGGGTGTCTCCTGAATCCTCATCCAAGTATTCCTCTTTGTCTTTGGAAAGTTTCTCTTATTTTTGCCTTAATTCCTATTCTGGAAAATGGGAGCAATCTTTTTTAATGGATTACTCAATGCTTTGTTTTGTTCCTAGGCCTGATGAAGATGGAATAAAGCTATCTTTATAAGCGCTAGGTATTAAATATTAATCTTCAATAGTGGTTATACTCAGTTCATTTTATGTAATTTCTTGATTAATGTTAAAAGCACACTTCTCAAACATTTATGAAAGTGCCTCTAAATGGAAGACATATCACTGAATAGAGAGAACAGCAAAACACTCCATTCTCCGACTGGGGTGGACAAAAGTGAATTACAAAGCGAGGCTGAAAAGCTAGTTGCAGATTTTATTTTAACATAGAAACAGAGCAGCCTCACCTACAAGGCTGAGTACTACCAACTTCAATTGGAAAGATGGCTAGGATATAAGAGTTGCCCTTGGGCATTAAGGTGCCAGTTTTGCAAAATCAAGGTAATGGAATTCAAATTAGTTTAGATACTCATTTCATTAAGCTGGGCCACTTTCAAATGAAATTACCTATGTTGACAGTATAACAGTTCATTACCGCTCATTCTAAGATGCTTTATATACTCTAGTTGCCACAAGGTAGCTGACCTACAGGAATATTTCCCAAGCCTATTAGCAGAGGCAAGACGTTATCTTTCTTGTCAATGAAAGGGGAGGTCAACGGATGGAAGGTGCGAACAATTATTTTAGAGAAGTCTTCCTTTATTTGCTCCCTGGACTCAAAGAACAAATGTTAAAAGACTCAATAGGGTGTTTTATAAGAGAATAAGCCCTTAAAGGGAGGGGCAAGATATGGACTGTGTTGTGGCTTGGAAACACCAGGTTTTGCACCAGTAACCAATATTGTTAGCTCTAAATTGTCCTTACATCTTAAGAAATCCAGGAATTTTTTCCTAAGTTTGTTTCTCCAAAAGTGTTTGATTTGTTTGAAGTGGGGAAGACTGTTGCGTTTTTATTTTTTTTTTAATTGCTAAGAAGGCTAGAGATTAGCATCACATTGAGATAATAAAACCTAAATCCAGTTTATAGTCTCAACATGAGGGTATTTTTAAAATAACATTTTTATTTATTATCACTTCCCTGATTTCAATCTATTCTATTTCCTCTTACTAGAGTGATCTAAAGGTTAATTCCTTTGCAGTTAGAAGAAAACAAAGTTGTACATGATACAAATATTAAAATCAACAGTAGTTTAATTTGGTGTTTAAATGTTTGCTGAAACATCTATTTTGTGAGTCCTAGTTAAAAAAAATTCTTATGCTGAAAAATAGAATTTTCTTGTTTGTGTGTGCATCAGAATTTTAAGTATAAAACTCCACATTTTAAAAATTAAGGGTTGTAGTCAAGTAGTCCATCCCATTTCCTTTTTCTTATTTTTCCTACTTTTTCTCTCTAGTTACCAACAATTGGGTATTTGTGTACCTGAGATGAGACAAACATCTTTTTTTGATCTGATGAATGAAACTATGCTACCCAATTTAATGGCGTAAGTGAGAGAAATTCTCTCAAGTATATCACATTCTTCCTCCCCCTGTTTTTTTCCACGGTCTTGACCAGAACTTCTCTCTCTCAACTCTTACTTCAATCTCATAATTGAAAAGAAAAAGAAAACATTGTTCCAGCTCATTCTGGCTCGAAATGGGGCTTTGAGCGGTATTTACAAAGAGTCATTTCCATGACAATATCAGAAGCCCTCAATTTCTATTCCATGTTATAAAGAGGAAAATTTCACATTCAAGCGACCCTTCAGACCTATATTTTTCCAAGGTGTGAGATTGATGTGAAATGAACCCATAAAGAAAATGGTTGGGAAAAACCAATAAGCATACCCTGGCTTTTCTTCCCTCGGGTATTAATGGGTTCTGTGTGACCCTCAGATCTATTTGCATTTGTCTTCTGTTGAATATAAGAACTATATAAAACACTTTTAGCAAGGAAATTGAAATTTTATCTACTTCTATTCTAGATTCTATTGAAAGTCCAGACACATCTAATAAAATAAAATCACATTTGTATAGGTAGTGGCACATTTCTCAGAGGTCAAACGTTCAAATAATTGAGGAATTTGCATGATTTATGTTTAAAGTGCAGTCGTATATGTTGTCTCACGACAGGGTGAGATGCTGTCTCAAAAAAAGAAAAAAAAAGAAAAAAGAACTGATGGAAGTCATCTTACATGGGAGCTTCAGCACTTTCTACAACCTTAGAAGCAAAGTTTTTTTTATGGCAGGATTATTGGGTACTAATTCTGCTTCTGATATTTTCCAAAACACTAAGTGCAGAGAGTGAAATGAAACATAAATGTGCTACACTTTTAAACATTTCACTTTTAAAAAAGCTGTTTTGTGCTTTAGGTGGAATTTCAGTCTTTTTTTTTTTTTTTTATTTTGCAGGAAGGGTTTTGGCTTTTAAATTGCACAGCAAATCTGACCCACAAGAGCAAGAAAACTGTGAATTGTGGGTGCACTTGGAAAGAATGCTATAAATTTCATTTTTATGTCTTTCTAAGCAAATACTCTGAAGAAAACTATATAGAGAAGGGGACTGTTTTTTCCTCCTCACATTTGGAAAGTAAAAAGTACTGTTGAATGTGAAGTTTCATAATATTACATAATTATTTTTGTTTTCTCACCAATGCCAGCATGCTTCTGGTGAGGTACAGAAATACTGAAAAAAGTCGTCTGAGAACCAAATTACCACTTGAAAAAAGTGTTTCCTGTAGCCTTTCCTCAGGTTTGCAGTGAGCCATTTCAGAAGATTTCTGAGCAGTGACACGGCAGCAAAGAGTGAAGTGATACAATAGTAATTACATAATTTGAACTAGATTAATATTAACTCCAAAGCAAATGTACTAAAATAATAATTACTTCTGCATCATTTTTATAACCTTAAAAACATTTTTATATGAACTATCTTGTTTTCCAAAAGACTGGGAAACTTTAGACATATGACTAGGTTGCAAGAATAAGTAAAGTACTGTGTTGGAAGTCACGAGGCAAAATGTTTTGGCTAATTCCATTTGTGTGGCCTAAGGAAAGTTGAATCCTTATGCCTCAGTTTCTCTATTAAAGACATGGGTAAAAAGACCTTTGGCACAGTACAAATGTTCAATGGTTTCTACATCTGCAACCAGATGAGGATGAGGAAAAATGGTAGTTGAAGAATCCATGAAAAATGAAGGCTTCTGAGAGTTTCTCTTAGGTGAGCTGGTTAATGAGCAAGGTTTTTTCCTTACAACCTGCTTGAGCAATTTTACAATCAATAGTTTGGACTGAAAAACCCACTGTATGGTAAGGAATTTTTTATTTCAAGTGTCACGTTTCATTTTTTGCTGCTGCTGTCCCACAACGCTCAATTTTGGAGCATATATGATTAAGAAAAAAAAAAACCCTTCGAATACTTTGGGCACAGTGGGTACTTGTTAGAATTGATAGTCACGTTCAATTATTTTTCTCCTTCTATGTCTTTTTTGTAAATATTTTCCTCAAAGTATCTGAATTTGCCTTGTGTTCAACAAAGAAGACCACTTTCTGGGAGACAGTGTGCTTAAATGAACTCAGGCTGTGAGGCTGGGAATTCTAATCCTGGCTGATATGGTTTGGCTGTGTCCCCATTCAAGTCTCATCTTGAATTTTAGTTCCCATAATGCCCACATGTTGTGGGAGGGACCCAGTGGGAGATTATTGAATCATGGGTGGTTTCCCCACACACTGTTCTCATGATAGTGAATAAGTCTCATGAGATCTGATGGTTTTAATAAGGGGAAACCTCTTTCACTTGGTTCTCATTGTCTCTCTTCCCTACCACCAAGTAAGATATGACTTGCTCCTCCTTGCTTTCTGCCATGATTGGGAGTCCTATCCAGCCATGTGGAACTGTGAGTCAATTAAACCTCCTTTCTTTATAAATTACTAAGTCTTGGGTATGTCTTTATCAGCAGTGTGAAAACGAACTAACACACTGGCTTTACTAAATATCCTTGGGTAAGTTATTTAACCTTTCTGACCCTCAGATTTCTCATGTGAAAATTAGAGGTTCTCATGTACAATTCTCAGCTTCGTTGTGAGACAAATAAATGAGGTGAAAAAATGTGCCTCACGTAGTGTTCATCATGTAAATTATTTTTTTGTTGTCATTGTTCTTGATAGAGGCAAGACTACTATATAGTTTTGTTTATAACTTCTTTGAAGATTTTTTTTAAAAAACTGAACTGACTAAATGCAGTGATCCAATGGATCGAGTCACCCAATTGTTTTATGTAGATGAAAGTAATATTTTTGTGTTCTACTTCAAGCATTGGCTTAAATTTTATCTGAAAACTTGGAAAGTAGAAATTTTGGACATGGGTTCAAAATGCATGTGCAAAATAAACATAACCTACATTAATTTTCTGCATCTTAATTTTAGCTCAAATTCTCATTCTTCTGTTTAAGCTTCACCCATCTTCCCATGGTCATATAAAGGATTTAGGGGCTTATAGAATACCAAGGCACAGAAAGAAAGAGTAGAAAAATTCTCCCTTAGTCATTGGTGTATACTAGTTCCTGCTGGGAACTCTTGGACAAAGCTCAGGAAAAAGTTCATTCTCCTCACCAGATTCTAAGATGGTTGGCAATTTGCATAAGGCAATGAGTGTAAGGTTCAGGATTTTAAGAAACAGACTATCAGAAGAATTTTACAGCAATTCTCCTTTTATTTACTGTTCAAAAAAAATTAAATAAAACTCAGACATCATCCACAGTGTTTTTTAAACCATTTCTTATGAGGTGTCATTTTTATTTCTTTGGTCTAAGCAGTAATGAAGCTTCCCCTATCCATCTGATGCTTTGTCTTTGTGAAACCAACAAAAACGAATGCATTCAGAGTGAAGCTCAAAGAACACAGTTTACTCACTGCTTCCCTTTGGGAGTGAAGTGAGCTGCCTTCCTGGTTTATATCTGAAATGGTTGACAGAAATGACATTTAATTAGAATGTTTCCTTTCTCATTTGGGGCAAGCATCTTTCACTCTCTAGTGGAAAGATTACAAAGTAGCAAGCTGTGGTAGCCAGCCTCTGAGATGGCACCTTAACTCCTGGTATTCTTGGTCTTGTATAATCCCCTCCTGTTATCAGTAGGTTTTACCTTTGTAATCTATAGGACCTTGGGAGGAAATGACAGTTGAGCAACTTCTGAAGCTTGCTTATGAAAGAAAATATGGCTTTCCCCTTGCCTTCTCTTGAATCTCTCCCTCTGGAGGAAAATAGCTATGATGTTCTAAAGATATTCAAGCAGCTTCACAGAGAGAAACTGAGGCCCCCACCAACAGCCAAGGTGAACATGGTAGCCATGTGAATGAATCATCTTAGAAGCAGATCTTCCAGACACAATCAGACCTTCATCTGACTGTAGTCTTAGCTGACATCTTGACGTTCAAGAAAGACCGAGCTAAAATGAAAGCATAGCCACTCCTAAATTCTCGATCCACAGAAACTGTGTGAGATAATAAACAATTATTATAATTTAAAGCCAGCAAGTTTGGGGATAATTTGTTAAGCAGTAGTAGATAACTAATAGACAAGCATATAAGCACTTTTACGAATAGATACAAAGTCTTTGTCAATAATCCCCTGTTTTTTTACATCCCCCTGTAATGTGTACAAATTGTTTTTGTAGAGAATGGCCCAAGTTTCCTGGTCCTCCACTCTCCAAATGACAGTCCATATTTGTCAAATTCATTTCTTTCCCCCAGAATAAAGATGAACACATGTCAGATTACCAAGAACTTTAGTCCTGGTCTTTCTGAAGCTAGACAGCTCAGAATTCTGTTGGTATCCACATGGCTCAGTTAACTTGTTCATTTCCCTCTCAATTCTATGGCAATCTTGGTGGAGGTGAGTGGGGCTTAGGGAAAATTTTTGCTGTTTTTGTGCCAAGCTCTTTCCTTCTCATTTAAATAGAGAATTTTGGGGAGAGGGGAGCATGGACGATTAGCTTTCTTTAGTCTCATCTGCTTAGGCTTAGCACAATTATGCCTTCTTTCCGGGAGTCATAGACCCATAGCATCCTACCTGTATGACCTTCCGAAGTCTCTGCTATCATGATCAATACAAGACTTATTCCCAATCTACGTGCGTGTGGGCATGTGTGTGTGTGTGTGTGCGTGTGTGCATGCGTGCGTGTGGTGGGGAAGGTGTGGAGATGACAGATATAGAATCTTTCTTTCCTGTTTCTTCCAAATAGTTTGTCTCTACTCTAGATATTTTCTACTTAATTTCTTAGGCATTTGAGAGCCAAATCTAGAACAATTGAGACTTTTGTGCTTTCTGCCTTGTTTTACCCTTCTCCTTAGGAATCCTCTGTTTGAATGAGAAGGAAAGAGGGAAACACTGGGAGAAAAAAACACGTATGTTAATATCTCAGATGCTATCCCTACACACATGTAACAATTCAATTAGCAGCTTCAAGCTTTACCCTGATTTTGTGCTAAAATTATATGTGAATAGAAGCTATCAAAAGGTTAGAGCAGGCATCAAGAATGAAATTTAAGCAGAGCTTAGAGACTTCTGTAGACCCTAGGTGTTCTGGAAAACCTGTAACATCCATTCTTAGGACTTCATTTCCAATAAAAGCTTCTCAGTTGTATAACTTAAATATGTTTTAATGTCATAATAACTACTGAATTGCTTTAAACCTTTCACAAATGTAGACAAACTAGTTCTCAATGTTATCTGTTGAATGCTCAGGCCACTGGTCTTATCACCTGCAGAGCTATTAAAAATGCTGGTGCCCAAGCTCCACCCCCAACGAGCCCGATTCAGACTGCATTGCCTCTGTTTTATCTAAGATTGTGTGACTTTGAAATTATTCCTTAAGGTACATATTTGCCTACTGAATAATGGGTTAATGTTCTTACAAGATGATTACGTTGAATTTGGAATTAATACTAAAGTTAGTAGAATGGGATGATCATTAACTGGAAGAATTTTGTCTGTTAGTGATACATACAGCACTAAATAATATACAAAGTTCTATCAAATAATAAGACTGATGTGCTGCCCACTGTGTCACGAGGATGACCCAAATACTGTCAGAGAATTAGAGTCAACACAGAGGAAGTGGAGTGAAGGGATAGGGAGCGACGTGTAATTCTGATGATAGCAGCTATTCACTTAAAGCCTGTATATATGAAGCAATAAATTCCCTTTTTGTTTAAGCCAGTTGGAGTTTGGTTTTCTGACACCTTCATTAAAGAGTCCCGATTGATATGGTTCTCCACAAATAGTTGTTGAATAAATGTTTGAATAGAAAGTCAAAGTATGAATGGGAGAGGAGTGCAAACAGCAGCTGACTCCTGCTGATGTTCTTCACTGGCCAGGGTTCACCTCTGTCATGTTGCACAATTCCAGTGGCCTCCATTCACATGCTCTAGAATCTGAATGGTGCCAGCCCCTCCCCCAGAGGCGTACAAGGCAGCCCTGAGGGGAGGTGATGGTGGAATGGCAGAAAATTTGAGGTTCTTAGTTCTCAAGCCTTTAGATCGTGGAGTCCCATTTCCCAGAAGTGGAAATGCAGATTTTTTTTTTTTTGAGACAGTTTCACTCTTGTTGCCCATGCTGGAGTGCAGTGGTGTGATCTCGGCTCACTGCAACCTCTGCCTCCTGGGTTCAAGTGATTCTCCTGCCTCAGCCTCCCGAGTAGCTGGGATTACAGGTGCCTGCCAACAGGCACCTGCCACCACGCTCTGCTAATTTTTGTATTTTTACAAAGATTAGAGACAGGGTTTCACCATGTTGGCCAGGTTGGTCTCAAATTCCTGACTTTGTGATCCACCTGCCTTAGCCTCCCAAAGTGCTGGGATTACAGGTGTGAGCCACCACGCCCAGCGTCTAGATTCTTTTGTGTTGTGAGTTCATTAATCTTTAGGGGTTCCTCTTTCTTCTCCTTCCAGAGAACTCTAGAAGCACTTAATTTGGCAATACTAAGGTAGTATGTAGAATATGTGTATTGTTATGACAGCTTAGGCCTCATCATCATATAGTGATGCATAATTTAAGTAAATGCCAGATTATTATTATTATCATTTGAGATGAAAACTCGCTCTATCACCCAGGCTGGAGTGCAGTGGTGCGACCTCAGCCTCCTGGGTTTTAAGCAATTCTCCCTGCCTCAGCCTCCTGAGTAGCTGGGATTACAGGTACCCACCACCATGCCCAGCTAATTTCTGTATTTTTGGTAGAGACGGGGTTTCACCATGTTGGCCACACTGGTCTTGAACTCCTGACCTCAGGTAATCCACCCACCTCAGCTTCCTTAGGTGCTGGGATTACAGGCGTGAGCTACCGCGCCTGGCCCCAGATTGTTTTTATTGTAAGTTCTATTTTATTAAAATATTTATTTTACTGAGTCAACTCATTTCTGACTCAATGTATTTCTATGAAATATCCAACTAGCTAACAATTTTTTAAAAATTAGAGAATTCGTGCTCTATCTCAGTGCATTGACTTGGGCTAAGCCTTTACCTCTGCCTTTGTGTTTATTTCATTCCTGTATATAGCTCCTTTGCACAGAGTCACAATGGTTTGAAGAAAAGTGCAGGAAAAAAACCTGACCTGTTGTTTCATTTTTAAATTTGCAGTATGTTTCTTCAATGTAGCTTACCTCAGAAAGTGTTTTAATGTTTTTTTTTTTCTTTCTAGAATCCTGTGAGCCCTGTGGCATAGTATTTAAGTGACTATTTTGGTTTGACTAGCATAGTTCGAGCTGAACCAGTTCTCACCGTAATATCCAGTAAGTTGAATTGCTTTTCTTTATCTACACAGAAGAAACACATGTTGTTGTGTAGGAAAGGAATTGCCAGTCTCTGAAAATTTCCCTCTGCAGTGTCTAATATAGAAATCTGTAAGCATTTATCTAGATTCTAGAAATATTTTCTTTTAATATTTTTTCAAGTGTCCAAACCTAAGCAATATGTATATACATATTTTCTCACTTAAGACAACTAAGTCATCAGTCAAGGTTGCCAGCGTTTCATTGACCATTTCTAGCCACCGGGCTTTGAAAAGTTCACCCTACCTTACATGGTAGAGGAAAGTAAATAGTTCTGTGTAGTTGCCAGCATAGAGCCTTCTCACTTGAAGTTATTTTCATTCTGTATTGAAATGCTCTATTTCTTGTAACATTAAGTCTTCAGAAATAGAGGGAGAGCAAGGCATATAATATTTGTCTGCTCATGTCACCTTACCAAAGCTACTGGGCACATAAGCATCTCCAGAGGAAAGCTTCATTAGTTGATAGGGAAACAGTCTCCAATGTTGTGTTTCTCTATTTGTGGATCGTTCACTACAAAGGGAAAAGCTGCTTCCCTGTGTTTGTTACTATGGAGAATACTGAAGCAAACAAACTAACAGAAATTCTTAATAAGAGACTCAAATGCAAAATAGAAATAATTTTCATGAATTAAACGAATTGTTACCTTGAATAACTACATTCAACCTAATAGTACTTTTTAAATCTCTCTTTTGAATCAAATGTCCCCCAGGGAGATGTAGTAAAAATGAACTACTACTTTTGTGCCTGAGTGGGATAAGCTGATTTTCGAAGGAGACATGCTTGACTTTGGTCCATGTCACACTATTTAGAGGGTGATGGAAAAGTAGTACAATGCAACCTTTTTGAACCAATGAAATCACTGAGGAATCTATGCCCTGCGATGACACACTTCTTTCAAAAATGAGTTTGATAATGACATTGACAATGGTAAACAAAAGTGTCTCTTCACTAATTTGGAGCCAAGACAAACTATTTGGAACAAGAGGTTAGTCCCTTATTGCCCAGCAGAATCAGAATGTATCAAATTTTTACTAACTTCGTCACCTCTGAATATTTTATTCTAGGAAATCACAATATGTTGATATTAACCTAAGAGATTTCTTCAGCTAATGATTGTTTCTTTCAAACAATATAACTGGGATTTATTTGCACTTTTTCCTACTTGCCAAACACAATGGCTATTGAAAAAAAAAATAAGCATCAATGAGACCAGAATGACAAAAAGTCCTATGAAAAATGTCACATAAAGCAGACTGCTAGTTTTAAAATATTGATAGTGGAAAAAATACATAAAATGGTATGTGCAGTAAGATGCTCAATTTTGTGTACAAAAGGGCATCATTGATGCACACATATATACATGCACACACACATAAACAGAGTAAATTGAAAGACTCTGAGTTAACAGTTGTTATGTCTCAATAGTGGTACTATGGAAGCTTTTAACTCTCCTTTGTACTTTATATTTTTCAAATGTTCTTACCATGAACAGTTGTTGCTTATAAAATTAGAGGGAATATAGATGCTACACAATTTTCTAAAGTTTTATGCGAATGTTTTCTATAGTTTTTCCTGTTTAAGAGAAGCTGTATTATTTCAAATATAAAACTAGCCAACATGCAAGAAATTTAATTGAATTTCAGATTCCATATTACAACATTTCTTTCCACAGGGTTTGCTACATTCTCAGGTCTGGTTGGTTCCTCTTATCTCTCTAATCATAGTCTTTTCTCTAAAAATAATACAATATCTTTGACTTTGCTGGTAACTTCCATTCTTCTCACTGAAAATTAATGTCTGTTAAGTCCCTTTAAAATGTCTTACAAAACATTCTTCCTTTAGGAGGTCTTTTCTGACTAAACCTATCATAGTTTGATTACTTTCAAATGTAAGTCTTCAGTGTATATGTATTAAATTCATAAGATACTACTTTATGGTTGTTGTCATATTGTTTTATAATTTTTGCAAATTATTTTCTGTTGAAGCATCTTTCTGTATCTAGAGAATAAATTCTCAGATTATAGAGGCTAGGTCTTTGCTATTTTTGTTACCTGCAAAACAACTTGAAGAGTGAATCTATACTAATTTCATGATGCTAAAAATAGATAGTATCAGGTGAAGCTAGAATCTTGTGAATAAAAACTGAGCAGAGACACTTGGGTACATTTCTGACTCCTAGTTGCTGGTTCAGTTAACTCTCTGTGGGTGTCTGTTCGGCTGTTGGTTGTATCCAGGCTATTGCTATACTGTGGGTTTGAAGGAAAATGTGTCTTTGCGTCTGTTCCTCAATTTTCATCACAGACTGGTTTTCAGTAACAGAAACGCTAGGAAGTTGTCCCAACTTCAGATTTCATAATGGCTTGCTGACTACCCTTTTGGGCCCTAACTGATGCTTTTCTATTGCTTCTCTACATTAGATAGTATTTGGTAATTGGGTTTGTATTACTCTGAATTTTTATGTCTTCTGGGGTCAGTTATAAAATCACAGGAGTTGTAAAACTGGAGTACATTTTCAGTGTGAACAACTAATTACATTCTCTTAGAAAGATTTTAATGCCCAAGATAGAAATTAGTGCATTTAGACAGCTTTCTTTTCCAATAGATTGTCACCGAAGTGTATAGCATTTGATAAAGGGTCAGAATCAGTTGGAAAGTTTTAAGCAGGGAATTAATATGACTGAGTGCTTGTCCTTTCCAGGAGAATGTTTTTGAAAGGGAAATTCAGTGAACAACTGTTTTATTCAAACAAATAATTCTGGGGAAAACTGGGAGGGTAGGGAAGGAAGCAACCTAATAGACAATGTCTCATTTCTTCTCTGAGTGAGGTTTTCCTTCATATCCAACCAGATATAGCAGTGCATGTTTCTGGTGGCTTTGCTGTTGCTGTGGCGAGCTGCTGCTGGTGAGGGAGAGAACTGGGGTGATTTCATCCTTTCCCTCATCCCAACCTAGGTGATTGACATGAAACAGCTCTTGGGATGAGATTTTTGCAGCAACTCTACCAACCAATAGCACACTTCTAATGCTCTCTTCATGTCTTGCTGTTAACTAAGCAGGAAGATAAACCTGAACCAGTGGGAATTAGAAATATATCCCTTGCTAGTGACAGAGGAGCCCAAGATGAACCAGGCTCAAGTAATCTGAAATAGCTATCATTTTTTGTTTTCTTTTATTCTGTTTTTTTTTTTCTTTTAAATAGTGATATGGCCATGCCTGGCTTCCAGGTTTGTGAATCTTAGTAGAATCAACAACATTTTTCTTCATAGTTTATTGTGTCTTTCATATAACATCCAGGAGCACTATATGCAGAACAATTTCTAAATAGAATGCTTCTAAGCAAGTTAGAAATGACTAGAGTTCATCTCCTATGGTCTTTTTTGTGGTGAGTATGCCTGTGTTCTCAGAGAATAGAGAAATATAGAAGCATCTAATTCACATTCATTTCACTCCAGCCCAACTCCATACACAGATCGGTTGCCACATGGTATATCCATGATGCTAAATAGAAACCTCACAAAACTTTAAACATTTGTGTGTAGCCTGATGGCCCTAGGCCCACAGGAATCTTTATATATATAATTGCATTTTAAGTTCTGGGGTACATGTGCAGATCATGCAGCATTGTTGCATAGGTACATACATGGCAATGTGGTTTACTGCCTCCATCCCTGTCACCTGTATCTGGCATTTCTTCCCATGTTATCCCTCCCCAACTCCCTACCCCCTGCTGTCCTTCTCCTAGTCCCCCACAACAAACCACAGTGTGTGATATTCCCCTCCTTGTGTCCATGTGTTCTCATTGTTCAGCACCAGCCTATGAGTGAGAACACGTAGTGTTTGATTTTCTGTTCTTGTGTCAGTTCACTGAGAATGATGGTTTCCAGGTTCATCTATGTCGCTATAAAAGACACAAACTCATCATTTTTTATGGCTGCTTAGTATTCCATCATATATATGTGCCACATTTTCCTTGTCCAGTCTATCATTGATGGGTATTTGGGTTGGTTCCAGGTCTTTGCTATTGTAAACAGTGCCGCAATGAACATAAGTGTGCATGTGTCTTTATAATAAAGTGATTTATAATCCTTTGGATATATACCCAGTGATGGGATTGCAAATCTTACACAACTCATTCTGAACTTGTTGGAAAAGAGGCTTCTCTGCAGCAATGGTGAAAAGCCTATAAGCCACCATTACAAAACAGGATGTAAACAATCCAGAGGCCTGGGCTCAGAATATTGTCTTTTTCCTCTTGTCTTTAAGTCTGATTATTTTACTTTCTGCTTAACAAGAACTGCTCATAGCTGAGTAATGCAGACCACCCTTGCTAGGCAATCCAATAAATTAATCTTTGTTTCAAATTGCTATTTGGCAGTCATTAACACAGGATAAGAGTAAGTGATCAACTAGATGGAAGAGACAGGATTCTGGATGCAGAAATGTTATATGATTTCATTGCTCATTGTTGAAGTTACTGTACTTACTTCTACAGACTGCTGTGAAGTCCAAATAAGTTATACAAGTAAAGTGCTTGGGTCAGGACCAAGCACATGGTAAAAATTTTAGCTATTATTATTAATTCTAAATATATTCTGTTGGGAATATTTTTTTTCCTTTTTTAGTTATTATTACACTTTAATTTCTGGGGTACTTGTGCAGATCTTGCAGGATTGTTACATAGAAATACACATGCCACGGTGGTTTGCTGCCTCCATCCCCTGTCACCTACATTATACATTTCTCCTAATGTTATTTCTCCCCAATCTCCCCACCTCCTGCTATCCCTTCCCTAGACACCCCCCCAACCCCTCAACAGACCCCAGTGTGTGATGTTCCCCTCCCTGTGTCCATGTCTATTGGGAATATTAGTGTCATTTTTTAGTGCCTGAGGAAAAATTTGAACTACATTTGACAAATATATAGGCTTTTGAAAACCGCTAACTCTGGGTTAAGAAACTTTAGTCTGTATGTAAGCTTGAATAACCTTTTCCATTGAAATTAAAACAAATAACAGTTGTAATGCCAAAATACTTGAATAAGGGTTCCAGATATTAGCTACTTTAAGCAATTTCAGTTAGGGAGAAAATTTGTAAAAGATGCAAAGCTCTCAGGACCCTAAATTAGGAGTGTGTGTGTGTGTGTGTGTGTGTGTGTGTGTGTATGTGTTAAAAATTAAAGACAGAATTCTCTATTTCTAAACAGGCCTATTAAATTTTTAATTGGGCTGGGCGCAGTGGCTCATGCCTGTAATCCTAGTATTTTGGGAGGCTGAGGTGAGTGGATCACCTGAGGTCAGGAGTTCAAGACCAGCCTGGCCAACAGGGTGACATCCAATCTCTACTTGAAATATAAAAAAAAATTTAGCTGGGCATGGTGGCGGGAGCCTGTAATCTCAGTTACTTGGGAGGCTGAGGCAGGAGAATTGCTTGAACATGGGAGGCGGAAGTTGCAGTGGCCAAGATTATGCCACTGCACTCCAGCCTGGGCAACAAGAGTGAAAAACTCAATCTCAAAAAAAAAAACATTGTAATCGATTCACTAGCTGGATCTGGGATCAAAGACAATGAAGCACCAAAAAAGAAGGCAATAGAAAAAGACTGAAGTATTCTAATAATGTCACTTTAAAGTGATTAGCCGTAGCATCTAGTAGCTAACTGAAATGGTTGGGGAAAAAATCACAGTGTTAGAAAATATCAAAATGTGCTCCTCTTTGGTAAAGTTGTATTTCATGGCTGTCCTGCTCCCATGCTCCTGTTGGGTGCAATCCTCTTTCCTCCTCCACAGCCCACTGGTCCCTGCTTTGTTGAGCATGCACATTTCATAGAAGCATTACTACCAGTAGCTCTGGGTGAAGAACCCTGATATGAAGTAATATTTATCATCAGCATTCACACATACATCCACAGCATGTGGTTTAGTAGGAAATTTGTCTACTAAGACTGTGTTTTATAATTTCAGTGCTATGTGGATTTTCTTTTCTATTTTATTTATTTTTATTATATATTGACAAGTTATAGTTGTATATGTCTTTGAGGTACAAAGTGATGTGATTTTTAATATAATGTGTAATGATTAAATCAAGTTAATTAACATATCCATCACCTCAAATATTTAACTTTTTTTTTGCAATGAAGACATTTGATATTTATTCACTTAGTGATGTTGAAATGTTTAGAACTCAATTAATAATTGTGTTCACTATACTGGGTCACAGATCTACCAAAAAATCAAATTTATTTCTCCTATCCAAGACTTTGTATCTTTTGACTGTCATCTCCCTATTTTCCCACCACCCCCATTCCCCAGCCTCTGGTAACTAACATTCTACTCTCTGTTTCTGAGTGCAAAATTTTTTGTACCACATTCAGTGTTTGTTTTTCTGTTTGACTTATTTCACTTAGCAAAACATTCTCCATTTCCATCCCATCCACGTTGTCACAAATGACAGAATTTCTTCTTTTTTTTTGTTAAGGCTGAATAGTATTCCATTGTGTATATATACCATATTTTCTTTATTCAGCCATTGACAGACATTTAGGTTGACTCCATAACTTGGCTATAGTGAGTACTGCCACAATAAAAATGGGAGTGTGTACATCTCTTCAACATACTAATTACAAATCTTTCAGGCAAATACCCAGAAGCAGAATTGCTGATTCATATGGTAATTCTATTTTTACCTTTTTTGAAGACTCTTCCTACTGTTTTTTGCAGTAGCTGTACTAATTTACATAGCCACCAACAGTGTAGAAGGGTTGCCTTTTCTACACATCCTTGCCCACACTTATTATCTTTTGCATTTTTGATAATACCATCCCAACAGATATGAGGTGGTATTTCATTGTGGTTTTAATTTCATCTCCCTAATGATTAGTAGTATTGACCATTTTTTCGTGTATCTGTTGGCCCTGCATATGTTGTCTTTTCAGAAATCTCTATCCAGATTCCTTGCACTTTTCTTAATCAAGTTATTTCTTTGCTTTATAGTTGTTTCAGTTCCTTATATATTTTGGATATTTATTTCTTATCAAATGTATGGTTCGTAAATATTTTCTCTCAATTTGTAGGTTATCTCTTGACTCTGTTAGTTGTTTCCTTTGTTGTGCACAATTTTCTTATTTTGATGTAATCTCATTTACCTACTTTTGCTTTTGTTACCTGTATTTTTGGGGTCAAATCTAAAATATTATTGCACAGGCAAATGTTGTATAGTTTCTTCCCTGCTTTCTCTAGTATTTTCATATATGGTGAGATCAGGGTTCAATTTTATTTTTTTATATATGAATATCCAGTTTTCCCAATAACATTTAATAAGGAAATGATTTGTTTCTCATTCAATATCCTTGTCACCTTTGTTAAAAATCAATTGACCATAGATATGTGTTCATTTCTGAGGCTCACGATTCTGTTCCATTGGTTGTTGTAATTATTTTTACACAAGTACCATGCTGTTTTAATTACTGTCACTTTGTGTTACACTTTGAAATTAAGTAGTGTGATGCTTCCAACTTTTTCTTTTCTTTTTTTCTTTTTCTTCTTTTTTTTTTTTGCCCATGCTTGCCTTTGCTATTGTTTTTTTTTCCTTTGAGTTCCACAGACATGTTATAATTTTTTCTATATCCATGAAAAATGACTTGCCTTTCCAACAGTCCCCCAGAGTCTTAACTCATTCCAGCATTAACTCAAAAGTCCAAGTCCAAAGTCCCATCTGAAACAAGGCAAGTCTTTTCCACTTATCAGCCTGTAAAATCAAAAGCAAGTTAGTTAATTCAAAGATGCAATGGAGTATAGGCATTTGGTAAATATACCCATTACAAGATAGAGAAATCAGTCAAAGCAAAGGGGCTACAGGCCCCATGGGAGTCCAGGCAGGGCAGTCATTAAATCTTAAAGCTGCAACATAGTCTCTTTTGACTCCATGTCTCACATCCAGGCCACACTGATGCAAGGGGTTGCAGAGCCTTGGGCAGCTCCTCCCCTGTGGCTCTGCAGTGCTTTCATGGACTGGCATTGAGTGCTTGTGGCTTTTCCAAGGGCATGGTGCAAGCTATTGATGAATCTACCATTCTGGGATCTGGCAGACAGTGGCCCTCTTTTCACAGCTCTACTAGGTGGTGCTCCAATGGGGACTCTGTGTGGGGATTCAACCCCATGTTTCCTCTCCACACTGCATTGGTAGAGGTTCTCCATGAGAACTCCACCCCTGCAGCAGTCTTCTGTCTGGTCATTTATGCATTTCCATGCAACCTCTGAAATCTGGGTGGAGGATCTCAAGCCTGAACTCTTGCCCTCTGTGCACCTGCAGGCTTAATACCACATGGAAGCCCTTGTGGCTTACAGCTTGCACCCTGGAGCAGTGGCCTGAGATGTATCTTGTGTCCTTTTACCACAGTAGGAGCTGGAGCTGCTAGGACATAGGGTGCCATGTCCTCAGGCTGCACAGAGTAGCAGGGCACTGAGCCTGCCCACAGAACTATTTTTCCCTCCTAGACCTCCAGGTCTGTGATAGGAGGAGCTACCATAAAAAGCTTTGAAACACCTTGGAGGTATTTTCCCCAGTGTAATAGCTATTAACATTTGCCTTGTCTTTACTGAAGCAAATTTCTGCAGCATTCCTGAATTCCTCCCTCAGAAAATGGGTTTTTCTTTTCTGCCACATGGCCAGGCTGCAAATTTTCCATTTATGCTCCTTTTCCCTTGTAAATAGAAGTTCCAGTTTCAGATCATATCTTTATTTATGCAGATGAGCATAGGCTTTTAGATGCAGCCAGGTCAGCTCTTGAATGTTTTGTTGCTTAGAAATTTCTTCTGCCAGATGCCCTAAATCATCTCTCTCAAGTTCAAAGTTCCACAGATCCCTAGATCAGGGGCACAATGCCACCAGTCTCTTTGCTAAAGCTTAGCAAGAATGACCTTGATTCCAGTTCCCAAAAAAGTTTCTTATCTGCATCTGAGACCACCTTAGCCTGAACTTAATTTACCATATCACTATCAGCATTTTGGTCACAATTTAAAAAGGCTCTAGAAAGTTCCCAACTGCCCCTTATCTCCCTGTCTTCTTCTGAGCCCTCCAAACTGTTCCAATCCCTGCTCCTTACCCAGTTCCAAAGTCACTTCCACATTCTCAGTTATCTTTACAGCAATGCCCCACTTCTCCAGTAACAGTTTTCTGTATTAGTCCATTCTCATATTGCTATAAAGAGCTACCGGAGACTGGGTAATTTATAAAGAGAAGCAGTTTAATTGGCTCAAGTTTCCACAGGCTGTACAGGAAGCATGGCTTAGGAAACTTTCGATCATGGTGAAAGGGGAAGGAGAAGCTGGTACATCCTACATTACTGGAGCAGGAGGAAGAGAGCAAAGGGGGAAGTGCTATACATTTTTAAACAACCAAATATTGTGAGAACTCACTCACTATCCTAAGAATAAAAGGGAGAAGTCTACCCTCATGATCCAATCACCTCACACCAGGCCCCTCCAATATTGAGGATTACAATTCCATATGACATGTGGGCAGGGACACAGAGACAAATCATTTAAAGTTCTAACAGTTTTTTTGGTGAAATCTTTAGTATTTTCAGGACATAAGATCATGTCATCAGCAGACAGGAACAGTTTCACTTCCTTTTCTATTTGGATGCCTTTTAATTCTTTCTCTTACTTTATTGGTCTGGCAAGGACTTCCAAACTATGTTGAATGTAAGTGGTGAGAGTGAGCATACTTGTCTTGTGCTAGATTTAGAGGAAAGGGTTCCAATTTTTCACTATTGAGTATAATGTTAGCTGTGAGTTTCTTATATATGACCTTTACTGTGTTGAAGTACTGTTATTCTATAGCTAATTTGTTGAGTGTTTTTATCATGAAAGAACATCATGAAAATTTTTGACAAATGATTCCCTTCATCTGATGACACGATCATATGATTATCTGTCTTTTATTCTGTTAGTGTGGTCTACCATATTTATTGATTTGTGAATGTTGAATCATCTTGCATCCCAGGAATAAGTCTCACTTGATCATGGTGAGTGATCCTTTTAATGTGTAGTTGAATTTTGTTTGCTAGTATTGTGTTGAGAACTTTTGCACTGATGTTAATCAAAGATATTGTCTGGTAGCTTTTACTTATGATGTCTTTGTCTGGTTTTGGTATCAGAACCACGCTGGCCTCATAAATAGGTTTGAAAATATTCCTTCCTCTAATTTTTTGTAAAAGTTTGTGGAGAACAGGCATTAGTTATTCTTTAAATGTTTGGTTAAATTCAGCAGTGAAGCAATCAGGTCTTGAGCTTTATTGCTGTGGATTACTGACTTAATCTCCTAGATCATTATTGGTTTGTCCAAATTTCCTCTTTCTTTATGATTCAGTGTTGGCAGGTTATATATGTCTAGGAAAAAACCATTTCTTCTAAGTTATCTGATTTTTTGGCATATGATAGTTCTTACGATTCTTTGCATTTTTGTTATATCAGTTATAATATCTCATATTTTATTTCTGGTTCTGTTTGAGTCTTTTCTCTTTTTCTCTTGGTTAGTCTAGCTAAAGGTTTGCAAATGTTATCTTCTCAAAAAAATTCTACATTTATTTGTGTTGATCTTTTGTATTCTAACTTTTATTTCATTTGTTTCTGCTCTGATATGTGTAATTTTTCCTTTTCATAACATTGAGATTACTTTGTTCTTCATTTTCTATTTCCTTGAGGCACAACATTGTTTATTTGCTACTGTGTTCTTTTATGATATAGGCATTTATTGCTGTGAAGTTTCCTTGCAACTGCTTTTGCTGCACTCCGTAAGTTTCCATATGTAGTGTTTCTATTTTTGTTTGTCTCAAGATGTTTTTACATTTCTCTTTTAATTTCTTTATTGATTCATTGGTTGTTCAGGAACATGTTGTTTAATTTCCATGTATTCATGAATTTTCCAAGATTCCTTCCGTTATTAATTTCTTCTTTTATTGTGATCAGATAGATACTTGATATGGTTTCAATCTTAAATTTTCTAAGACTTGTCTTGTGGCCTAACATATTACTGATCCTGGAGAACGTTCTATGTGCACTTGAGAAGAATGTGTATTCTGTTGCTGTTGCATGGAATGTTCTGTATATGCCTGTTAGGTCCATTTAGTCTAAAGTGTTGTTCAAGTCCAATGTTTTCACTTGTCCATTACTAAAAGTGTTGTATTGAAGTCTCATATTACTGTATTGCAATCTATATCTCTCTTCAGATTCTTAATATTTGTTTTATATATTTAGGTGTTCCACTGTTGGGTGCATATGCATATATATATATATATATATATATATATATATATATATAATTGTTAAATTCTCTTGATGAAATAATAAGTTTATCATTACATAATATCCTTCTTCATCTCTTTTTACAGTTTTTTACTTAAAGTTTATTTTGCCTGACATAAGCATTGATATGCCTACTCTCTTTCATTTTCTATTTGCATGTAATATTTTTCCCTCCCTTCACTTTCATCTAAGCATGTCCTTAAAAGTGAAGTGAATTTCTTATAGGCATCATATAATTGGGTCTTGGTTTTGTTTATCCATTCATTCACTCTATGTCTTTCTATTGGAGAATTTAATCCATTTACATTCAAGTAATTATTGATAGGTAAGGACTTATTGTTACTGTCATTTTGTTAATTAATTTCTGGTTGTTTTTTAGATACCTTGTTTCTTTTTTCCTCTCTTGCTGTCATTGTGGCTTGATGGTATTCTGTAGTAATATGTTTTCAATCTTTATTATTTTTGTTTTGTCTCCTATAGATTTTTGCTTTTTGGTTACCATGAGGCTTACACAGAACATCTTATATCAGTTTATTTCAAGTTGATAACAAATTTGATTGCACCCAACAACCTTACACTTTTACTACCCCATCGCTCCATTTTATGTTTTGGATGTCTGAATTTATAGCTAGATGAATTTTAAAGTTAATTTTCTTCCATGGCTCTCCCTTGATGAGTACCTGGTTGTAAACTTAGTGCCAGATGTCTCCTGAGATATCTCAGATTTCACAGTAGAAAATTAGTCTAAGGGTTACTCCTTTGTTGTGTTTCTTGAGACCTACTGATATTTCCTGTCTCTTTGACAAACATGTTCTTGACTCAAATTAGCTATTCATGAAAGAAGCACTGCCCTGTCTATTTAGGGAACACCTCAGGAATTTTACATCCCAACACCAGCGCTATCAAAACAAGAAAGATAAGAAATGTGTTTTTGAGGGGCAAGGCTGCCTGCCTTGGTGAATTAGTCTTGGTTTTGTGGTTTGAGACTAGCCTCTGTTAGTGTTCTAACTAAGAAAACAAAACAACTGGTGCAGACAGAAACTAGTAAAAGGAATCTTTCCATATTTTCCCTTTGTAGTATTCAGAACTACTTCATAAAATGAAAAAAGTGCTCAAAAACATAGTTAAAAGGCTACATTGTGCTAATATGCCTAAGTGGTCTCTTTTTAATAGTTTAATCTACATTAGCTATAGGTTCAGAGTTCCTGATCTAAACCATTAAACACAGAAACTAACCTAAGTGATCTTTCCTCAATTATCTCAAAGATGGGACATAGGACCTCTCTAGCTTCAGAGAATAGACATTTGTTCATTACATGCTATGGATGTTGTAGTTATTAGGGCTTAATTCTCTCAAAACTGGCTGAAAGTAGTTGATTGACAGTCAAGTCTACCACTAGATATATAGGATATAGATTATTGCCAACAAAAGGGTATAAGGATCAGAAGCCTTCAGTACTGAAAATGGTTAAACCAAAATCAAACAAAAAATCAAGATAATGGTTTCTTCAAGTTTTTTTCTGTCTTAGACATAAATGTTTATTTTGTTTTGAGATATAATTTATATACAATAAAATTCACTCTGTATGTTCAATTCAATGAATTTTGACAAATTTATACAGTTATATAACAATCACTAAAGTCAAAATGTGGATGTATTCCCTCATCATCCTTTGTAGGAGTCAATCTCCCTCCTCCACTTCCAGATACTGGCAACCACTGATCAAATTTCTGTTCTGAAGTTGTTTTTTTTTTCCCCAAATATCATATAAATTGAATCATCCAATATGTATTCTTCTGAGTCTGACTTCTTTCTCTTAGCATAATGCTTCTTAGATTCATCCATGCTGTTGTGTGTATCTGTAGTTCTTTTCTTTTTTATTGCTATACAGATACAACAATTTCGGTTTGTAAAATCAATTATGAAAAAAACATCAAATAGTTGCAGGTCTATCAGACATCAAAAAGACATTTCTGCTGTTTTGTTATCATTGAGCATTGGCTCTTCACCATGTTTTCCTGTCCATGCTGGACCGCTGAGCTATCATTAATCCTAAACCACAGGTATGCAGTACCCAAGCATACACGGCTTTTGTAGGCACAGGAATCTGCTTTTGAGCTTGCTTGGGAGCTTGGTATCACAGGATTGCTAATGGAATCATTAGAAGGGTTTTTGCTCCTTTATCAAATAGTGGGTTAGAGAAATATTTTGCTGATTATCTCTAAAACTGAAAATTTGTAAATTATTGCCTGCAATCTTCCAAGCCAGTCACATGTAGAAAATTGACTTTTGTCATAGTGAGAGGAGAATTAAAGTTGTGAGAGCTACACCACCAATTTACTTTTCATCCTTGCTAAAGTTGGGCATCTTTTCTCTTGCCTTTATTGTGATCACTTGCTTTTGTTAGTCTTCCTCTTGCTGTGGCAAAATGTTGGGTTGAATTAGGAACCTCATCCTTTTAATCTATTTGTAGTATAAGTGAAGCTGAGCATGTAGGGTTCCAGTGCCTCTTCTCCAGCTTTGACTAGACCAAGAGCCTTCTCTGCTACACGAACATGGCAGGATCCTTCATGACTGTTCATTTGTTTATTTGTTGTTGTTTTCTGCTGAGAATGACTTTGGCTTTCTTTTCTGCCTAATTCTTACTTGTTCTTCAAGACCAGACCAAATATGACCTCCTCTTTATGTCAAATTCCCTAAGTCTTTTTAGTCATACCTGCTGAACTCTTTTCTTGTTTTATTTTAAGACCTATTATATTGCTCTATGATAATCTGTTCACATTTTTGTATTCTTCCTAGACCCTGAACTCCTCCCAGCCAAGAAGTACATTCTGATTGTTACTGACTTAACATAAAGTACACACTCAATAAATACTCTTGACTGACCCTTTAAATTTGCAGTATAGCTACATGTAAATGCAGAGGTTTTCTTCAACTTCAAAAATGAATGATAGAAGCATTTGCTAAACAAGAAAGTATGCTTAGTAAAAGCCATTTATATATTAATATATTTAGGCAAAGTGGTGGTCATAAGATTTGACTGATCTCAGAATTGGATTTCTCTCACCCTCACGTAATCAGTATGATTATAAACCACATGTAATGGGAAAGAAAAGTCAAAGATTTCAAATAATTCCATGGCTCTTGTCTCCATTGTTAAACTGTGGTTTATATATAAGTAAGTACTTTAATCATATCAGCAAAATATTAGGGCTGTGGGATTAAACAATTGTTTAGCATGAGTAAGTCCCATGCAATATTTGAGACATTCTTGTAATAATAAAAAAGTTTGTTGTTTATCTTAAGTTCAAGTTTAACTGCATGCCCCTTCTTTTATATGACAACCCTAGCCAAAGTGAAACCTCCACACTTCACATAATGGAAGAACTAATAGGGAATACAGACAGTACTCTTGGAAGTCGGTTCAGAAATATATAATGAACAATGTGATGCCATGATTCCTTAGACCAGTCCATATACTTTGACTCAACAGCATGATAATCTTTGCCAGAGTAGAGTGCAAGACCAGAAAGTGAACTGAGATCAGAAAGAGAAGTGGGAGTGGTGAAGTCACTGACCATATGGTCCTTTGGGTCAAAGACGGCAGGATTTAAAGGTCTGTAACTATGGTAGATTAAAGATGGCCACAAATTCTTTGCTACTATTTTTACTAGAGGTCTATTCACTTCCCTTTGGATGTGGACGGGCTCTGTAACTGCTTTGACCAACAGAATAATAGCAGAAGTGACACTGTGCCAGTTTCTGAGCCCAGGCCCTAAAAATCTGTAAGTTTTCACTTCCTGTTTCTTAGAACACTAGTATCAAGATCTCTGAGCCTCCTTGTGAAAAGTCCACCTTCCCTGAGACTGCCATGCTGGAGTAGCCACATGCAGGCACTTTGGGTTGACAGACCCAGCTGAGTGCCAACTTCCTGCTGTCACCGTCAAGTGACATGAGAAAGAAGCTGTTGTGGACCATTCAGACCCACCTAAGAGTTGAACACCCTCAAGTGAGTTCCTTCAAGCCACACAGAAAAAGAAAAAAAAAACCCCACCCAGCTGAGCCTGAGCCTTCTCTGAATTTCTGACCCATGATATCTGGAGATACAATAAAATGATTGTCTGTTTAAGCTGCCAAATTTTGTATGGGGGCTTTGTAACTGTAATAGGTAACCAGAACAGTGAATATAAACACAAGGTTCCCTGATCACATGGTGACTTAAGAAAGAAGTACTTGCCATTGTTTTAGCAACTAAACTTCTCTATTTGTTTGTTTGCCAAGTAAATCTTGCTTAGAAAGAAATCTTACCCAGAATGCAATACATAATAGAGCTCAAAGTCAAGCTGCCTGAGCTGAAGCATAGCTAGGAGTCCAGAGTCACATCTTCTCTGTCTTCTCGCCCTAAACTCCCCAGATGCCAGGAGATGTTCTGTAACCAAGCAGAGAAACATTGTGAGGTATGTCTGAGACCTAACCTAAGAGGCAGATGAACGACAAGAAGATGTGCAAACCTGGGACTAGACGCAGAGAATATGACTATGGGGAACACAGCAAAACTGTCAGCATCAGATAAAGCTCTGCTTAAATGTGCGGAAGACAGCAAGAAGTCAGGGTTGAAAGCACCAACAACTGAGCATGCTGTAGCAAAGAAACTTTCTGAAGGTAGAGGGGGATCCCTGAGAGAATGCAGCAAGAATCTGAGAACCCTCACAGGGAGTGTCATCAGGAATCCCAAAGGAGAATGATGTAAGACCAGGACTGCGACCTAAGCTACTCAGGGATCAAAAGACTATACTAATTCCTTTGAGAGGAAAGATTAAATAAGACCACACCTGGGTTATATGTGCTGTAATTACTGATATTTATCTGACTTAATTGCCAAGTAAATCTGTTTCTAGTTTTACTTTGGCTCTTCTCAAATTAGGTCTTTTGTTTTCTGAATATTACACATAAGATCTCTGTGTAGATAATGTTGAATGAGAAGTACTGGAAATGGATGGCCTCAAAAGATTATCTAGTTATGTTCTTAGTACCTAAAGAGAGACTAGCTTTGAGTGAGCAAGGCCTCTGTATAAAAGACACTACTTTGATAACATATACCCAGGGAGAAACGTACAGCTTGAATGTTGCCACACACATTTGACATTTCAGAAAGCTGCTGGTTTATTTAAAGCAAGGCACATCTACATTATAAAGTTGTCATCCTGGCCCAGCGTGGTGGCTCACACCGGTAATCCTAGCCCTTTGGGAGGCTGAGGCAGATGGATCACTTGAACTCAAGAGTTCAAGACCAGCCTGAGCAACATGGTGAAACTCTATCTCTACCAAAAATAAAAATAAGGTAAAATAAAAAGTTAGCCAGGCATGGTGATGCACACCTGTGGTCCCAACAACTAGGGAGGCTGAGGCAGGAGAATCGCTTGAGCCCAGGAGGCAAAGGTTGCAGTGAGCTGAGATTGTGCCACCTGCACTCAAGCCTGGGCAACACAGTGAGACTTCATCTCAAAAAAAAAGTGTCATCCTATTTTAGAATAAAAGCCTAGTGTATTTTTTTCTGTATATACTTGAAAAATAATTTTATCTAATAAATATGTATGATGATCATAATAATTATTTAGTCATATTACATGAACCCTTCTTCCAAGGAAGTGCAAAGCTTTTTAACAAGCCACTTTTAAAAACTGTCACATCCTGTTGCATGCAGCAACAACCAGAGAAGCCCTGACTTCGCATTTTAGTATATTAATAGGCTCAATGCTTAGCCTAACCTAGGTGGAAGATCTTAGGAGTGTTTTATTAGGAAACAAAGTGAACATATAAAGGTTTGGTAATATCCACACCCTGATATTATTCTCAGTATACATCCACAGCCTACAAAGCTAATGCTCCTTCAGAGGCAATAATACCGCATGCTGGAAAGCAGATCAGCAAATAGCTCAAATTTATTCCCAATCCATAATGCTGACCACATAACAACAGAGAAACAGCCATGATAATGCTATCATGGCGTGGTGAGTTGTAACAATAGCTCAATGGCTTGATAGCCTCAGCAGTAAAATATCTAGGCATCCAAACTTTAAAAAAAATTACAGCAATTTTTAGTGAGAGCAGCAAAAACATATTTGTAACCATAAGACACTGATTCATTTTCTTGCCTGTTAACCTTCCTGCTGGAGCAATTGCTTCCCTGGCTGGATTGTTTGATGATGAAGTGATCAATTTCTGGACACCCAGCAAGTTGCTGTATATTTGAAACTCTCTAGGGCTGGAGGAGGCAATTATTTTCACTTCCAGCTCAGCTTGGTATGTTTAACTGAACACAAATAACTTTCTATGGAAAGTGAGTGCTTTTTGCCCATCTGTTGGCACACACATTTCAGAGATAATGGTAATAGCTCCACATGTTTTCAGGAACTGTATTTCTGGACTGATTAATTTTATTCTTGCTCTCACAGCTTTTGGTTCCGAAGGGACATAGTCTTCATATACCTCAGCACTTCCTGAAGACTTTCTTGGTACTGTTCAAAGTAAGATATAATGAGTTGCTCGGTTGCATACATTCTTTGCTTCATTGCTTGTTCTCTCAGACGTGCTATCATAACCAAGGCACATGGTGAGATGGAAAGACACTGCATCCGAAGTCAAGGGACCAAGGTTTCAGATTCTCAATACCACCGTTGCATGATGGCCAACGGACATATCACTCTGCACTTTGCTTCTTGATTTCTTCATTGAGGAACAGTAAAATGGTTGAGTCTGTTCCCGGCTGTCAGACTGCCAAAGGTATCAGTAGTTTGATTTCCTCTTCTTGAAAATGACATTAGTACTTAATGCTACAGTGTTTACTTTGTGCCTGGCCATTTACTAAGTGCTTTACACATATATTTACTCTTTTAAGACTCATAACAACCCTACCAGTAATGTGTTAGTACATTTTGCATTACTATAGATACCGAAGACTGGGTAATTTATAAAGAAAATATGTTTATATGTTTATTTGGCTCATGGTTCTGCAGGCTGTAGAAGCATAGCACCAGCATCTGCTCGACTTCTTACGAGGCCTCAGGAAGCTTATAATCATGGCAGAAAGTGAAGGGGAAGCAGGTATGTCACATGGCAAGAGAGATGCCAGGCTCTTTTAAACAACTAACTCTCATGTGAACTAACAGAGTGAGAAATTACTCATTACTTCAAGGATAGCACCAAGCCATTTACAAGGAATCTGCCTCCATGATCAAAACACCTCCCACAAGCTCCACCTCCAACACTGGGGATCACATTTCAATGTGAGACTGGGAAGGGGCTCACATCCAAACCATATCAGGTAAATGTTGTTATTCTCATTTTGCAGGTGATGAAAATGAAACACAGAAAAATAAAGAAACTTGTCCAAGCTTGTACAGTTGGTAAGAAACAACTTTGAACCCAGGGATTTGAACCCACGCAATCTGCTCCATAATCTGTGCTACACTACCTTCCCCATGGGTTGTTATATAGGTTAGCTGCACTATCAATAAAATGTATATAATAAGATCAATCCTACAGACTTCACAGGAGTGTTCTGTGTATCACAGTCACAATTGTTGTGAAAACAATATGAGATGAACTGAAAGTGCTTTAGAAACCATGACGTATTGTTACCTTCTCTGCAAAGTTATCAGTAAGCAATCTCACCTTTGGGTTCCAGAACTTTCCAGATGATATTAGGCAATAGAAAACTGCATCGCTATTTAGTCATTTAAGAAACTCCATGCCTGGTGCTCAAAGTGTCTGCTGTCCAAGTCAGGTGTCCAAAGCTAGAAAAAAGCCAGACAAAAGTTCCATCAATGAGCAGTGAAAAGCCCCGGGCCAACTGGGTGGTTTTTACTTTATGATACCAACAAGGAGCCTGGCTAGATATGAAGAGGTGTCAACACCTTTCCTAACCACCAAGCACAGCAGAGATCCCAAAAGGAAGTGGCGAGGAAAGGTGTTGACACCTCTTCATAACTAACCAGGCTCCTTATAACAGAGATCCTCTTCCCCATGCCCCATGTCCCTCTACTAAAAAAAAAAAAAATTTCTGAAGCCGTCAAATTTCATGCCCTGGTGAAACATGAGGGCTCTTCAGTTACTCCTCCTCCTAAGAAAGTTAGAGCATTCAAAGGAGCTGAGGCTGAGGACGGCTTATTAAAAAGGCTATGGCCTCTTTTGGAAAGGCTTTTGGTTTTTTTTTTTTTGTTTTTTTGTTTTTTTTGAGATGCAGTTTTCCTCTTTTTTGCACAGGCTGGAGTGCAATGGTGTGATCTTGGCTCCCTGCAACCTCCGCCTCCCTGGTTCAACCAGTTCTTTTGCATCAGCCTCCTGAGTAGCTGGGATTACAGGTGCCCACCACCACGTCCGGTTATTTTTTGTATTATAGAGACAGGGTTTCACCATGTTGACTAGACTGGTCTCAAACTCCTGGCCTCAGGTGATCCACCTGCCTCCACCTCCCAAAGTGCTAGGAGTACAGGCATGAGCTGCTGTGCCTGGTCGGCTTTTACTTTATCTCCTCTGAGCAGACTTGGGGCTCCTGGATTAAATCCAATTTAGAGTAAGAGAAAATCAGTTGGAATTAACATAAACAAAACCTGAATAAAGGCTGAATAAGAAAAACTCATTTAATTTGTTGCTCCCCACCACTCACTGCATGTTTTTTCTAGCTGTGGAACTAGATAGTCCCTTTCCCCTGAAAAACTCTATTTAACCTTATGTAATCCCAGCACTTTTGGAGGCCAAGGCGGGCAGATCACCTGAGGTCAGGAGGTTGAGACCAGCCTGACCAATATGATGAAACCCTTCTCTACTTAAAATACAGAAATTAGCCAGGCATGTTGGCATGTGCCTGTAATCCCGGCTACTCGGGAGGCTGAAACAAATCGCTTGAACCTGGTAGGTGGAGGTTGTGGTGAGCCAAGATCACACCATTGTGCTCCAGCCTAGGAAATGAGAGAAACACTGTCTCAAAAAAGAAAAAAAAAAAAAAAAGAATTGCAGAATAGTTCCAGTGGCCATGTTTCCTTTGAACAACTTCTCTTGAAGGCTAGGGGGATGCAGTTGGTTGTCTGCCATCTAAGATTTAAAACAAAGGTGGCATATGGGCAGCCTATAGTCTGAATCTGACAGTTCCCCTCCCCTCAGAAATTTAGTATGTTGAAAGATTTGGTTAGTCGTCACCATGATTCAAAAGTCAGATTTGTTCCTATAAAAACTAGATAGATGACTTAGGAGGAACTGGAGGATTGCAGCAGCAGGCCCTCATCCTTACATGGGTACAGTCTGATAAAGGTGAGAGTGGTTATCTCTCCTCGTTACCTGCCTGTTTCATTACTCAGCCATCTGCCTAGACATTGTATTCACAGAGCTCCACCTAGTTCCTAGTGACATTTGGGGCCAGATAATTCTTTGTGGTGGAGGCTGTCCGGTGCATTACAGAATGTTTAACAGCAGCCCTGGCCTCCACTCTCTAGATGCTGGTAACATCCTCTCACTCCTCAGCCTCTTACACTCCAACCCCACTCCAATTGTGACAACCAAAACTGTCTCCAGACATTGACTAGTGTCTCCTGCCTGAGGCAGTGGGAGTGGCTTCCGGTTGATAACCACTGTGTTAGAGCCTGCAAACTCATAAAACAGTATTGCATATTCTTACACATTAATATTGCTGCCTTCTTAGGCTCAAAGTGTGTCGGGATGGTTGTCTTGAAGTTTCTGACCAGACTGGAATGTTCTTTCCTTCTAAATGAGCTTTCTTATAATCATGGTCCAAGATCATTGGGCCATTAATTGGCACTTGAAGGAATTTTACAAGTCACCAGTGTCCTCATTTTATAGGTAAGAAAACTGAGTCCCAAGGAGGTGGATTGCCCAAGGTCACATAACTGGCTAGTGACAGAGCTTGAACTGGAAGCTAGACTTGAATTCCTAGCTCTTTACTCTTTGCACATCATAAACGGTTTGAGCTATAAAGAAAAATGTAAGCATGACACACAGATGCCCTGGTGTGTATATTTAACTATATTTATCATGGCTGCTCTTCTAGGTGACTTCAGGCCTGTTGTTATTATTTCTGTATACTGCCATACTATGGTACCACTCTGCTCCAAATAAACTGCTTTGTTAAAAAACAAAACAAAACAAACCCAACAGCAAGTGCTTTATTCACTGATTACCTGTCTGGATGACTTAGGTTAAAAACATGGGATTTAAATGATTAATCACAAACTACAGTGCTTTCAAACCATCTGCTGCCAAAATAATTTTTCCACTCTTTGTGGCCTGAAAGAATGGGTTCCCTTTGGTGTGCAGGACCCATAGAAGGGAGTCTATTTTATCTGGAGTGCCTTCTTTAATTTGGTGGTCTACTCTTGGAATTTATATCACTGCTCGACTTGGGAAACAAGGATACAAGTGTAATTCCTCAGCTACATTTTGGGAGGCTGCAGGTTGGCCCTGAGGGTGCTAGAGGCTGGTAAGCTGTGTAATGAGTCCAGGAGAAGAGATAGCTTTGCCAGAAGTGCTGGAAGTGCTATGGTTATTTGCGGGACACCAACAATGAGCTTTACCTCCCACCTCACAGCCTGCCCTTCATCCTTCTGCAACTGGGGGGGCCACAGCCCTTATCTGTTTAAATCTGCTTGACAAAGTTTCCCCTTTGAAAACTGACCTTACTGTTCATTCTTACTCAGCTTTTCTGATGCCTGGGTGCTTGTGGGGAAGAGAGAACATGCCATCTAAGACCCTTGGGAAGGGCCCAGCAATTAGATGTTTCAGGCCTTCCCATCCACCTAATGTGTAGCAGCTTCTGGCCCAGAGGAGAACAAGGGGGCAGGGGTGATATTTTTGATCTGTAGCAGGAAGAAACTTTGAAAAATACCATCGTTTGACTTTTTTGTTTCTCTCAGTGGCATGTTTTCCTGCCTCAGCTTCTGATATCTTTACACTCAAGTTCTAAATAACCCCACGTTGCCTCAACATATCAGAAAATTACTGGATTTCATAAAATGCTTTCCCCCAACTCCACTACTACACTGATGATGGTGGAAACCAGAGGTGGCTGCTTTCTTACCCTCAGTTGTATTCTTTCAGTATGGTGGGCTTATAAGGAGGAGAAAGGGACTCTTCCCTGACTTCTGCCATTATTCTTCCCATACATTGCTTTTGTTTTGTTTTGGTGAGTGTACAGTGGGATGAGGGCTTTTGTCCCCTCCCTGCTTAACCTGCCTACCTTGCTTTTTGGTCTGAGGAAAATTGACTTTTGCAACTTTCTGCTCTGACCCTTCAGTGCCATTTGTATAAACTTCAGCCTAGAATAAAGTCGCTGTTCAGTTGTTGAAGCATTTTGGAGAAGTGGGAGGTAAATTGAGGTCGCAGCAAGCAGCTATCTGTTCTGTCATGTGCCTCTGTGTATATAAGATATTTGCTGCCTTCTTCAAAGATGTTTTTACCTAACCACCAGAGTGTCTGATTAGTAAGGACACTTCCTAGTTTAACAAGTTACAGGGATTTTTAAGCTTTGGTTTCCAGAGAACATTGTCACTGAGGGGATTGTACTTTGAGGTGAATGCTTTATGTTGTTTCTTATGACAAGGGGTATTTTGTCAACAGTTGTAGCTAGACCTCCTGTAACTGTAAATTATCTGTTTACAAGTATCAGGAGCTGCAAAGAAAAGTAAACAATAGTCCTCGCTTTATTTTTCATTTTTATGTTCAGGTTCATGACTTAAGGAAATGGGGCAGGCACAGTGGCTCACACCTGTAATCCGAACACTTTGGGAGCCGGAGGTGGGTAGATCACAAGGTCAGGATTCTGAGACCAGCCTAGTCAACATGGTGAAACCCCCGTCTCTACTAAAAAATAGAGAAATTAGCCAGGCATGGTGGCAGGCACCTGTAATTCCAGCTACTTGGGAGGCTGAGGCAGGAGAATCACTTGAAATCAGAAGATGGAGGTTGCAGTGAGCTGAGATTGCACCACTGCACTCCAGCCTAGGCGAAAGAGCAAAATTCCATCTCAAAAAAAAAAAAAAAGAAAAGAAAAGAAAGGAAGGAAGAAAATGGGACAATTCCTTCTCTATTTTTTTTTTCTTTAAATTCAGGGGCTTCCGTGCTTGTTGATATCTAGTCAACACCAACAGCCGATAATGACCATTTACTGTTCTGGCCTATGTATTCATTTTTGGTTTTTAAGGGACGTCATATTAAGGAACTGTGTTTATAATTCAAATTTCAGAGCTATAGGGAGCCACGGAGGCTACACAGTTCAGTCATCTCATTTTATAAATGAAGAAATGGGAGCCCTGAGGAGAAGTTCTTTCTTCTGGGTTTACACAGATTATCTCCAGCAGAGGTGGAGGTAGAACCAGGCTCTTCCCCTCTAGACCACATGCTCTTTTTCATGAACAGTGCTGTTCTCCTTTACCTTCCCCTACGTATTTCTGACCTTCTTTCTTTGGCCTCTCTAAAATGTTATAGCACATGAAGTTCCCCAAATCCTGTTAATTAAAGCTTTATTTTTTTAGCAGATGGCCTTCAGATACTAACCCTGACTGCTTTAAAAAATAGCCCATATCTTATTGATAGAAATTCTCCAAGCTGATCTTTATTAAATTCACTGTTCCCTAGGACCCTTATCCTTTCCATCTGGTTATTAATTATCAGGCAATATCCTCTTAGGCTGTCTCTATTTCTTAATTACCTTATTAATTGTAATCACATAAATTGATCTCTCTGACATTCTAAGTCTGACTCACTGAGGAAATACGTCTAATATTCACGAGAGACTCCAACAATCTTACTATCTTAACTTATTATTTCCATTATGTAGAATGATATCACTAGAAGCCAGATGTGACTGCTGAGCTGAACTGGCCTTTATCCTAATCATAATGAGAATGTCCTTTAACAATTCTCTCTTAGCCTTTCTTGCTTGCTTAGACACACATGAGACATATCAGTTCATTTCCTCCCTACTTTCACTCTTCAGTCTTTAAAATAGAAGGAATTTTCCCCCTCTTATCATTTTGTGGGGATCCTTTATTTGCAACTCCAGGCAATTATGAGGAGAAAACATTAATATGAATGTATTTTGGTTTTTCAAGATTTTTATGGTAACACTTATAATCATGGTGGATCTGATACCCAATTAAACATTTAAAAAATTTTCAAGTTTTTATATACAAAAAAAGTCTCTTAATATCTGTTATTTGAGAACTCATTTGTTTTTCCTTCATGACAAGCAAGGTACACTACCATAACCCTTACCTTTTCCCCCAGGTTCCACTTAATTTTTATGAAGTGACAAAAGTAAAGAGTTTCTTATATATAAGCTGGTCATTGTTCCATATGATCCTTTCTATATTTGTATAAGAAATGGTTGATTGTTGCCAGGCATGGTGACTCACACCTATAATCCCAAAACTTTGGGATGGCAAGGTGGGTAAATCACTTGAGATCAGGTGTTCAAGACCAGCCTTGCCAACATGGTGAAACCTTGTCTCCACTAAAAATAGAAAAATTAGCTGGGTGTGATGGTGAGCACCTGTAATCCCAGTTACTTGGGAGGCTGAGGTGGGAGAATCACTTGAGCCCAGGAAGTGGAGGTTGCAGTTACCTGAGATCACACCACTGCACTCCAGCCTCAGTGACAGAGTGAGACCCCATCTCAAAAATAAAATAAAATAAAATAGAATAATAAAATGGTTGATTGGTAGGAAATCAAAGCTGAAGACTAGAATCTCCATGAAAAAAAGGGTTAGAGAATTCCTATGCATGCTTATTTGCATGCATATAAATAAATTTGGGATAAAAACAGCTCCAATTCATTCTTTCCTTCTTTCCTTCCTTCCTTCCCTCTCTCCCCCTCTCTCTCTCTTTCTTTTTTTTTCTCTCTCTCTCTTTCTTTCTCTTTCCTTCATTCTAATTTTTGTTTTTCTTTTTCCTGGGGTCTGGCTTTGTTGTCTATTGCCTAGGCTGGAGTACCTGTGGCATGGTCTCAGCTCACTGAGATCTCCACCTCCTGGGCTCAAGCCATCCTCCCACTTCAGCCTCCCAAGTAGCTAGGACTATAGGCTCACACTACTATGCCCAGCTAATTTTTATATTTTTTGAGGAGACAGGGTTTCACCATGTTGCCCAGGCTGTTCTTAGACTCCTGGACTCAAGCAGTCTGCCTGTCTCAACTCCCAAATATGCTGGGATTACAAGTGTGAGCCACTGCATGCAGCCTCCAATCTTTTAGAAAGAAGCAAATCTGTTTTAGTCCTTTGCAGATTCTGGGTATCAGCCCTTTGTCAGATGGGTAGACTGCAAAAATTTTTTCCCATTCTGTTGGTTGCCGAGCACGTTCTCACTCATAGGTGGGTGTTGAACAATGAGAACACATGGACACAGGTAGGGGAGCATCACACACTGGGGTCTGTCCGGGGGAAACAGGGAAGGGACAGCGGGGGATGGGGAGTTAGGGAAAGATAGCATGAAATGCCAGATATAGGTGACGGGGAGGAAGGCAGCAAATCACACTGCCATGTGTGTACCTATGCAACAATCTTGCATGTTCTTCACATGTACCCCAAAACCTAAAATGCAATAAATAAATAAATAAAAGAAGCAATATAAATTAACAATGTCCACGTCCTTCCACAAGCACTTGTATGTTCATTGTGGTACTGTTCACAATAGCAAAGACCTGGAACCAATCCAAATGCCCATCAATGATAGACTGGATGAAGAAAATGTGGCACATATGCACCATGGAATACTATGCAGCTATAAAAAGAGATGAATTCATGTCCTTTATGGGGACATGGATGAATCTGGAAACCATCATTATCAGCAAACTGACAAACAGAAAACCAAACACTGCATGTTTTCACTTATAGGCAAATTGACTCACTGGAAGACTTCCATCCAGATGGAAAAAGAGAGATCTCCAAGTCAGAAGGACCGCCTCATTTTCCAGTAGTGCTGAACTCCACCATGCAGACCATAAACCTCTGCTCCGTCTTGTCCCTAGTGTCCCAAATAAAATTTGTAAAAGGGGAAAACAAACAAACAACAACAAAAAACAATGCCCACATCTTTCATGATGAGGAAAATGGATCCACGAATGGAAAGATTTCTGTTTTGGCTGAGTACACAAGGACCCAATCTGACAATCCACAGGATATATTGAGTCTCTCCATGTATCTAGGGGTCTGCACTAGCGGTGTTCTACAGATACCACTATCTCAAACTATTCCCAACTGAATATCTTATCTTTTCACCCAAATTGCTCATTCAGTCACCCAATCAAACCTAGAACTTGGATATCATCCACATGACTATTCCTCACCCGCTATTACCTGCCAAACTGTCTGATCTACTCAGTCATTAAGTTAACTTATGTTGATTTGGTTTCCTTATTACTTTTCCTCTTTTACCCATTTCTTCTGGTACTGCTGCTTCGTTCAGTTCCTAGTTCGCTCTTTCCCAAACTACTGTGGTAATCTCCCTTCTGATTTCAATGGCATCTCATCTCACGTTGAATGACCTACAAGGTCCTCCGTGAGTCTAATGTCTCTGCTACCTAAATTTTCTCATCCTAAATTTCAGCGATGTTGAACTATTCGCAGGTCTCCACTTCATGTGATTTTATATCCCATGCCTTTGAATATTCTTCTTTTCTTGGAGTGTCACTCCCACATAATTGTATCTGTCAAACTCATATTCCTATTTTAAGACCCAGCTCAAGCATCATTTTCTAGAAAGACTTGCTGGAAGCCCAAATTGTTGATCATTCTCTTCACTGGGTCCCCTCTTTAATTTGTACATACTGCATTATTATACTTGGTAGCTGTATTGCCATTGTTTGCTTGCAGTCCTGTATCTCCTCTACAAATGTAAATGGCCAAAGGCAGGAACTATGGCTTTTCATTTTTTTGTCTTCGGCATCTATCACGTTATCTGGCACACAGCAGATTCTCAGTGAGTATTAATTGAATGAATGGAGATTTCAAGTTTTATTCTTCCATGATTTATGATGTTATACTTATTTTAGGTTTCAACACGGATTCAAATGTCAGGGGCCAATATGTTACTTAACCATTGTTTTTATTGGCCTGCTCAGAAGTCGCAACTGCTCTTTCTCTGGAATGGTTGAAGCAGGGATGGAGGAGAAGCAATCACCTTGTGCAGCAATGGAAATGGTAAAGTGCACCGTCTATGGTGATAGAGTAATTTGGGCAAGGGGATGGTTTTGGAGTGAAACTGATCTCAATTTAATTTCAGTTCTATTTATTATTCCATGTATGACTTTTTACAAGGTTATCTGACGTTTCCGAGTTTCAAATTTGTCATCTGTAAAGTGGTAATAATAATAGCACCTGAATCCCAAATTTGTTGTAAGAATTCAATCAAGTAGTCCGGGCACGGTGGCTCAAGCCTGTAATCCCAGCACTTGAGATTGGGAGGCCGAGGCGGGTGGATCATGAGGTCAAGAGATTGAGACCATCCTGGTCAACATGGTGAAACCCCGTCTCTACTAAAAATACAAAAAATTAGCTGGGCATGGTGGGGCGTGCCTGTAATCCCAGCTACTCAGGAGGCTGAGGCAGGAGAATTGCCTGAACCCCGGAGGTGGCGGTTGAGGTGAGCCGAGATTGCACCATTGCACTCCAGCCTGGGTAACAAGAGTGAAACTCTGTCTCAAAAAAAAAAAAAAAAAAAAAAGAATTAGATCAAGTAATGTGTATAAAGGACTTACTATAGTTTTTGGCATATAGTAACTTCTCAATAATAATAGTTGTTATCATTATCCTTACTTTTATTGCATTAACCACACATTAGAAAAAAGTATGATACTGCCTTCTGGTCCCCAAGGGATTCCTCCTTTAAAGATAAAATATACTACTGGGATCCTCATTCAATCTACAAAACACAGAAAATTATTTGAGGAACAATTGTCTCTCAAGAAAGGTAGCTAACCAGTGCCTCCCACTGTACAGGAGAGATGTTAATTCATGATTTACAAAGATTGTTTTAGGACATTAATTCTCTCCGCTTGAGAAAGGCAGAGTGACCCACAACACTCAGTGGAATAATGGGCTGAAAATGTCATTTTATAATTAGTAATAAAGTTTTCAAGACACTTAGAGACATCTCGGATCAGCACAAAATAAGAGAAGGTTTTCTTTACCTATACCTTTTAACTATGTTGTGCTTCTAAGGTAGAGAAGATCATTCTGTGGCCAAAGAACCAATTGGACCCGAGATCAGAATAATGATTCAACAACTTACTCTAGAGGTAACTTAGGGCAGTCCTTTATGCATGGCAGCTTCTATGTATTTATAATGAGGGTAAGAGTCATCCTGTTGATCTCACTCAGTCGTGGGCATTTTAAATGACATTCTATGTTTGGAAGTGCCTTACAATTTGAAAAGTGCTATACAAATCTTAGTGATTATGAAGAAGATTATTCTACTTTCCTGCCATCCTGCTTCCTCCACCAGATGCCCCTAATGAGCCCAGATTCTGAAATGAGGACACAGGTAGCTTTGGTTGAAATTATCAACTTTGTTAATTCTTTTGCTGCCTTTCATTCTTGTGCTTCTGGGCTTTCCTTGGCATTTCCACTGACTATTCAAGATCCCAGGTACTATTTCTAGCTGCTCTTCTGGAAAATTTTAAAAACTCCTAGCATCTGTCAGCTTCATCAAGCCACTTACCGAGTTCCCAAATCACAGGGAATTGCCCAGAAGGCCTGGATGAGTCTTTTAATGCACTGGACGAAGTTGTCTTCTGATTTGTTTTTGCATGTCAGAAGCATTAAGAATGAATTTAGCCTGCTTTTTTCTCTCTGTCTTTCTTTCCTCCTCTTTTTCTTTCTCTCTCTCTCTCTCTCTTTCTCTCTCTCTCTCTCGCTCGCTCTCTCTCTCTCTCTCTCTCTCTCTCTCTCTCTCTCTCTGTCTCTCTCTCTAACATGGCTACAGAATTTAATATCCATTTGCTACTAGGTTTCCTTTCTGGGCATTTGTGCACCCTTACTTTTCAGAGGAGCAGAAATCAAGGCAGATTCAGTGCCAGTTACCTTAATGGAGAAAAAGATTGACAAACCATCAGTCTTTCTCACTAGCTCACTGCAAGAAGAGATGTGACATAACCTCCAGCAGCATTTCAGACCATCTGACTTAAGACTTGAGTTAGTTAGGTTTTATCTCCTCCAAGAAAATAATTTGACCCTTCATTTCCAGCCAAGCTGCTGTATACTCATTGTCTAACATGCCATTTTTTTTGCTTCTTGATACTGGCTCTTTACTGGGTATAACTTACCTTATCTTTCTCATTGTGGAAAAGTGAAGCAAAACAGGAAGTCATCAGGTAAAGCTCTGCCTCCTCAATGCTTTCCAGACCCTTCCAGTTTCCATCTGAGATTCCCTTTCTCTTTAGCCCTATGGCATTTATTGTTCATACAGCATATTTAGAAATTAGGAAGAATATCTTATCTCTGTGTTATTTAGTAACTTTTAAAATAAATTATGAATTCTTTTTTTCCAACCCAAATGGCAAGAATCATATCTTAAATTTTCTTTCTTGGTATGAAATTTTAGCTGGCTTTATTATTACAAGTTTATTATCATTACTATCTATCATCTGCTGTTAGCAGCAGTAATGCTTGTGGATTCATTGATAACTGAGGGTCCAGTGGAGACCCTGGATCCTCTCTGAAACCATTTGGGCATGGGCAAGTGTGCAATTAGCCTCATTATTATACGAGGAAGAGAAATGTTAAAACAGTGTGATAACACGTGTGCTTTTAAATTGGTGAAAGTTGTGAATTTCAAAATGTCAGCATGTTACTTCTCTTAATATTTTGATGCAACCACAAAGCTTTCTCTTATTAGGAATTTCAACTCATTAGAAGAAACTGAAGCAAGCCCTTTCTGGCTCCCCCAGGAAAAAGCTGAACAAACAGATGGTCCTTACTAATAATGTCAACCAACAGGAGCCCCGGTCCTGCCCACAGAGGCTGTAAATTTTACAGGCATCCATGCTAGAACACAGGCTCCATGGCCCAGTTTCCCTGGGGAGCTGCAGCTAGAAATAACAAAGCCACAGTCATTCTTTACTGCATTATTGCTTTCTTTAGAAGGCACCATGTCCAGTAACACTAACAATAAGTCAGGCCACTCTTTATGCTCCTTACATTTTCTGCTCCTAACAAAGCTGTGATGGTTACTGTCAAGATTTAACAATTTCAGAAATGGTGTTGATGACCCAGATGCCTTTCTTTGTTAGCACATAATTCCTGTGGCATTAGCTATTGCCCATTTACTGAAGGATTTCTCCCTTGCTATCAGGTTAATCTCAAGAAACCCTGCAAATATTCTTATATTCAGCAGTCTGTGCTTTGTGCAAATTAGGCTCTGAACAGAGATTTGTTAAATTGAATTCTGTAAGAAGCATAACTCTATTTTCTGGGTTGGCTTAAAAGATGTCTTTGAATTTGAACATTTCTGTCTTTTTAAGACATTATTTTAATCATTAAGAATGGGCCAACTTGATTTCACAGTGAATTACCCATCTCTGATCTTTTTCTCCAGAATTTTAGTCACTTCTGCCAAAGAACAATGAGTCATGAACACCTTGTCATTACCCAAATGGTTAGGATGTCCTGCTTTGGAGATACTGGATAGTTGAACCATATGAAATTGCTGATATTTGGCCATTTGTTTTTATTTACAAGGACAGCAGTTTTATATGGTTCCCCCTAAGACTATTTTCTCCCTTGTTTGGTAAGAGTTAGCTGGGCTCCAAAATGTGGGTGCAAGAGAGGCAATTCCCCTTGGCTTCCCCCACCATCTCTGTGTCAACAAGGAAGGGAGGAGGCTCAGAGCCTGCTCATCTCTCACTTAGCTTAGAGGGAACATGCTGATGTGTCAAGGGGTTCATTTTACAGACAAATGTATTGGTTTGGATTTTTTTTAATGGTCACAACTTTTCAATAGCTCATTTTATTATTACTTCTGCTCACCCCTTTTTTCCTTCGTTCCTGCGCTGTTTATCAACCTCTGTACTTTTAGAAGGCAGCCAAAATCATGCTTTTAAGAAGGTTCTAACAATCAGCATATGACTTTAGTCACTCTAAAGCTTCCCTTTGATAGTGTCAGGAGGAGTTTTCCTTTCAGTCAAAGCTAATGAAAATAAGATGTGGTGGGAGTTGGGCGAATGTAGTTTGTGAACATCCAAGAATTCTTTTATGATTTCATAACGGCAAAGGTGTTATGTCTTGTGTTCTGAACACAGGGTTCTGTTCTTCTGAGAAGGTAGCCCTTTATATATGGGTGTGTGGACCCTAGAGTGACTCTGGGAGAAGGTGAGGAGTCATGGGTGCTCAGCATCGAGAGAGGAATAAGGAAAGCATAATTTCTGTGCCTGTCTCTGTCACTGGGATCCATGCCACAGCATATCTGCTGGGATTCTCTGCCTGTGACAATTATAAAATACTAGATCAGGAAGTGACCTTAAAAATAATCTAGGACAACAGTTGATGACACTTGCAAATCAGATAAAAATGATGGATTCCATCCCCAGAAAAGATTCTTGTGTTCAATTTTAGAAGGTGCATGTAGCTGAGGTGTGGACTGCAGGTTAAGAAACCGTGACTCAAGAGTCCTATCACCTTATTTTACACATGGGAAAACTGAGGACCAGGGAGATGGAGCGACTAGCCCAGATTATAAAACTTTCCATTGTAAATTGGGAACAAACTAAAACCCAGCTTAACGATTCCATGTATAGTTCTTCTTTATCTTTTCTTAAATATCAGATTACCTTCATTACTCTTGTCCCCTTTGTTACATGCAGAATTCCATGAAACCAAACTGAAGGAGGAGGTAGAAGATGACAGAAGGGAAGTATGTGACATTCCCCACTTCTAAGTTATGCAACCAGGAAACACAGGCAGAGTCTGTGACAACAGCAGTAATGAACTCAGTCAACTTGCTGAAAAACATTTCAGTTATTATAAACAAAAACACTACATCATTCATGTTTTCAGTTGTTTTAGGCAAAACACCAAATCATTCCTGTTTTTTAATTCAATTAGTCAGCTCATGCTATATTGCAGCTTATTCTCCTTGTTTTTACATGTTCACCAGCATATAAAAACATGCTTTTTATATATGCTTCTGTTTGTTTTCTGCAAGAAACTAGCTGAATCAAAGGTAAGCGTTTAAGGAAATTATTTTGTTGACAACATTACATATTTACTGAATCTCGTCTTTATCCTGGCACTATCCCTACCTGATGGGTTTATAGAGAGAAATGTCACAGATTTGGAAGGCTTTTCAATGCAGAGATTACAATGGATTAAATTCTTGTCTAACTGATTTTGCTTTTTCAGCCTTAGATGATAGTGAGATGGAGAGGAAAGATGGGAATATAATTCATGGGCTAAAGCTTGTTTCTTATCACACAGTCAACATGTCATTGGCAGAAGGTGGAACAGTCACACCTGACCGTTTGCTGCTTTTTCTATAGGAGAACTTTGTAAGAAGCCAGAAACCCCTCACGGCTCACCTCATCACTGGCCCTGCAAGTGATCTGGGATAAAGGAGGTCTCAGAGTCCCTCAATTGTAAAATAGGAAAATAAAATATGCCCATCTGTAACATTTACACAAGAGATCAATAAAAGCCTTCTTCTCCCAAAACAAAACAAAACAAACCTCAGGGGTAGCCACGGAGGGTAGCAGAAGTCACACCATTTATTACGAGACCATGTTTCAGCCTCGCATTTTTCCTTTGGGCTCACGGTGAGATACAGCTCATTCTGCAGCCAATGTTGTCTCTTGTTTGGGAGTGCCTGGAGCAGCGTTTCCCTGACTTATGGCTGTTGTACCTCACCTTCATTAACTTTGCCGGAATCGTTTCCTTTCTTTAAATTGATTCAGCCTTTTTAAAAAAAAATTAAGTAAATTTTTAAATGATAAATAAAATTAGTATTTCTCATCTTAGGTGGTGGGTGATGATAAAAAATATATATATTAAAATAAAAATGATTGTGTATCATGTTGCATGCAGAGTATTGTGCCTTCCTTTGAGATACCTGGTCTTAAGGTCCTAGAAACTGAGATGTGAGTCCAAACTTGAGAACAGAGTGATGACATGGAAATCTATGAATGTGACACGATGGGGTGGTTTTATCTCTAGGTGCAAATCAGAGAGAGGATAATGAAGAAAACTGTTGGGCTCACGCTTCAAAAAGTGATGACACTGTGTAGGCTCCTTAGCAGCTTCACAAGGACCTGCAGAGCTGTCCCACACCCCACACACCCACATTGGGGCTTGAATTTGCTGTGAAGGTATCGCACAGCCTTTTCTGGTTCTGCCCAGCCCTTTTTTTTCCTTTTCCACATAACTTGGTCTCCTGGCTTGGGTTCCATCTGTACCTTTGTCTCCAGCTAGGTGCTTTCCTTTTGGCCGCTGTCACTCGGCATGCTGATTGCTGCCTTGGCCCTTGTTGCTTGGCCTTTCTCTCTTGAAGGACCTGGGGCTTGAGCTGCTAATTTGATAAGGCAAGCCCTTGTCTTTTTATAGCATCTCTCCTTGCCATTCCCTGATTCTGCTAATACCCCATCAGCGAAGTGCAAATTGTTGCTCTTCCCCTCCCACTTCTCGGTGTGAAGCGATGACGATGACGCAGTTAGCAGGGGCAGGGGCTCAGGGCTCCTCTGGCTGTGTGCACTTCTAGGACTCAGTGTGTGCCAGAGTTAGAGAGACCTGTACAGTGTGTTCCTGGAGGGACTTTAATACAGGGAGGCTTTTGCTGTTTTCTGCACAGACTGATGAGGAGCTCTATGTTTGGAAAAGAGGCTTGGAAAAAGAAAAACCAGAATGAGCAGCCTTTTCCTGTTGACTTAGACGCCCTAGGTGGCTGGGCAAGTCCCTGACCTGCTGGGAGGCCTCAGTTTCCTCTTGTGTGAGTGAAGGGGATGGAAAGGAATGGGAGCCCGTGAGCCTTCTCACTTCTTTCTTTCTTTTTTTTTTTTTTTTTTTGCTGGCTCTTCCCAGCTGAAACCAGCATCCTCCTGGTTCTATTCTGGACAGCCTCCTGGAGTCAGGTGGGGCCAGGAACCAGGTCCAAAGCTGAGCCTCCTCCTTTCGGTTGCTGGAGGTCAGCTGTGGGTAGGGAGCTGGACTGCTCAAGCTTCTGTGGTGAGACCCGTGTGGAGCAACAGGGTGGGCAAGGGGTGTACTCAGCACAGTGATCCCCCGTGGGGGCTGCTGGAAAGGGTGTCTCTTCCAACTGAAGGCAGAATAAGAGAGAACAAGCTGAAGCTCTGCTAAGCTGTGTGGCCCTGGAAGCAACCCTTGGCCTCTCTGAGCTTCATTTATTCTCATTTTAAAAATACACGCAAAGGGGTACAGTGAAGCTTCAACTGGAGTCAGCAGCAGGTCCCTTCCAACATCAACATTCTTTGATTTCATGAGTCTATGACTCTATATTTAAAAAATGATTTTATGGGTCTCAGACCTCACTTCAGTACCCATTCCATACACTCCTCACTGTTAGCAAATTTGTCCCTACTTTGTTCAGAAAATTGAATCGTACTGGAGCTGGAGATTCTTTGTAATACTCAGGTGCAAGAAATGCCATATAGCACAGCTGTGTTGTTGTTGTTGTTGTTCCTTGTTAATTCAAGTTTAAAATTCTCCTTCCAGAGTGTGGCAAGGGTCAGTAGCAGTCATTGTTGGTGGTCCTGCTCTCCAGCGGCAGTCAGGCATCCTTGGAGGATTGCTCAGTGCAGAAAATTCTAGGAGAGACCTCTTTTCTCCAGCCTACCACAGTCACTACTTAGTTGTTTATTGTCTGGGACAGAAAGGTCCATTTAATGGCTGGAGGTTGTACTCCTAAGCCTGCCCACCCACCTCCATCCTTAGCGTAACTTGGGTGCGGTGGCCTGAATCTCAGACTGGGAAACTCAAGACCTTTCATATCCATAAGCCACCCCATCAGAGGTCCTGCCATCTTCAGGGAACTGTATTGGAAGGGCCTGGCTTTCAGCCTTGTGCACAACTTGCTACCACTGGCCCCTTTCTCTTTTCCAGATAAGTCACCACCATGGTTCTGTGACTCACTTCCTTCAGCGTAATGCCACTTACTCAGGTATGAGTATAGCCACACAGTAGGCATAGTAGTGACTATTTGTAGAATCCCAATTAAATAACCACTTCAAACAAAACCTAGGATGGAGTTGCTACCTCAGTGTCCCAGAAACTCATTTTTCACCCAGAAGTGCAAAAGTGATCCTCACCCTTGGAGGCAAGATCAGGAGCTCACAATACAAAGGCCTTGTTCATTCACTGGAGACTCTGCTACAGCATAAATGCAATATCAAAAATGATATCTCAATCCATTATCCTGCTAAAGAGGCGAATGAACACGAGCTCTTTCCATTTCTTGCCTCCCCCATTCTTACAAACAGAAGAATGTGAGCTCCACTCACACCCTGGATTATCTTTCTCCAGTTTCAGAAGATGCAGTGTCTCCTTTTGTTCCAGGCTGACTCCAGTTACACATGCCAAGAGCAGGCTCCACAGCCATCCTCCCTCTTGAAACATCCACCTTTCCTCTTGCAGGGGTGTGTTCTCTTCGGACTACAGACATATTCATCTCCTTCCCATTTGTTAAAAAAAAGAAATCTACCTTTGATCCCCATGTCCCCTTATTAATGTCCTATCTCTCTTCTTCTATTTCGTCCAAACATCTTTAAAGAGTTACCTATATTCAGTGTGCACATGACCACTTCATGGGCCATTCACCCTGCACCCGCTGCAATCTGGCTTCTGCTTTTGATAAAGCCACTCATATTTTAGCTGGAAAATCCAGTGGACAGTTTCCAATCTTTGTCTCACTGTATGTTTCTGAGCATTTGGCCATGCTGCTTGTGTGCACCACTCACCGTCCGTGATAGTCATGTTATACTCTCAGTTGGTCTCATTTGTTTCTGTTCTTTCTCAGCCGTGGGCTCCTCTCCCTCCACCCACCACCTACACCCTGGGGTTACCCACCTGTCTGTTTTAACCTACTGCTCTTCACATTACTGATATTCTTCTTGGGTGGATTTTCTACACTCAGGATTTCAGCTACCACCTGTATGGTAATGACTCTAATTTAATCTCCATCACCAATTTCTCCCTCAATCTTTAGGCTCACCAATTCCATCACCAGCTAGGCAGCTTGGCTTGGGCAATCTTCAGACATTTCAGATTCAATTGCTCAAAAGCTACATGTATTGCTTCCCTCCGACCTAAACCTCTATTTGTTGTGCTACCTTCTCTTTACCCAGTGACAAAAGTTATAAAATGTCTGCCTTGACTTTTCTCTTCTCCTCCCTCCTTTTATCCAACTGATCATTACATCCTGATGGATTCCCCTCCTATGGATTTCTCAAATCCACCCCCTCAATCCACTCCTACCACCACTCCCCTATCTCAAATTCACCTTCCCTTACCTGGACCAATATGACAGTCTCCCAAACGGCTTCCCAGTTTCTAGACTTGGCCTGCTCCATTCTCTCTCCAGAGCTACCTGAATAATTCATATATAAAACACTAATCTGACCCAGTCCCTCTCTTGCTAAAGCCGTTCTGAATTTACACGAGGAAATTCAACCTCCTTTGCTCTGCCTGTCTCTTGTCTATCTCTTAAACCTCCTCTCCTATCACCTGTCGCCTCCCCTATTTTGACTCCAACTCTCAACAGACAGTAGTTCTCTGCAAACCTTTGTTCTCTCTCTGTTCTCTTTGCTTCTTCTTTTACTAGCAAATACGTTTTACTTCAGTGTGTTAGGTTAGTATTATAAGGGGAGTTTCAAGTGCATTTTATATTAAATATTAGCGCCTTCATGTTTAGGGAGGGAGGGAAACAGAGGAAAAGCCCATAGCTAAATACACGTTTAAGTGGCATTCTTCTCCAACACAGCCAAAAATTGTACTGGGCCTGAGATATTTGTGAGCCCTGTTTGATTTAAAGCTGTTAGAAAGCATGCCAAACATTTTAAGTTTTTACTCCCATAGTTGTTGTAAACCGGGCAGAACCTGTCTGTTACGAAGAGTGCACTGCCCTCTAGAGGTTCCCATTGGGAGGAGCACATCAAATCCACAGTGTTAAGGCATTCTGCAGTTTCTTGTGAGGTGTTGCTGTAGACCTTTACTATTACTGTTCTTTGTCACAAACATGCTTTTCCAGATATCTAATTCTGAGTCACACATTTTTAATTTACTTTGGAATAGTATTTTGGGGTAAAGCACGTGATGAACCTCAAAACACTCAATTTGGAGTCAGGAGACATGACTTTTAGTTCCAGTTCTTCCTTTAATATCTGAGAACTTAAATTTCACGTCTGTTAATCATGTAGTAGAAGATCACACTTCAAAACTGTGAATCACTAGAAAGCATATTTTGGGAGTAAAACTGTGAAGAGTTTCATAAATTCAGTAAATATTTAATATGCAAGATCTTAGGATAAGAGCTGTTTTGCCGAAGTTAGGAGTTTACATTTGATCTTTACAATGTTAGATGAAAAGTTTTTTTTTTAAAGGCACTTGGGAAACATTCGGGCTTGCAATTTAAGTGGATGAATTTAACCCCGATGCCATGGAACCTTGAAGTTGAAACTGAGCTAAAACAACACAAAACTTACTTTGATTCCAAGAGTCTTCCGACATGAGAGTGGAAATTAGTCACACAACCACACACACACACACACACACACACACCTTAATATGCCATTAAGCTCTGATGCAAACCCCATTTAGCCTGGTTTTTCCTTTCCTATTTTCAATCAAGAAAGAAAAAAAGGAAGTCTTTCATTTAATGGTAAGAACCAACTATGGTCTTTATATATTTGCATAATAGTGACTAATTATAGGTAAAATTATATTTTACGTACTTTATTATCTTACCATGTTAATTGACATCGATTCATAGTATACCAAAGAAAGGAAAAAAATATTAGGACACCATTTATGTTCATAGTAACATTGGGAGTAAGATGCCACAAAGCCTAGGACACAGTTCTGGGAAACAAGATATCTGAATTCCTGTGATTCCATCCGTGTTTGGAGGGATCTGGGGACACCAGGTGGATCTTCTGTAATGCAGGCAGCCACATCTGTGCACCACGGTTATGATGATCACTTCTGTGGAGTTCAGTGGTGATGTCCTCTTTGGTATCTGCTTCCTCCAAGTTTAAAGCTGGCCTGCTGTGCTGGGAATCCAGCAACCTGAACCTTTTTCTTCATTACAGATCTAGACAGCTTTGGACCTGGTTTCTGATATCAAATCAATCGTTTTACTTCTCTCTTCATTAGTTAGTTTACTGTCTGTGTCTTTACAAAGTCCTCTGGGCATTAGCGAAGACATGAACCTAAGAGAATACCTCAAACATTTTGAACACATATAAAACATTAATACTCAAAATTTTTTTCTTATGCTTCTATAGCTAAGGAAAAACTTTTCTTTTTTTCTGTCTTAGCCTAGTCTACCCAGCATTCCTTGCTGGAGGCACAACTAGGATGAAAGTTTTGAAATGAGAAATGAAAGGAGTAAATAGACTTGAGTTTACTAACAGTGTCCATGTTTTCATTCCTGAAAGTTATGACACAACAATTGTTAGACCATAATCATTCAGAAATTCTAGGCATCATCTTCTCTTAGACTGAAACATTCAACTAATAAACAAAACACCAGACCTATTTTTATTCTACTCTCATATTTCAAATGCATTCATGCACTTCAAATTTTGGTTTTAAATATTGTTAAGGTAAGACTCTGCATAGTTCTTTGACTTATGACTTAATGCTAGATGCCACCTTATGCTGTTTTACTTCTGCTTTCTTCATGCTTTGCTTCATTCATTATACTATTCTTTCTTCTTCTTTGTAATCCTTGTTTATGTATTATTAGAACTTGTAAATTTCACTGGGTAGTGGTTACAACACAGGTAACTCATAAGGCCTAACAGGTATATTTAAATAATAAAAATATTGAACTCTGAGTCTGGAGTGGGAAAAGCTGATCATATTACTCGTCCCCCAAACAACTTTGCTCTGAGATTTAGTCTAAAGAGATTCACTTTTCAATAAGTAGAAATGTATTTTGTAGATAGCTTGCTGCTCATTCCAAAGTATATTATAATTCTCTTTCTGGAGGTAAACCCCTGGAAAGCGGGTGCTTGGTGAGCAATGGACACCCTGCCCGGAGGCCACGGGTTCTCAGAAATGCCGCAGAACATCCTGTTCCTGGGAGCCCGTTTGCCTGGTTGTTTGTGCTCTAGAGACTTGGCTTCTGGTGTTCCTGCTCAGACCTTTGGACTTTGGCAAGGCTACTTCTCATGTTTCTGTCTTGCTCTGTGTGCCATTCTGGCTTTGTAGGTGGCTTGGGTTTTTTGTGTTGTGACAGTGGAGGCTGCTTGGAGTGAGCTCCTGGGCACGGACTCATGGGCACACTGGTACATTTCAGTAACAGCAACAGAGCCTGCATTTGACTGGGAAATAATAACTATTACTGGAAGAAAAAAGTAGCAAAACATTATTTCTTAATATGTGCAAACATAATGAGGGGCTGGGTCTCCAGCTTTAACATGCTACCAAGAAAATATGACAACATATGACCCCAAAAAAATTACTTAATCATCTTGGTACATCTATAAAAATAGAACCAAATAAAAACAGTATAAATAATAAAATCTTCCTCACTGGGGTTTTGTGAAGGATACCAACTAGCCCTCATGAAGTATTGTGAGTTTCCTGGAAGGAAGGCCTTATGTAAGTTCAAGGTATTGGTATTCACTAATTGTTGGTCATAACATTGCACATGATAGATGGGAAATGGGAGAGTAGGAGAGTTAAGTAATTAAGCTAAAATCACCCAGTCAGCTGGGAAAAACCCAAAAGTATAAAGAGATCTAAATTTGTTTGTTGGAGGAATGCAGAAATATCTGGACAAAGCCCCAGAGTTTAAGTGACAAGGACACCTAACATAAAACTTGAAGTCCTAGGCATGTAGCCAAATAATACAAATATCCTTATTAAATGCAAGTGTATCCACACCAGTCAGTCCTTGTCCTTCCAGGAGAGCTAAGGTGAGTCCTGCTGAGGACAGAGACTCTTCTGCGTTTGATTTGCAGGTACAGCCAGTAGTTGACCCTCTGAGCCCAACGCTGCAGAGAGCACAGTAAACCTAGTAAACTGAGTGAGGCTGTCTCTCCAGGGTGGCCCTCAGAATCCCTCCTAGGTTCCTGATAGAGATAGGTCGACGGGTTATAGATGGAAAGAGACAAAGTGCCTTAGCTCTGTGCGTTAGGATCCTGTCTTCAACTCCCAGACACTTAAAAAGTCTTGCCTGCACTCATGGCCTTTCAACCAGGAAAGCATAACAGAAAGACGTTATGGTAATCAAATGGGAAAGACGGGGCAAGATTTTTTAAGCAGTCAGTGTTAAGAGAAAAAAGGAAAGCCATCTCTGTGCTGTCTAACTCAAGGTTATATTTTGCAGCCTCTAATGGCAACTATTAAACAAGGACGTACTCTTATCTAATTTGTGCTGTTGTCTTCCCTGGATCTGGAACATTTTCTGCGAGAATCCATCTTTATCTCTGGAAGCCTCTGGCAAACAGTCCCTTTCAGCTCAGGTCCCTTTGTAGAAATAACTTAATGCTGAAAGCAGCTCACCCCTTCTGCCCTCAGCCCCTTCTCTCCCCTACCCTCCCCACCGTGGTTAACTTGTTTTTCATCTTTGTTCTGAGTCGCTCTAGGCTGGTTCAATTTTTATTTCTGTTAACTTTTAATGAGTTAGTAATTCAATGGTCTTGGCTTTGAATCTTTGGAACTGCAGGTTGTTAGTAAGGATTGAATCAGCTTGTTGGCTCCTAATAGAGTCTGAAATCCAGTAACATTTACAGTGTGTTTGCTCATTCCATTGACTGCCCAGTCCCAGTAGGAGCAATGACCAACAGAAGAGAACCCAGGTAAATCCTCTTTGGTTGCCTAAGAGCTGTTGTTGTTTACTGCAGTTGTATAACCCCTTCTCATTGAAGCATCACCCTTCAAAGGAGGATGTTACTCCCGACTTTATCACTTACTTGACTTTATAAGAAACTTCCACATCTTCCTAACTAGTCAGCATGTAAGAATTGCTCCAAGCTCTACACAGTATATACTATGACCATTTTCCATTTAGAAATTAACTTACATTACAGCTATAAGTCTATATGTCAAACTTATGATGCTTGTTACTAAATGAATGATAATGGACACAAATGAAATAGTCTGTAATTCATATTCAAAATCTGTCAGGGCTATATTTGTCTAAGGAAGCTTCAATGAGTATACTTGAGATGCATATGAAATGAGGAAAACAATTAACAGAAATAGTTCAGTGGAGAAATCCTGATCCTAGGACTAATAAAACTAGATTTCCTTAAATCCAAATGCCTATAAGATTATATGCAGAATGATAATCTGTGTCCAGCATGTCAACAGTCATGATTCCCAGAGGGAATTATTTGCACTTTAATTCTTCTTAGTAATGGAAAGTTGTGTCTTCTTATTGTCATTCGAAAATATAACCTACCTTTCATTTAATTCAAGCTGTTCTCTTTAAAAGCGTTATTCTAGAAATCTTGATCACAATCTCCTCTCATTCCTGCCCACTCCCATCCCCGCCCACTCCCATCCCCGCCCACTCCCATCCCCCGAGCCTCCATCCCACCCCTCCACCCTGCTCCGTTTTGGTTTGTTGTTTTGGTTTTTACAAATCAATATATAACTCATTAAGGCTCAAGATACTATGCTTGAAACCTGAAAGCCAGCACGAAGGTCAAATTAGAAATAATTTTCTTTTGAATTTGAAGTCTCATTAGTGTAAGTGCCAGGATAACAACCCACAGTCTTCTTAATATAGTGGCTCCCATTTATACGCTGTGTCCTTAAACCACCTCTATTATCACTTTCTGAGCATTTTTCTTTCAAATGGTGCTTCTTTCACTTAAATATTCTTTAGATTGAACTTTCAGATAATGACTTCAAGTAGAAAACCAGTATCTTCTGTCACAATAAATGATATCCAGGAAGAGAAATAATGGTGAAAACAAGAAAATATTATTGAATTCTAGCTAGAAACATGAGCCTACCAAGGCACTGAGCCTAAATCTTTCTCTCCTTTTGTTATATGTTAAAGATGTGTTGAATACACTAATGGAGACTGTCTCTAGACATTATGATGAGTACACGGAAGTTTGAAAAGAACTTTCTCACAATGTGATTTAGTGGATTTAATACCTTCTCCCAACCAAAAATTACCTTTACCTTAGAAAACAATGCCTTGATAAAACCAACTCAAATCCCCTAAGTTTAGCAAGTGATGGTGGTAATGTACAATCCTCCATGTGAGACCAAGCTGAACCCATGGCTCTCTTACCCAAGATTCTTCTTCCTCACTAATTCTCACTAATATAGAATGGCTGCTACCACCACCACCACCACAATGCCCCTGGACATTCTGGCTCAAGCAAACACAGGCCTCCTTCCTTAATTCCTTTGGGAACACCTGGGAGGAGCCTGGAAATTTAAATATGACTTCATAGAGAAATAGGGTTATAAAAAGGAAATAAGTAGAAAACCCTAACTCATGTGGTTTTTTGTTGTTGGTTAGGAGTTTTTTGAGGCAGTGGTTCCCCAACTTTTAGCATGTATTGAAATCAGCTGGGGGCTTGTTAAAACACTGAGTGCTGGGCCCACCCCCACACTTCCCAGTTCTGCAGGGCTGAATTGGGGCCTGAGAATTTACATTTTGAACAAGTGCCTAGGTGAGGGTGGGGCTGCTGATCTGGAAGCCACACTTGGAGAACCACTGTCCTTAGGAGACCCTTCGCTGCCTGGCTTCTTCTGCTTACCTGCCTTTAAGCCAGGTCTATATTTCAGGTCTGTTTGGAGACTTGTCAAGGGACCCTAATTATGAAATGGAAAGGCAGCTAGTCCCATACATAAGATGAAATTGAATTCTCTCTTTTTCTTGCAAGCTAGCATAGATTGGCTCTTCCCTCATAGCTATCCATGTGACTCCTCCTCATTCAGATCTCCCAACCATATCTCCTCATTTCTAAGTGGTATAATTCCAACATTTTCACATTTCTGAAAATGGGATGTGTCTCACAGTCATGCTGCAAACACCCTGAGCCTACGGGAATCCTGTCGTACTTATTCATAGTGTCATTGCTTTCACTGAGTTATGTGCATTTTTGGTACTGCATAAGTTGATTTCATTGCCATTTAAAATGTCTTTAAAATTATGATGCTGTAATTGAGCATTGAGACAAAAAGTTATTGTGTATGAAGAAAGGCGTGGGAATAGGGCAATGAAGCTTACACTTGGTATTGAAGGAAATATTTTGTTTCTAGAAGAATGATCACAATTTCATATTTTTAAAAAGAGCTATAACAGTTTTATTTTAAAACAGCAACATGTACAATACACCCATACATAGTTTGCAATTATTAACATGATGGTGAAAATCTTTAACCTCATTAAAAAAAAAGACATTTTTAGATTTTAAAAATTCTTCTAGGCAGTACACAAGAGAAAAATTTGAAGACCTCAGCTGTAGATTGCAGTTTCCCAAATGGATCTCACAATATGGGCACCTAGACAAAACAAATTATTTAACCAGGGAGAGGAAAATGAGAAAGTAGGACAACTTATTGATTTTTTAAATAAAACGATGTCAAATGTTTTTAGTTTAAAGATTTGTTCTATATTCTGAAATTAAGGTGCTTTCTACTGTTTTGTGTGAAGTTAATGATGTTAATATATAATATGCTCTTTTTTTTCATTTCTACATTGCCTTTGAAAGCAACAACTATGTACTTTATGGGGCCTGCATAAGGAGGCTACCTATACATCGATGAAGCTGAGTTTCATTTTGCTACTGAGAAACACACAAAGCATGGCATATAACTTTCTAAGCATTGCAACTGAAAGCAGAAGAAATTGCCAGATCCTGCTAATTTATGAAATGCATTTCAAAGCCACTCAACTTACATTTTAGGCACTTCAGCACAATTTAATTGGCATTATTTTCTTAGTGGTCCAGAAAATAATGGTGTGAATACAAATGTCGATGTCTTCAACTTGATCAAACACTGTATTTTAAAGTTGTACCTCTTCCTTCTGATCTACTTTATCCTGCTTTACTCCACTATATAATTCACCGATTTACTCTAAATTTACCATCAGTGTCCTTCAGCTATAATATGAGCCCCATGAAGGCAAACATGTTTGTTTATTCATCCTAGGGTCTAGATACATCAATGTTCAATGCATATGTGTTAAATGAATTAATGACTGCAAGAATTAGACTATAACCCCTACTGGAATGTAATTTTACACTTACCCTTGTGATCTTGTTAAAACTAATGGCCCTGACTTTGTCAAGCTGGCAGCTTTACAACAAATCTACATTTTGGGTGTGTAGAAGATTGGCCAAGGGACAATATCAAAGACTAGTACCACAAGCCATAAAGCAATAATGAATAGTGACATTGATAGTTTCTAGTGATGAGTCCCTATGTATAGAAGGGAAGTGGGGATTGGGAGCAGGAAGGAATCAAGGATTATTCTCTTGCAGCCATACTTTATAGTCAAATGTGTGAAATGAATGGATGAGTAAATGCAATGTTTGACAATTTCTCTAAATATGATTTTTTCTCTTGTACTAATAGTCATATGTTTTAAGTGGTAATCTCATTACCTCTCCAAGACCAAGCAAAACATCAATCAAATGGTGTGAGAAGCAAATTCATGCATTAACTTAATCATGGAAGCAAGCAGTGGCTCATATGCCATGCAAAGAACTCAGATTCAAAGGAATGAGAATCAGGTAGCAGGTCGAGTAAATATTCTCACAAGCAGACCTTGACCTAGTGGGAAATTAAACATACTCTACTTTTCCTTTAGTCCTCACTTATTTTTGCTTAAGTTTGTGGGGATATATTGGCTTAATTTGCTTCTGACAATTGTATTTCTTCTTGGGAAAAACGGAACAAGTGACTAATACCTACCAGGTGCACGGTAGGTAGGCAGAGATGAATGGAAGCAGAGCCAACACATTTTCTGTGCCAAGTAAAATTCCCCAGGATGAATTACATTTCAAATTTGTTTGCATTGGTTCTTTCATTATCACTTACACAAATAGAGCTGAAATACCAGATGGTTAAGTACAGAATACGATTTAATGACTTGTGGACACAAGGGGTCAGCATTTGAACACAGATGATTTGGTTGACATCTTGCCTTGTTCCCTTCTGTTGCTCTATTCTGGCTTGCTGTGCTTGTCTGTATGAGGGTCAAAAGGGAAATGAAATTCTATTTGTATTTTTCAAATTGCTTTCTTTTCCACTTTGGAACTTTGAGATCTCTCTTTTAGATGGAATCAGTCTGTTATTGTCATGGGAGATGATATCTAGCAATGAGTCTTACCAGTTTCGCTGGCCCCAATGGTTTCAGCAAACTTCAGTGACCTCCAGATAGAAGCTAATTTACCTCTTCCCCAAAAAGCTCCTTAACTTGAAGAGTCCTTAATCGGTGCTTGCTTAATAAATGCATTGGGTGATACACTATTTTACTGATGCAAATCTGCCAAAAACAGGGGATATGTGATTACAGAGCTTGTATCTTGATTCTGAGCTTATTCTGAGCCTTTGACTTAGCATTAGGCTCCATTATAATTATAGGTCTATCATTGATCTGTTCTTTCACTTGCTACTCCTAACTCAGTGTAAATCCATACTACAGTATCTCTTCAGAAAAACTGTATCATTCCCATAATTAAAAATTATTACTTACGGTAAAACTCACTTTTTGGGGTGCACAGTTCCTTAGTTGGGTGTTACTGGCTCAGGTTCTCATGAGGCTCCACTTGAGATATCAGCCAGAGCTGCTCTCCCATCTGAAGGCTAACTAAGGGAGAATTCACATTTATTCATGTGGCTATAGGTGGGATTCAGTTCCTCATGGACTGTTGGACTGGGGACTTCAGTTTCCTGCTGGCTGTTGCTGGAGGCTTGCCTCAGTTTCTTTTCATGTCTCCATAGGGCAGAGTGACCCACATGACACAGCTTGTCTCCATGCAGGTGAGAAAATGAGAGACTGAGAGCAAGATGAATGTCAGGGTGTTTTTGTAACACATGTAGAAGTGACAGCGCATCGTGTTTGTTGTATTCTATTTATTGGAAGAAAAAGTAGAAAGGATTACATAACAGTGTGAACACCAGAAGGCAGGGATTATTGGGGACCATTTTAGAGGTTGTTACCATAAAGGCTGTCACAATGATCCAATTGAGAAATGATGGAGTTTGAATTTGGCTGGTGTCAGTAGGCTGACATCCCCCCATTGCAAAATATGAGTGACATTTAGAAATATAGAATTACTAAAACATGGTAGTTGATTGGTTATGATAGATAAAGGAGTAACAAATTTAAAAGAAGACTCCAGATTTCAGGCTTGAGCTCCTGAGTAGATGGCAGTACTATTCACTTATAATGATAGCCCGCAGGAAGGGAGAGATGGTGACTGTAGTTTTGGATATATTATCTTGCAGGTACCTGTGCGGTATCTAATTTGAATATCAGGCCGGGGTTTAGATATTCAGATTTGCAGCTCATTAGAAAGTTGTGGATCAGATGATAGACTTGGCTTTTGTCACCATAGAGATTACAATTGAAGCCTGTCTTAGGTCCAGTTTCTAGGAGCACAAGTTTCCCAAATGACAAGTGAGTTAGTAGGAATGAAGTGAATGGACTCTATTTCTACCTCTTGGCTCCTGTATTCATATATTCTACCATTGGATTCTACCGTTGGGTACACAGTACCACATAATGACCATTGATATAAGGTATTCACTACATCCTAAAGCAACACCCAAACCTCATAATGTATCGTCTCTAAGCTGGCACCTCAGTTGTGACTTTAAGAGACTGTTCCAATCTCTGTCAGAATAGTAATGTCTGGGATATATAGTATGTGGGAATTGGTGGATTACATACTCATGTACTGGCTCTGCAACCCTCCTCTGTCATAAGTTGGCTTCTTGGTCTGATGCAATATTATTCAGGATTCCACGTCAGTAAATCAAGTAGTCTGTGAATCTTTGAATAGCAGGTGTGAATTGAGGCACTGTGAGCAGAAAGGCAAACCTATACCCAGAAAATATGCTATTCCTGGATAAGACAAATCATTTCTCTTTTCAGGGTAGATAAGGAATTATTTGAAACTAAATGATGTCTTCTTGAGAGATGGTAGCATATTGGTCATTTTTCAGACAGGTTTCAGCAGTGGCAGTGTCTAGATCAGCATTGATGGGAGGGAGACCCTTCCACTGTGCTCACACAGAGCCTTCATTTGAATATCCATGACTATTCTTTGAGGAGGCCTGATGTGCTAGCCCTGGTATGGCCAGGGAAACCTGTCATTTACCAGTTAAGTTATCCTGTCTAACCAGTTCTGTAGAGCCCCTTCTCCAGTGAATAAACTCTGATGGAAAGTAATGCATGATACATAGTTTTCCCCTTCCTATAGGTCCATGAACCTGTTTCTCCTCCAGATCTCTTTGTTCCCAATTTTCTAATCCAAATGTTACAATTCCAAATGTTCCATTCTGTACTGCTCAGAAGTCCATGAGAGTGGCTTCCTTCAAGCCACTCTCTTCACACAAAGTGGATGACCAGGTGCACTGCTGTTCAAAGCTGGGACCTCTATAGGTGGGGCTGTCATGCAGCAGTAGTCTATTTTTGTTTGTACTAGCATGTCAGGCTGGTCTATTTGTGAATCAGACCTTGGTTTCTTTCTCTCGTTCATCTGTACTGGGTCCTCAGTTATTATATAGGACCATTTTGGCATAACCACATCTTGGGCCTTTAAATCTCCTCTTTAGAACTCTGGTGAAACTACTCTGGTATCTCCACCTCATTAAATGTGAGTCAGACTTATCACCCGACATCAAATTCCTAAGAGTCATCCCAACAATGGAATAGGACCAATTCTAAAGCCCACAGGAAGTCCTCTAAAGGGCAATTGGGAGCAAAAATGAACTAAAACTACGGAAGAGGCATAGAGACTGGTAAAGAGAGTTGTGCAGCCACTAACTGTGTCTACTACAAAGTTATAAGGGTGGATGATGTGGAGAGGGTGAAGTGAGAAGAGTGCAGTACTTAAGACAGAGCCCTCTCTACAACACCCCAATAGTTAATGATTAATAGAGAAAATATTGCCTACAAATAAGAAAGAAATTGAGTTGCAAAAGATGATGCCAGACAGTGTTTTAAGTAAAGGATTATTCTACTGAACTGGCAGATGCTGAGTCATTAAGTAAGCTGAAAGTTCAAATGTATTCATTGGATGTAGTATCATGGAGGTCAGTGATGACCTTGGCAAGGGCAGTATCAGTGGGATGGTGGGCCCAGGAGCCAGATTTAGAGTGAAGAGTGGGAAGAAAGTAAATAAACCCAAATAAAGAAAGGTACCAGAAGAAGGAAGGGAAGAAACAGGATGATGGATGGAAAGGACTATAGGATTAAGGTAATATTTTATTCTACTCCTTGTTTATTTTGATTTTAAGTTTGGAAAGATATGAATAATACCAGTTTGAAGGAGGTTTGGGAGAGAAGGAGAGAAAGAGAGAGGGAGAGATAGAGAGAGAGATTCATTGGTGCTAGATTCCTAAAGAGAAGACTCTAGGGGAAAAGATTGTAAGTCCAGAGGAAGGACTTGCTTTTGATGGTAAGGAACAATCTTCACATCGGAACAGAAAGGTGGAGAAAATAATAGCTTAGGGATTTGGTGGTGGGAATTTGAGGCTATATATTTCCAATCAGATGGTTTATTTTCCCCCAGTAGAAGACAGGGTCATTTGCTGAGAGTCCATGTGTTGGAGAAAGTAAGAGGATTGAGGATGGCAGACAATGTCTGAAAGAAAGGACAGATGGTGTACAGAGGTGGCAGGTGATAGAAGCAATGAAGAAGATGACTGTGAGGCTAGGTTCGGCATGCCCAGCATTTACAGAAGGTGGAAGAATACTTGTCTGAAACATGAACCCACACTTAGGGAATTGGGAAATACGCCACTTCTATTAAAAGGGCTGTAAAGAAAGTGGTATTCCACATGGGAAGTTAGGGTTAGTTATGAGCAGAAAGTGCAAGGAAGATGCTTTTGAGAATGTAGAAAAATTGTTTATCATAGGGCTGGGGTTTCTGAAGAGTAAAGTGAAGATTTTAGGAGTTTGGGAAGGATTTGGACATTAAGTCAGGAAGAAGAAAACGCAGAAATACACAGACCAACAAAATATTCTACAATTTCTAACCTGTGAAGGTGTTTTGAAAAATAAAGACTAAAAAGTAGATTGACCTGTAGTTGTTGAGGAAAGGGTGTGCTTAGGAACTGGCCATCATTCTGTAAGTGACAGGGAGCCAGTAAACTCCTTTCTGTTGGTGTAACTTTCACCATCAGGACTGAGCTTTAGTAAAATAGCTGCCATGTGGAAGTTGGAGTGGAGAGAGAGAAATTGGAGGCAAGAAGGAAACAAATAAGCTAGTGCAGTGGCCTAGGTGAGAAATAACATGAGTCTAATGTACACAAATGACCAGGAATAGAAACGTGGTGATGGAGTAAACTGGATAAATGACATACCCTTGATTGGCAATCAACTAAACTGCTTGATTTGTCAAATTATACTGGAAAGGTCATAATTGCTGACCTCATGTTTGTAAACCAAAAAGTGTCTGAGACAGGTCTCAATCAATTTAGAAAGTTTATTTTTCTAAGGTTAACAACGTGTGTTCAGGAGGCAAGTCTGTGGTTTCTCCAAAGATAATTTTAAGAGCTTCAGTATTTAAAGGGAAAGTGCAAATATTGGGGAATGAGAAATAAATTGTTAGAAGGTGTGGGTAGATAAGAGACAAACAGTTCCACTGTTTTGAGTCTTTGATCAGTCTTTCACCAAATACGCCATTTACATGTGAGAAGGTGGTAGAGAAATAGTCACTTATGCCTTCATTTAACTCAGTGTATCTGCATTTTACATCAGAGGAAGCATTTAGATATACGTTTGTCTCAGGTGAGCAGAGGGAGGACACAGTTTTGTCCTTTGTTACCCGCCTGTGAAGATAAGCTATCAGTTTACATTGTCAGGGTAAAATTCAACAGAACTGTTTTAGGGTAAAGCTCTTGGAGCCCACAAGGAACTTCCTAGTGGGTAAATTGTAAGGGACATAAGGAACATATGTCGTTTTTTTATAGTTGTAGCTGTCTTATTTAGAAATAAAGTTGGCAGGTTTGCCTAACACAATTCCCAGCTTGACTTTTTCCTTTGGCTTAGTGATTTTGGGGTCCCGAGATTTATTTTCCTTTCACACGTTTTTCACTATTCTCACTCCAAACTTATCCTTCCCCACGTGCCCCCAAATATCTTTCTGAGCCATGGAGAACTAATGTTAAAAGGAACAGCACATTTCCTGACATCCATAAAACTAGGGAAGAGGAATAGAACACAATTGCATAATTATCATTGCACGATCACAACTGGAACTGATTCTTCCAGCTTGAAAATGGCTCTTGGTTCCCCTGGTGACATTTTCAGACCTTCATTATAAGTGAAGAACCTTGGTAACCATGTCATACATTTTTCCATGGCCTGAAACATATTCGTTTAATGAGATGATGACCTTTATTTATCTACAAAATGTGAAACCATTAGCTGTTAACCAAACATACAGAGTGAGGTTGAGGCAGTAACTTGGGACTTTGAATCTCAGAATTTAGATTCTTTTCTAAACAACATTTGGACAAAGTGAAGAAAAATTTTTTCTATTACTAGGGATTTTGATATAAAAACACATACATCATAACTCCATAGTTGAGTGTGTATAATAGATTGTATAACTTTACTAATATTTAGTGTCCCACCTGTAAGAAAAATTTTTATGTATCTGACCCTTAGGTTTGGCCATGTGACTTGCTATGGCCAAAGAGATATAATGGCAGTGGCATGCATTTCCTCTTCCTGTGGAAGTTTAAGAACCAGTGCATTTTTTTTTGGCCATACTGTCTCTACACGTTGCCTCAGCAATGGGTAATTTAGATTGCATCCACTCTCTCCACCATTTTATCTCTGGGTGAGGACAAAATGACAGAAAGCAGAGCCCTCGACTGGCACACAAGGGAAATGTATTATAAGCAAGAAATAAACTTTGCTGCTTTAGGCCACAGAGATGTAGGGTGGTTTGTTATCACAGTATAATCAAGCTATCTCAATTTGTTAAGGGTGTATGTCTACTGCACACCTGTATTGCATATCTAGAATAATTTTTATAAGAAAGAAATACTGAGGGGAAAGGTAATGTGGGTGTAATGAGAAAAAACTGGTAGAAAACAGTCTTTAAATTGTCACTAGAAATTGGTGAAAAACTCACTGCTCTTATTTGTTTAACTATATACTGTTATAAAAGTGATCAAATATTTTGTTTTAAGTGCTTAGGGATGGAGAAGGTGGAGAAATTGGAAGTGCGAAATAATAAATGTAGAAAGAAAGGGAAACTTCTCCAGATTTTCTAAAAGCCTCAAAGAAAAGTTAACTAACAGAAATGGCTCTAACTGCAGAGACCAGAAGAACAGTTGGGCGAGTATTTTTGTGACTCCTTGACTGGAATTAGCCTATAGGTGTGTACCTCACCATGCAATCACATCTTAGAGGACCATTCCAACACTTAGAATATTGAAGAGGTCTATCAGATCTGCTCATAGTGTGATGGCCAAAGACTGGCTAGAACTCAAGAAAGTTCATGAAGAGCCTTTCTCCAAGGTGCTTAAGACTTTATCATGTCAATACGTGTCTTTTTAGTTAGAAAGAATTTGTTCTGTGTCTCTTGTTGTGTTCTTCAAAGTGAAATGTGTAATGTGAATTAAACAGTCTGATGAGAAAATCCTCTACCAAGAGGATAAAATCAGGACCTTAACTTTAGGATCACTTTGAAAAAAGTAAGCAAGAGTTATTTCACCTGATTCATGAAATTTGTTTATTTTCCATTGCTTTGCACATGTGTTTGTGGAAGGGTCTCCAAGAAATCGGACATAACGTAATTGTCTAGCAATGTACCAGGCAACTGTTTCCAGGAATTTCATAGGGTTTTAAAAATTTTCTTGCTTGAGAAACTTGGCATCCATGATCTGGTATTCTTTTAACACAATTATCAGAATAGAATAAATCTGCATAAAGGAACCAACATCTTGGTAAGAAGCACTTAGGTTTTCTGAACAGCTATGCGGTTAATGTGGTCTGGTTCCCAAATCTCATCTCAAACTGTAATCCCCACATGTCAGGGGAGGGACCTGGTGAGAGGTGATTGGATTATGAGGGAATTTTCCCCATTTTTTCTCTTAATAGCGAGTGAGTTCTCATGAGATCTGATGATTTAAAAGTGTGACACTTCCCCGCTTGCTCTCTTTCTCTCCTGCCACCATGTAAAACGTGCTTGCTTCCCCTTCACCTTCTGCCATGGTTGTAAATTTCCTGAGGCCTCCCCAGTCATGCAGAACTGTGAGTCAATTAAACCTGTTTTTGTTATAAATTACTCAGTGTCAGGTAGTTCTTTATAGCAGTGTAAAAGTGGACTAAATAGCAGTCTTACAGAGGCATGGTCAGGATTTGCTGACAATACCAGAAAGAGGCAAAAACTTACAGATACTGATTAAAAAAAAATACTTGAAGACTTATTTTTGAACAAGCACATAAACAAAAACCAAGACTTAGTTTATTATTATCTATAAGAGCAGGTGAACAATAACCATACTGTTTAGATGGGGAGATAGGGAAGTAAAAAAAACCCCAAATTTTATCTTCAGCTTAGCTAGGACAGCACTCCAGACATGTGTATATAATTTGCCTACTAATCACTTCCACTTAGATGTTTAAGTAGCATCTAAACTTATATGACCCAATTGCACCTTGATCTTCCTCATTCCTTATCCTGCTGTGATGGTTAACTTTATGTGTCAACTTGACTGGGTTGCAGAATGCACAGATCGCCAGTAAAACATTGTTTCTGGGTGTGTGCATGAGGGTGTTTCCAGAATAGATTAGAATTTGAATCTGTAGACTGAATAAAGAGAATCTACCCTCACCAATGTGAGTGCACATCCAGTCTATTGAGGTCCTGAATAGAACAAAAGGATAGAGGAAGGATAAATTCACTCTTGTCTTGAGCTGTGATTTTCATCTCCTTTTGCCCTTGAACAGCAGTGCTCCTGGCTCTCAGGCCTTTGCCTTTAAGGACTTAACACTATTCCTCTCCTTCCCCTAACCAAGGCTTTCAGCCCCAGACTGAATAACATTATCAACTTTCCTGGTTCTCCAGCTTGCAAACAGCATATTGAGAATCATCTCAACCTCCATAATCGCATGAGCCAACTTCTCATGATAAATCCCCTCTTGTCTATCTATCTCTATCTATACATGTATCTCCTATTGGTTCTATTTCTATCATCTATAAATGTATCTCCTATTGGTTCTATTTCTCTGGAGAACATTGACTCATGCCTGCTTTTCTTATAGTCCTCCACACCTCAGGATATTGAAACTTCATCCTTCCAGCTTCTTAGACCAAAAACCTTCTAGTCATGTTTGATTCTCTTCTTTCTCTCATATTCCACATTCAGTACATTGGTAAACTCAGTCAAGAATCTGACCACTTACTACTACCTTCATTGTTATCACTAAACCATCACCAGTCTCCTGAACCAAGCAAAAACCCCTGCTCATTTCCCCATTCCCAATCTTGTCCTCTTAGTAATTCTTTTTCACAAAACAACCGAGAGGATTTTTTAAAATTTTCTAAACATAATTTTAAAGTTTTTTTAAAATAAAGCACACATATACATAAACAGTTACATAATTTCACAAGGTTGTTACTGCAATAGTAGCCCCTTACCACCCTCACCACTCCATCTCTGTAACATCTCAGAGGCAGTTATTTTGAACTCCAACTGATTGGTATTGGCCGCATTTCATTAAATCAACAATGCCAGTGATTCTATGATGCAACAAATGCTGCCAGTAAAACTATGGTACACGAGTTGAAACGTATCCTGATTATGGAGATGTTGAAATGTAAAAAAAAAAAAAGTGTGTCTCAGAATTAATAAAACACGGTATTTTCATTTCTTTGAGTAACATGCTTATATATGTGTGTGTATGTATATTTACACATGCCTTTGCACCTATCGATGATATATATTATGTATTATATAAATTATATAATGTTAATGTAATATATGTTAGGCATATTGTTAAGATTACATATACTCATGTATATATTTCTTTATTCTTGAGCTTAGGCATTAAATGTTAACTTCCCATTATGGAAGATGAAGGTCTCCAATGCTTTTATTTATTTATTTATTTATTAGTCTAACATCTAATTTGTTTTTTATTTTTTCTTTAAAGTTTTTTATATTACATTTTCAATATTGGAGTATTTTTAGACACTAAAATATATTTTGATCATTTCAGATTTGCAAAATTTTACCAATGTCTCTGGATGATTCTCTTTCCAGTCTTTATAAATCTTTTTATTATTATTATTATACTTTAAATTCTGGGATACGTGCAGAACGTGCATGTTTGTTACATAGGTATACACATGCCATGGTAGTTTGCTGCATCCATCAACCCATCATCTACATTGGGTATTTATCCTAATGCTATTCCTCCCCTACTCCCTCACCCCGCAACAGGCCCCAGTGTGTGATGTTCCCCTCCCTGTGTCCATGTGTTCTTATTGTTCGACTCCCACTTATGAGTGAGAACATGCAGTGTTTGGTTTTCTGTTCCTTTGTTAGTTTGCTGAGAATGATGGTTTCCTGCTTCATCCATGTCCCTGCAAAGGACATGAACTCATCCTTTTTTATGGCTGCATAGTATTCCATGGTGTATATATGCCACATTCTCTTTATCCAGTCTATCATTGACGGACATTTGGGTTGGTTCCAAGTCTATGCTATTGTGAACAGTGCCACAGTGAACATAGATGGGCATGTGTCTTTAAAGTAGAATAATCTTTTGGGTATATGCCCAGTAATGGGATTGCTGAGTCAAATGGTATTTTGGTTCTAGATCCTTGAGGAATCACCACACTGTCTTCCACAATGGTTAAACTAATTTACGCTCCCACCAACAGTGTAAAATTGTTTCTATTTCTTCACATCCTCTCCAGCATCTGTTGTTTCCTGACTTTTTAATAATCACCATTCTAACTGGCATGAGATGGTATCTCATTGTGGTTTTGGTTTGCATTTCTCTAATGACCAGTGGTGAAGAGCTTTTTCTCATGTTTGTTGGCCACATACATGTCTTCTTTTCAGAAGTGTCTGTTCATATCCTTTGCTCAGTTTTTGATGGGGTTGTTTTTTTCTTGTAAATTTGTTTAAGTTCCTTGTAGATTCTGGATACTAACCCTTTGTTGGATGAATAGATTGCAAAACTTTTCTCCCATTCTGTAGGTTTCCTGTTCACTATAATGATAGTTTCTTTTGTGGTGGAGAAGTTAATTAGATCCCATTTGTCAATTTTAGCTCTTGTTGCCATTGCTTTTGGTGTTTTAGTCATGAAGTCTTTGCCCATGACTATGTCCTGAATGGTATTGCCTAGGTTTTCTTCTAGGGTTTTTATGGTTTTAGGGCTTATGTTTAAGTCTTTAATCCATCTTGAGTTAAGTTTTGTATTAGATGTAAAGAAGTGGTTCAGTTTCAGTTTTCTGCACATGGCTAGCCAGTTTTCCCAACACCATTTATTAAACAGGGAATCCTTTCTCCATTGCTTGGTTTTTGTCAGGTTTGTCAAAGATCAGATGGTTGTAGATGTGTGGCATTATTTCTGAGGCCTCTGTCTGTTCCATTGGTTCATATATCTGTTTTGGTACCAGTACCATGCTCTTTTGATTATTGTAGACTTGTAGTATAGTTTGAAATCAGGTAGCTGGATGCCTCCAGCTTTGTTATTTTTGCTTAGGATTGTCATGGCTATATGGGCTCTGTTTTGGTTACATATGAAATTTGAAGTAGTTTTTTCTAATTCTGTGAAGAAAGTCAATGGTAGCCCGATGGGGATAGCTTTGAATCTGTAAAATACTTTGGGCAATATGCCATTTTCATGATATTGATTCTTCCTATCCATGAAAATAAAATGTTTTTTCATTTGTTTGTGTCCTCTCTTATTTCCTTGAGCAGTAGTTTGTAGTTCTCCTTGAAGAGGTCCTTCACACCCCTTATAAGTTGTATTCCTAGGTATTTTATTCACTTTGTAACAATTGTGAATGGGACTTCACTTATGATTTGGCTCTCTGTTTGTCTATTCTTGGTTTATAGGAATGCTTGAGATTTTTGCACATTGATTTTGTATCCTGAGACTTTGCTGAAGTTGCTTATCAGCTGAAGGGGATTTTGGGCTGAGACAATGGAGTCTTCTAAATATACAATCCTGTCATCAGCAAACAGAGACTATTTTACTTTCTCTCTTCCTATTTGAACACCCTTTATTTCTTTCTCTTGAACACGCTTTATTTCTTTATTTCTTCCTATTTGAACACCCTTTATTTCTTTATTTCTTTCTTTAACTTCCTATACTATGTTGAATAGGAGTGGTGAGAGAGGACATCCTTGTCTCATGCAAGTTTTCAAAGGGAATGTCTCCAGTTTTTGTCCATTCAGTATTATATTGGCTGTGGGTTTGTCATAAATAGCTCTTATTATTTTGAGATACCTACCTATTTTATTGAGAGTTTTTAGCATGAAGAGGTGTTGAATTTTATCGAAGACCTTTCCTGCATCTATTGAGATAATCACATGGTTTTTGTCATTTGTTCTGTTTATCTGATGGATTATGTTCATTGATTTGCATATGTCGAACCAGTCTTGCATCCCAGGGATGAAGCTGACTAGATAGTGGCGGAAAAGATTTTTGATGTGCTGCTGGATTCAGTTTGCCAGTATTTTATTGAGGATTTTCACATCAATGTTTATCAGGGATATTGGCCTGAAATTTTGATTTTTTGTTGTGTCTCTGCCAGATTTTAGTATAAGGATGATGCTGGCCTCATAAAATGAGTTAGGGAGGAGTCCTTCTTTTTCTATTGTTTGGAATAGTTTCAGAAGGAATGGTACCATCTCCTCTTTGTACCTCTGGTAAAAGTTGGCTGTGAATCATCTGGTCCTGGGCTTTTCTTGGTTTGTAGGCTATAAATTACTGCCTCAATTTCAGAACTTGTTATTGGTCTATTCAGGGATTCTAGTTCTTCTTGGTTTAGTCTTGAGAGGTTTATATTTCCAGGAAGTTATCCATTTCTTCTAGCTTTTCTAGTTTATTTGCATAGAGGTGTTTATAGTATTCTCTGATGATAGTTTGTATTTCTGCAGAATCAATGGTGATATCCCTTTTATCATTATTTAATTGTGTCTATTTGATTCTTCTCTCTTTTCTTCTTTATTAGTCTGGCTAGCATTCTATCTATTTTGTTGATCTTTTCAAAAAACAAGCTCCTGGATTTATTGATTTTCTTGAAGGGTTTTTTGTATCTCTATCTCCTTCATTCTGCTCTGATCTTAGTTATTTCTTGTCTTCTGCCAGCTTTTGGATATGTTTGCTCTTGCTTCTCTAGTTCTTTTAATTGTGATGTTAGGGTGTCAATTTGAGATATTTCCCACTTTCTCCTGTGGGCATTTAGTGCTATAAATTTCCCTCTAAACACTGCTTTAGCTGTGTTCCCAAGATTCTGGTACATTGTGTCTTTGTTCTCATTTGTTTCAAAGAACTTATTTATTTCTGCCTTAATTTTGTTATTTACCCAGTAGTCATTCAGGAGCAGGTTGTTCATTTTCCATTTAGTCATGTAGCTTTGAGTGAGTTTCTTAATTCTGAGTTCTAATTTGATTGCGCTGTGGTCTAAGAGACTGTTGTGATTTCCATTTTTTTGCATTTGCTGAGGATTGTTTTACTTCCAATTATGTGGTCAGTTTTAGAATAAGTGTGATGTGGTACTCAGAAGAATGTATATCCTGTTGATTTGGGGTGGAGGGTTATGTAGATGTCTATTAGGTCTGCTTGGTCCAGAGCTGAGTTCAAGACCTGGACATCCTTGTTAATTTTCTATCTTGTTGATCTGTCTAATATTGACAGTGGGGTGTTAAAGTCTCCCACTATAATTGTGTGGGAGTCTAAGTTTCTTTGTATATCTCTAAGAACTTGCTTTATGAATCTAGGTGCTCCTTTATTGGGGCATATATATTTAGGGTAGTTAGCTCTTCTTGTTGCATTGATCCCTTTACCATTATGTAATGTTCTTCTTTGTCTTTTTTGATCTTTGTTGGTTTAAAGTCCATTTTATCAAAGACTAGGATTGTAACCTCTGCTTTTTTTGCTTCCCATTTGCTTGGTAAATGTTCCTCCATCCCTTTATTTTGAGCCTATATGTGTTTTTGCATGTGAGATGGGTTTCCTGAATACAGCACACCAATGGGTATTGGCTCTTTATCCAATTTGCCAGTCTGTGCCTTTTAATTGGGGCATTTAGTCCATTTACATTTAAGGTTAATATTGTTATTTGTGAATTTTCTCCTGTCATTATGATGCTAGCTGGTTATTTTGCCCATTACTTGATGCAGTTTCTTCATAGTGTCAATGGTCTTTATAATTTGGTATGTTTTTGAAGTGGCTGGTACCCATTTTTCCTTTCCATATTTAGTGCTTCCTTCAGGAACTCCTCTTGTAAGGCAGGCCTGGTGGTAACAAAATCTCTTGGCATTTGCTTGTCTGTAAAGAATTTTATTTCTCCTTTGCTTTTGAAGCTTAGTTTGGCTGGATATGAAATTCTGGGTTGCAAATCCTTTTCTTTAAGAATGTTGAATATTGTCCCCCACTGTCTTCTGGCTGGTAGGATTTTTGCAGAGTGATCCACCATTAGTCTTATGGGCATCCCTTTTAGGGTAACCCAACCTGTCTGGCTGCCCTTAACATTTTTTCCTTATTTCAACCTTGGCAAATCTGACAATTATGTGTCTTAAGGTTGCTCTTCTTGAAGAGTATCTTTGTGGTGTTCTCTGTATTTCCTGAATTTGAATGTTGGCCTGCCTTGCTAGGTTGGGGAATTTGCCAGGATATTCCTGAATGACATCCTGAAGAGTGTTTTCCAACTTGGTTCCATCCCCTGCTGTCACTTTCAGGTACATCAATCAAATGAAGGTTTGGTCTTTTCACATAATCCCATATTTCTTGGAGGTTTTGTTCACTCCTTTTCATTCTTTTTTCTCTAATCTTGTCATCACACTTTATTTCATTAAGCTGATCTTTAATCTCTGGTATCCTTTCTTCTGCTTGATCAATTCAGCTATTGATATTTGTGTATGCTTCACGAAGTTCTTGTGCTGTGTTTTTCAGCTCCATCAGGTCATTTATGTTTTCCTCTAAACTGGTTATTCTAGTTGGGAATTCCTCTAACCTATTTTCAAGGTTCTTAGCTTTTTTGCATTGGGTTAGAACATACACCTTTAGCTCAGAGGAGTTTGTTATTACCCACCTTCTGAAGCCTACTTCTGTCGATTCATCAAACTCATTCTCTGTCTGGTTTTGTTCCCTTGTTGGCAAGATGTTGTGATCCTTTGGAGGAGAAAAAGTGTTCTGGTTTTTGGAATTTTTAGCCTTTTTGTGCTGGTTTGTCCTCACCTTCATGAATTTATCTACCTTTGGTCTTTGATGTCGATGACCTTCAGATAGAGTCTCTGTGTGGATGTCCTTTTTCTTAATGTTGATGCTATTGCTTTCTGTTTGTTAGTTCTTTTTCTAACAGGTCCCTCTGCCACAGGTTTGCTGGAGTTTGCTGGAGGACTGCCGATCCTGTTTGCCTGGGTATCACCAGCAGAGGCTGCAGAACAGCAAAGATTGCTGCCTGTTCCTTCCTCTGGAAACTTCATCCCAGAGGGGCACCAGCCAGATGCCAGGCAGAGCGCTCCTATATAAGGTGTCTGTTGATGTTGACCCCTGCTGAGGAGGTATTTCCCAGACAGGAGGCACAGGGATCAGGGACCCACTTGAGGAGACAGTCTGTCCCTTAGCAGAGCTCAAGCACTGTGCTGGGTCAGCCGCTGCTCTCTTCAGAGCCAGCAAGCAGAAACATTTAAATCTGCAGAAGCTGCACCCACAGCCACTCCTTCCCACAGGTGCTCTGTTCCAGAGAGATGGGAGTTTTATCTATAAGTCCCTGACTGGGCCTGCTGCCTTTCCTTCAGAGATGCCATGCCCAGAAGGGAGGAATCTAGAGAGGCAGTCTGGCTACAGCAGCTTTGCTGAGCTGTGGTGGGCTCTGCCCTGTTTGAACTTCCCAGTGGCATTGTTTACACCGTGAGGGGAAAATGGCCTACTCAAGCCTCAGTAATGGAGGGCACCCTTCCCCCCACCCAGATTGAGTGTCTCCAGTCAACTTCAGACTGCTGTGTTGGCAGCAAGAATTTCAACTCAGTGGATCTCAGCTTGCTGTGTTCCATGGGGTTGTGATCCACCGAGCTAGAACACTTGGCTCCCTGGCTTCAACCCCCTATCCAGGGGAGTGAATAGTTCTGTCTCACTGGATTCCAGGTGCCACTGGGGTATGAAACAAAACTCCTGCAGCTAGCTCGGTGTCTTCCCAAACTGCAGCCCAGTTTTGTGCTTGAAACCCAGGGCCCTGGTGGTGTAGGCACCCAAGGGAATCTCCTGGTAGGCAGGTTGCAAAGACCATGAGTAAAGCATAGTATCTGAGCCAGAGTGCACTATCCCTCAAGACACAGTTCTTCATGGCTTTCATTGGCTAAGGGCAGGAGTGTCCTGACCCTTTGTGCTTCCCATGTGAGGCAATGCCCCACCCTGCTTCAGCTCACCCTCCTCTGTGGACTGCACCCACTGTCTAACCAGTCCTAATGAGATGAGCTGGGTTCCTCAGTTGGAAATGCAGAAATCACCCACCTTCAGTGTTGATCTCACTGGGAGCTGCAGACAAGAGCTGTTCCTGTTCTGCCATCTTGCCAGCCACACTCCTCTAGTATGCTTTTAAACATCTTCCTCATTGTCTTCCTTGCCCACTTATATAATTTGATTATATAAGTATCCACCATTTTCATAGTCTAATTATGCAAACATGTTGATAACTGAAGCTTATAGTATTCTTTAATTACTTCTCTTCCCCTGCCTTTCCTTCACTTCCCTTTCTGCTTTTCCTTGGGGTTACTAATTGCCATTTTTAAAAAATTTATTTAAGTTACTATAGAATTGACTGGGCATGGTAGCTCATGCCTGTAATCCCAGCACCTTGGGAGGCTTAGGTAGGTGCATCACCTGAGGTCAGGAGTTCGAGACAAGCCTGGCTAACCTGGTGAAACCCTGTTCCTACTAAAAATAAAAAAATTAGCTGGGTGTGGTGACATATGCCTTGCAATCCCAGTTACTTGGGAGGCTGAGGCAGGAGAATCACTCCCAGAGGCAGAGGTTGCAGTGAGCCAAGATTGTGCCATTGCACTCCAGCCTGGGTGATAAGAGTAAAACTCCATCTCAAAAAGAAAAAATTCTCTCAAACTTACTTTCCCATGTATAAGTCTCAGACACATTCAGTTCTTCCTCTCATAGCCTTCTTTCTGATTCACTCTAATAGGAAGTGGCTGATTTCTCAGCCTGCTGCAGAGTTGTGAGCTTGGTATTTCTGTCCACTATCTCTATGGATTCTTATTTTCTCTCTCAGTTAGCTCCTGTTCCTTGGATCCTATGTTTTCTTGGATTGTGCCCTCATATTAAGAGAGTTTCTATTATATTACTTTTCTGAAAAGGTGTGCAAAGTAATGTTTTTGAAACCTTGCATGTCTAAAAATAATTTCCTTCTACCCACACCCTTAATTGGCTAGGTATGAAATTTAAAGCTAGAAAGAATTTCTCTTAGTGTTTAGAAAATGTTACTCCATTTTGTTCCTAAAGCCCAGTATCACTGTTGCATAAAGCCTGTTTTCTCACCTTTTTGAAAGTGTTCTTTTCTTTGTGGTCAGAATTCTGAAACTTTACAATGATTTGTCAATAATTGCTTCAAGTATTTAATTGATTATTTCATCCATGCATCTTCAGTATTCTATATCTCTTTTTAGATGTGACTGTTGGCCTTACAGACTATTGTGTTTTTATCTGTTTATTTTATATATTTTTTCTATTTCTGATTTCTCATATTTTTGTTTAATTTTCTATGTTTTTTATATCTTTTACTGACTTCTTGATGGATTATTATATAACTTTCTTATTGAGTTTTTAATTGTTTTATTCTCCAAATTTGCTTTTTAACATTTATAAGAATTTCTTCTCTTCTCTCTCTGAAAATATCAAACATTTTTGGAGTTTTCTTCTCCTTGTGAAGCCTTTGTTCCTTCTAGGTTATTGTTTGTGCTTGTTGGCTTTGTTTTCTAACCTTCAGATTTGTGGCTGAAGATTGGGAGATCTGGCAGCCCTTAGCTGCCTCTTCATATTTAACTATGGAGCACCAAAAAGGTTTTTCAGAAGCTTTGTAGCAGGAATTCACTCTGACATGATCTGGCCCTCAAGTGACTCTTTGTCTCTTTATTCTGTTTTATTTCCCTTCTAAGCTCTCTTCCCTGTATGACCCACTATATTTTCATCTGTTAAACTGTTTTTCTTCAATTAGAATGTAAGGTCAATGAAAACAGGTTTTATTTTTGTTCTATCTCCGAAGTCTAACAACTATGGCTTGCACATAGTAGTTGTTCAATAAAATTGTATGTAATGAATTAGGTTAAATAATATGAAATTTCTGCTATTCATCTGGTTTCAGAATGGAAATTTCACACATTTCAAACTAAATAAAAGAGGATCTGAATGGCTAAGGATTATCACCATTTTCCTTGTGATATGAAACTCATTATAGGAGGTATTAATATATTTTATAGTTTATTATATATAAGGAATTTAACAAATAGTAAATGGAGAAATGCAAACTAAGAGAAGTTAAATGATTTGCTGACTTGCCTAAGATTACACAATATTAGACAGTACTGTATTAGAACCAGGACCAAAATTTTGTATGTACCAGGCAGTGTTAGATATTCCGGGGATACAACAGTGACTATAATAGACTTCTAGGGGAGGGACAGCAGGGGATGGGGTATTGTGGAGGGATAACATGGGGAGAAATGCCAGATATAGATGATGGGGAGGAAATCAGCAAACCCCACTGCCATGTGTGTACCTATGCAACAATCTTACATGTTCTTCACATGTACCCTGAAACCTAAAATGCAATTAAAAAATTATTCTAAAAAAAATAATTAGAATAGACTTCTGGGTCTTTCTGGGAGTAAGAGCAACAAAAAAGAAGCAAGCACCTATAACAGGGTATTGAATGAAATTGTTCTTACTTTCTTGAAACTTCAAAGGTTGAAAACTGAGCACAATATCCAATACGGAGCCTCATAAACTAAAGAGAGCAACATGGAGCTGCCAAATACCCCTTCAGGGCCAGACTGGTTCTTTAATTTTCACCCCCCTCCCAACTTCATCCAACCTATATACACAGAAAACTGAAATTCACGGGGGGAGGGGCACTGATTCACACTAAGGGATAGGCCTGGGGGTCAACAGTACTGTTGCTTTATCCCCACTCTCTTCATATTCGGGGTAGGGGTATGAAGAGCTGGGATTGTAAGTGCCTAGCCTGTCTGCTCTGACTACATGGTGCAGCTATTGCTTCAGAGAGATCTGATGTGGTGGAATTATGAGAGGACATGTAAAGTAAATCCACATGCAAAACAATAGAATAAAGCACTTGTGATTCCTATTTTCCCCATAGAGAAGCTGTGAGTAAACTTGAGGTGCTGTCTTAGAGATTCACCTGTTTATGATGTAACTCAAATTGGAGAGCCCCCAACCAGGTAGACCTAAATGAAGCTAAGTTAATGTCCATAATACATTCACTGACACTTGCAATTCCTGGTACCTGTCTTTATATTCAAAGGAAATGAAGAACATCTGTTGAGCAGATGGCATTCTACATAAGGGCCCATGAAATACACCTGTGTCTTGCAGGCCCCGGTTACAAAGGAAACAGCTGTTGACCTGGACCAGCCTGTGTTAGTTTTCCATTAGCTCATAGTGTTCACTGGGCCATCTGTAGCGTGGAGCTAAGTAAATGGAGTCACTTTTCCATGGCTGGCTCATTTCCATAGGTCATTATGTAGGAAGGCTGATAAAACATTATTGTGCCAAAGGATTCAAAAAAACTCAGGTTCTGGAAAAATTTCCAGAAAGGTCATCATTAACAAGTCTAGTCTATAAGCTCCCCACCTCCTGTAGATGCTGTACTAATACTGTGATAGCCCGTGGGGGAGCTCTACTTGAATTGCTGTCAACTGTTGATGAGGAATGGGGCAGAGGCTTAGCAAATTCACATTTATTTTCTGATATCGCACTTCCTGCCCTCTCTCCCTTTCTTCCTTTCTTCTTCCAGAAACATTTATTGTCAGTGACATGGAGATGAAGTATTTTATAAGGTATCTGGACCTTCAAGGTGCAAAATTATACTTTCCTTTCATTATCTTCCCTTAGGAGGCTCTGTGTCTCTTTCACTCATTGGACTATAAACTACAGGAAAGAAGGAACCGTTCTGGGTGTTGAGGTCTCCTTACCTGTCATAGCATCCAGCACATAGTAGCTGCTCAATAGGTACCCATTGGCTGAAAGTATGAAAAAGGAATCTTGATCATGAGCCTAGATAACCAGTCCATACCGGTCTTTAAAAGCACTCCAGATTTATAGGCTGAAAATGGAATTAAAAAAAAACAAAGACAAACAGAAGGAAAAAAATATATAAATCACAGCAGGTTTCATGACCACTACAGAGCTAAAAGTACATTATATTTGAATACTAAGGCAGTACACCAGGCTGCCTTTGTTATCATTGTTATAAACTCCTCTAGCTCACTTCCTGAGTTTTTCTTCCAATAATTTGCCCTTGATTAACTTTCTTTTTTAAAACTAACTTTTTTAAGTACCAATATTGTGCGGAAATGCCATGCATTTGTTTTCTCCAGTAAATTGCATGAAGCAAAGATCACCCCTATTTTGGAAATGGGAAAAATTGAAGCTCTCCGAGTTTAAGTTCTCATGGGTAGTAAATAGAATGGCTAGGATTGGAACCCAGGTTGACTGGCTGCTACAACACACTGTTAAACACCCTGTCAGGTGGCTTCTTTCCTTCAGGGTTCACTGGCTATACCTCACCTTTTAAATTCCATTTTGGAAAAAATTCCTGAGAGCTCTGTTTTTCAATCCTTTATTTGTTTTGCTTTTGTGCATGAATCTGATGACATGTAAGTTACACCCATGACCTTCCGTATTTTGCCAGACCTTGGCCAGGGATGGCTCTTCTAGCCAATGGATATCATGGTGGCTGCCCTCAGAAGGCATGAGGACCTGCAGGAGAAGGACTTTGGAAATTTGGACTTCACTGACCCAGAGAAAGAGAAGAATATTTCTAGAGAGGCCAGACCCACCAGGGACCGCTGCATTGGTCATAAACATGATACCGTGGGACTTAGGCAGAGAATGAGCAAGTCTAATCTCAGGGTTGAGGAGTAGCCAGGGGGTTCTTGCTATTTCCAGATTTAAACACTGTCCCTGTCTCTACAAAAGCAATACATCTTTCTGGGACTCCCCACACACCTTCCTGAGAAGCCTGTCAGATTCCTGCCTTTCCTAAGTCTGCACCTTGGAAACTATTCTTTTATTTCCTTCTTCTTCTGTCACCCTCTTTCCTGGCTTTACGGATATTTTCAGCATGAGCCACCATTGATGCTGACTGAAAAGGCCATTTTTTTGCATCATCATCTAGGAAGATTGCTTCCTGGGTGTCTCTTGCATCAATTTATACTTAACCCAATGAAAAAGAGCTTCGCAGATGATAGCACAATGTCCAGACTCATCTAGGAAAGAACATTGCTAATTAGGATATATTAATATCCTCTCTCTTGAACTGATTCTCCAGTTTTTTTGCTATCTTTCTAATGAAAGAATCCTTAGCGTCTACTTGAATTCAGGCATGCATATTTTTCTGCTATAATACTTTCTCTTCATTTGACAGGCAGGATTGTCTTACAAGGAAAAGCTGAATGCTCTGACAGCTGATTACGTTACATGCCTTTTTTATTCTGCTCCACAAAGAGAACTGGATGACAGTGATGATGACCTATGAAAAGCAATTAAGGCCTCAGGATCATTTCTACTTGTGGGCTGGAGATTAGATGACGGAGGGCATCAAGGGATTGTTTATAATGGATAATAGGTTCTTTGTGAAAGATGCAGGGTAGGACATGAAGTATCTTAGATTCTGTAGCAATGTGTTATTTTTCATTGCCAAAATAGGTAGACAAATGCAACAGAACTCTTTAGTGCTGGTAGATCAACTTAATCTTTTCTGCTTTTGCCAGCAATATTTCACAGAGGACGTGTCCATTTGTCTTTTTCAGGAACAGCCAGTTTTCCTCTGTCCCTGAGGTGTAGGACTTTCAGAAAATTGCTTCATACCTTGAATGCATTGCAGCCCTGTGGACATTTCCATAGGGAATAAAAGTGGCTATCCCTTCAAAGACAGATTTGCAAATAACTTAACATCTAAGAATAGAATCATAATGCTTAAGAGCATTACCTAAGCAGTTTTGTCATCTATGAGGCTGGATATGCTGGATGTGGAGCAGGTAATTTCTTTTTTTCTTTTCTTTTCTGTCTTTCTTTTTTTTTTTAAGACAGGGTCTCATTATGTTGCTCAGGCTGGGTTGCAGTGACACGATCACAGCTCACTGCAGCCTCAACCTCCTGGGGCTCACGCAATCCTCTCAGCTCAGCCTCCAAAGTAGCTGGGACTACAGGTCTGCACTACCATGCCTGGCTAATTTCTGGTATTTGTTGTAGAAACAGGGTCTTACCTACTTAAATTCATTGTTTTTGCTGAAAGACAAATGTTTTGCCTGTTCTGAGTGCGGGCAGCAGTTTTTGCCATTCAGTTTAGCATGTGAAGTTGATATAAAACATTAAGATTGGGCACCTTGTGTAGAAAACCTGCTACACTTCAAAGCAGAATAATTGCTAGCTACTCAGATACACTTGGTGGGGAAAATATGAGTTTCCATAACACCAAAGCAATATCTGCCTGAACCATATGTTTTCCAGTCCAAAACCAGGTTTTTGGATTCAAAACGTTCTCCCTCTTTCTTTATTTTATTCTTGCTAATATGAAAATGGAAAAACAGCAGGAAACATTTAGGACCACATAGTAGAGGGCCATTTCCAGAAAAGAAGCAAATTCATTGGGGTATCCCAGAAAATAAACCTTGATATGCCCATGGGTATTTGCTTTATTCTGGAATTTTGACACAGGGGAGGTGTAATGGAAAGCATCCTGGACTCAGATACTTTCTGATTTCTACTCATCAAGGTGTGGAAGGTAAGGATGGCAAACAAGGAGAATACTGTACTATGCATGAGACTCTCTGCACCAATCTGAGTATTCATATGTCAATGGGTACAATAGTTATTTGTGTCTGCTCAACATCTTTTGAAAATGTTCTCTTATGTCCTGTACATCTTTTGAGTCTTGTCTCATTAAAGTATGCTGCAAAAACTGCATCAGAATCTTTTGCTACTTAAGGTACAAGCACGGAGCTTAGATTTCCTCATTTGGATGCACCTCTACCAAAGACTGATGAGAAAGAGAGCAGTGTTAGGATGTGGCCACAGAGAGATTGATTTTCTGGTAGTTGTGGTGGAAGGGGGTGGTTCTGGTTCTTCTGGGTTGTGGTGCTGGTGTTTCTGGCACTCAATCTCAGATATGATCAGTGCTGAGCAGTGAGTGGTGGTAGCAGGGCTGTTTTTACTAATACTTTTCCCCAAAGGTAGAAGATGGGCATTATTTCTGTATTTCTAGCTGCTTAGCATTTTAAGTCCAATTCTCTGGCTCTTTGAGATTCTGACACTTTCTCACATATTCAATAAGTCTCATTTTGTTTAAATTAGTTAGAAATTATCCTATGATTTTCAACCAAGAGTCTTGATCTGAATAATGGAAATGAAAAATAGTAACAGAGGGGCAGTTTAACCTCAGTTATTATAGCTAGAAAGGATGTTGGCAATGGAATATTGACTGTGATCATAGAATAAAAGAATTTGATAGAGATTTTCAGATGTCTTCAAATATGGAAGTTGTTTTCTTGCTTAAATGAAGGAGTGTTTTCTCAACTTCCCCTACAGCTGTACAAGAAAAAGCATTACAGAAAAAAAATATTGAGCATTTACAAAAGTGTGGTAAATAGCATGAAAAAAAAAAAGTCCTAAATCATCATCTGCAATAACTTACTATTTGCTTTTTGGTGTATTTTGTTTGATTTTTCACTATGCACATGCATAGTTACTCTTACAAGTTTACTACACAATGTAGCTTCATTAAAGAAAAATTAGAAATGTAAAAAGCACAAAACCAAAGGAAAAGTCTCCTATAATGATTAATTTATGTGTAAACTGGCCAGGCTATATATTTCCTAAAGTGATTTAATAAAACCTAACTTAGGTGTTACTGTGAAAATATTTTAGCAATGTGGTTAGCATCCACAACCATCTGACTTTAAGTAAAGGAGATTACTCTCTATAATGTGGATTAGCCTTATCCTAACAGTTGAAGGCCTTATAAGAAAAAATTGAAGGTTCCCACAGAAGAAGAAATTCTGCCTCAAAACAGTATTATACAAATCCTGCCTACGTTTCTAGCCTACTGAGTTTTAAACTTGGCAGGCCCCACAATCCTATTATATATGTGTGTATATATATGTATACATATATATACACCCTATTAATTGTTTCCTGGAGAACCCTGACTGATACATTCCCCATTAAGACCATCACCCTCTAATTTCACATGCCATATCATGGTATCTTTACTAATTTTTTTCTTTTCTTTTCTCGGACCTCTCAGGGATGAATTCATATTTTTTTCTATACAGAGTCATACAATGCATAACAATATTTCAGCCAGTAATGGACCACATATACAGTGGCGGTCCCATAAGATTAAAATGGAGTGGAAAAATTCCTATTGTACAAAAATGTAGCCATCCTAATGTAGTACAATGCATTGCTCATGTGTCTGTGGTGATGGTGATGTAAAGAAAACTACTGTGCTTCCAGCTGTATAAAAGTACAGCACATATAATTATGTACAGTATATAATGTTAGACAATGATGATAGACAACTATGCTATATATATTTATATATTTATAATATATAAATGGTTTATATATTTACCATACTATACTTAAAAAAATTTTTTTAAATTTTTCGAGATAGTCTCACTCTGTCGCCCAGGCTGGAGTGCAGTGGTGAAATCTCAGCTCACTACAACCTCTGGCTCCAAGGTTCAAGCAATTCTCCTCCCTCAGCATCTGAAGAGCTGGGATTGGAGGCATATGCCACCATGCCTGGCTAATTTTTATCTGTTTATTAGAGACAGGGTTTCACCACGTTGGCCAGGCTGGTCTCAAACTCTTGACCTCAAGTGGTCTGCTCACCTTGGCCTCCGAAAGTGCTGGTATTGTAGGCATTTCCCACCATGCCCAGTTCCATACTATACTTTTAATCATTCTTTTAGAGAGTACTTCTACATATATATAAAAGGAATTAACTGTAGAACAGCCTCAGGCAGCTCTTTGAAGAGATATTCCAGAAGAAGGCCTTGTTATCATAGGAGATGACAGTTCCACAAGTGTTATTGCCCCAATGACCTTCTGGTGCGATAAGATATGGAGGTGGAAGACAGTGATATTGGTGATACTGACCTTGTGTAGGCCTAGGCTGTGTGTGTTTGTGTATTATTTTTTAAGAAGAAAATTTAAAAGTTTAATAAAGTAGATAAAAATCTTACAGAATAAGAATATAAAGAAAGAATATATTTTTGTACAGGTGTACAATGTGTGTTTTAAGCCAGTTTATTACAAAATATCCAAATAAAAAAGTTCAACTTTAATTTTTTTAATTAAAATTTTAATTAAAAAATTAAATTTATAAAGTAAAGGTCTACAAAAAGCTACATTTAATTTCTTATTGAACAAATAAAAATATCTATTTATGAATTTAGCACAGCCTAAGTGTATAGTGTTTATAAAGTCTACAGTAGTGTGTAGCAGTGTCTTAGGCCTCACATCCAATTACCACTTAACTGATTCACCTGCAGTAACTTCCAGTCCTTAAAGCTTTTAGTGGTTAGCACCTTATACAGGTGTATCATGTTTTAACTCTTTCATACTATATTTTAACTGTACCTTTTCTATATTTAGATATGTCTATATACACAAATATTTACCATTGTGTTACAATTCCCTCCAGTGCTCAGTATTGTAATTGTAACATATTCTACAACTTTGTAGCCTAGGAGCAACAGGCTATACCATGTAGCCTAGATGTATAATAGGCTATACCTTATAGGCTTGTGTCAATATACTTCATAATGTTCACACAATGATGAAATTGCCTGGTCACATTGTATTAGACTGTATTCCCATAGTTAAGTGATACATGACTGTATATGTGTGCAATTATTTACCCATTTATTTACAAAAATAGGATAATACCATTCACACTGTATGTTAGTATGATTTTCCCCCACTCAATAGTGTACCTTGAATACATTTCCAAATCAATGAATATACTTTTTAAAACATTATTTTTATTTATTGCTGCATTATTGACAATAATCAAGACATGTAAACAACCTAAATATTCATCAACCAATGAATCAATAAAGAAAATATATATATATATACACAATGGAATATTATTCACTCTTAACAAGGAAGAGTATCCTGCCATCTGTGACAATATGGATAAACGTGGAGGACGTTTTGTTACATGAAATAAACCAGATAAAGAAACAAATACTGCCTGATTTCACTTATATGTGGAATCTAAAATAGCCAAATTTATAGAAGCAGAGAGTGGAATGGTGTTTGCTAGGGAATGGGGAGGGGAAATTGGGAGCAAGAAATTGGGATATGTTAGTCAAAAGATAGAAAGTTTCAGTTACACAAGAGGAATAAATTCCGGAGATCTAATGTACAATGTGGTGACTACAAGACTAGCATATTGTATGCTTTACATTTTTTGAGCAGATAGGTCTTAAATGTCTCACCACACCAAAAAAAGGAAAAAGAAAATAAGAACAGTAACTATGTGGGGTGATAGATATGTTAATTAGCTTGATTGTGATGATTATTTTATGGTGTATATGTATATCAGAAATCAAGTTGTACATCATTAATATATAGTTTTGATTACTATACCTTAAAAAAAGCTGAAAAAATGTTCACCAGTTTTATAAGCAAAAAAAAAAAAAAAAAAACAAAGAAACAAACAAATAAGCCTCATGATTTTTAGTGCCAGTATATTATCCCATTGTGTGAATAATGCAATTTCTGAAAATAGCTCTAAAGATACCCTTTAAAAGTCTTAGAATTTGAACTGCTGGATGAATAAAATTTATATTTTAAAGACTTTTGGTACATACTGCCAAATTGCTCTAAAGAAAACAAATATCAACTTAACTCTTACTTATAAGTGTCCTTTCCCCACACTTTAACCAATTCATTTTATTATCATGCAAATTATTTTCTAATTTAGAACTTTAAAAACGTAAAATACATTATTAAAAAATTTTTTTGTGTTGGTATATATGTATTTTTACCTAATTGAGATTACAGTATATGTACATATGTAAGTAAATATGTGTTCTACTTTTAAAAATAGTTATTACAAATAATTTCTATTATAAAACTTTCTAATTCATTTTTAGTGACCTAATAACATTCCCCATCACAGATGTACCATAGTTGATTTAAGCATTCTGCAATTATACTCTCTCATTTTTGCCAAAATTTCTATTTCCTTAGGATATTTTCTCAGACTGGGATAATAGGCCCCCAAATTAGGAATGTTCATGAGCTTTTGATACCAGTGAATGTTCTTATTATTAGAATAAGTCTATTTATTCATCAATCTTGAATATTGGCTTAAAAAGTGGGAAAAACCTTACAAGGTGGTATGTAAGAGCAGAGCAGGTATTGCAATAAAAATGACAATGAGGGTTAATTTTGGCCCTCATCTACATTCATTTGCTATTTCTGTTTTTTGTTTTATAAATGAGAATGAGGGACTTGAAACAAGTATTTAGTGAATCCATTCACTTTGGGAAAGCATTTCCCAGGTTTCTACATTTGTATTAACTTACACTACAGCATGGGAGAAATAGCTAGAGCAACAAAAATGGAGTTGATAAAGTATATAAATTGTAAATATGAATTTTGATAAATTACAGATATGCACATAGAAACCTTTTTACAATTACCTGTCTTTTAGGGCCAGAGGATCTACTACCACAGAACCATTCTAGATGTCAATTCCTGGTAAGAAATGATTGGGAGTTAACAGAAGAACCACAGAGAGGTAGAGTTTGCTATGTTTATATTTGCATTGAAGTTATTTTAAAATATTAGTTTATCCTCCTGCACATACTATTTTTATTTTATAGCATACATGGAATCTATATGTTTGATTCTATAGCGTAAATTCCTTTCTTCTCAATCAGCCTTTTTGGCCGCTTTGTTAAAGATCACAGTGTAGCCACATGAAGGAAAACCACTCGAATCTGGGTTAGTCCTATCCATGGTGACAGTTATTACCTGACTGCCAGCGCTGGGATTGGATAGATCAGGTATATATAGCAGCCTGTCTTACAGAATGGTGGCTGAACAGGACCATTTCTGGTTCAATGTAGCCTTCCTTGGTTTTAACCTGTATCACATGGGCTTGTCTAAAAGGAACAATATCCCTTAATATTGAAAATTTTCTAACACAGCAATTGTCAAATTATCATCGACATACCCCTGGGGGTCCTGATTATCTTTAAAGGGTGTCTGCAAAGTCAGCATGATTTACCTAGTAATCCTGACACGAATTTGAGCTTTCAAATGAAATTAAAGTTTCAGAAAACTTATATCCACTACCTGAGATTGATAGCTTCTTAATACTTAGAGATTTTATTATGAAATTGGGAATGTTAACTAATGCAATTTAAAAAATATCATATGATAAAATGTGTCGATATTTGGAACATCTGTATAACTCAGTGAATCAATATTGTCCAAATAGCAATGCATGGGGTTACAAAATTATGCATGGATAAAAGCTCTATTCAAAGTTCAAGACAGACCAATGGATTTTAAGTTAAGAGAGCACAAAAAGTTTATTGGTCTAGTTTCATAGTCCACATCTTTTAAAAAAACAACTTGTTGAATCTTGGTGTAGTATCACAGAAGAGTATCCACAACTACGTTCCTTCCTTTTTCAAACATATCTATGTGTAGCTCCCTTTTCTTCATGTACTTCAACCAAAATATCATTTTGCAGCAGGTTGAATGCTGAAAAATATAGCAGGATCCAGCGTTCTTCTGTTAAGCCAGACATTGAAGAGATTTGCAGAAATATAAAACAATGCAATTCTTCTCATTAACATTTTTTGGAAATGTAATTATTTTTTATAAAAGTATGTTATTTATGTCAATATACAATGGGTTTATTATTGTAATTTTAGAATTAATTAATAAATAGATATTTATTTTTTTCCATTTTAAATACAGAAAGTTTCAATAGATATAGCCCGCATAAACAAAACCCTTTGGGGTCCTCAATAATGTTGAGTATGACTAGTTATATAAGTCCAAAAACTTTAAGAACTGCTATCCTAATAAATTGTTCTTGGATAATTTTGCATATGAATATCATGAGGCTCTCCCAAGCAAGGTAATGTATTCAGCAATAGATTAGGATGACCTCCGGCTTTGAATATAAAATTGGGTGTTATGGTCAATAACAGTCACACAAGTAATTAATTAAGAGAAGTCAGAAAGAAAAACACAGCTTTCAAAAGCCCCTTGCGTATTTTGCTCCTGTGTGCCCCACTGTTGGATGCGGTTACTGAGGTGTGCTGGTGAGTGCAGCTCTTGGTCTCCTAGGGGAGCTATTTGCTTTGCTTTGTCACACACATGCTCTTTTGATCTCAGATACTAGTGTCTGTCTGGCTTCCTTGTGGTTAATACATCTGACATATGGCTTGTTTCTTTGCCTACCTTTTATTATGTTATTTCACCGGGCTACTTTGAAATCAATATAAGCAATAATCGGCGGACTACAATTTGGTTTTAAGTGCATTTTCTTATCAAGATACATAGAGTTATATGGCATTCTTATGATCCAGTGCTTCAACTGATGGCATATAACGTAGTATTAAATAAAACTATACAGCCTGGCATAGTTAAGTGTATTATTACCTTGCATCAAACATAAAAACAGAAGAGGGAAAAAGGTATATAAGGCATTCATAGATAACTAAGCAGCTGAATGAAAATATGGAAAGATATTTCCCTGTTGCTTTTCTAATGTCACTACTTCACTTTCTCTAAGCTTTGGATTTCTCTCCACATTTCCTTTTTCCCTAGGACTCTGGATTCTCAGTTAGTGTTTGATACCATCTAAGGGTTCCATCAGTTTAGTGCTCACACAGCACTTATTAGCTATGAGACCTTGACCAGGTAAATTCAGCTGTTTGTACTACTACTGTGTTTCCCTCTCTGTAAAGTGGAGATAATAATAAGTGTATCTACATGACTGAATGAAGAATATGTGAAACCATCCATGTGTCCTGGGCTCAGCATCCTGCCTACCACCCCCAGTGGATCCTCCCTGGGTATCAGCTATTATTATTCTCTACTTTTACTCATTGGCACTTTCATCTGATTTGCAAAAGAACTATATTAGTTAATTCAACAGACACATATTTAATAACTGTTGCATACCAGGCATTGTGCTAGGATGAGGGACACAATGATGAATAAAAACAATGCTCATGAAAGCAGAGGGCATATTTATGTAGCATTTATGCTATTTCTGGTCTTTATCACACTGTCTGGCACAGAATACGTGTCTCATAAATATGTGCCAAATAAGCAAATAACCAACCTTATATTATTATTCTTACTTTGCAGATGAAGAAACTGAGACTTAGAAAGGAAGAAAGTCACCCAGGTAGCTGGTCACAGAATCCCTCCCTCCCTAGGGATCGAGGAAGAAAGTGCTAACACTGCCAAGTCATGCTGCTTGAGAAGGGTTAATCTGGCTTCCCAATTTCTATGTTCCAAAGCACATTACAGACCTGCAGATAAACTAAATATTCAACAACACTTTCCGTAAGTACTCATTCATGTCCACCTTGTTGGAGAAGACACTGTGCTAATCTTTGGAATATTGCAGTTAACCTGAGAGACATTTAGAGGATCTTCCATTCCATTCAGGGAGACAGCTATGAAATAGCTGGTTGTGTGTGTGGTTGCCTTGTGATAAACACTATGGAGATGCATATACCAGAGATTCTGACTTAAGCTGGTATGATGGTCAGAAAGACTTCCCTGAGGAAAGAATTTGTAAACTAAGTGCTAAAGAGTGAGGAGGAAAAAATTAACTGAAAAGAAATGGAGGAAAAGCATTTCTAGCAGAATAGGATGTTCAAGAACTTGGAGCATTCACATACTAGAGGAAGGCCAGTGTGCTATACCCAGAGGCTGAGTGAGGCAGGGAGATGACATGGAACTATGGGAGCAGGGCAGCTTCTCCAGAGCTTCAGACCCACACTAAGCATTTTTTTTTTAGATAGAGTCTTGTTCTGTTGCCAGACTGGAGTGCAATGGCACTATCTTGGCTCATGCAACCTCCACCTTCCTGGTTCAAGCATTTCTCCTGTCTCAGCCTCCCGAGTAGCTTGGACTACAGGCTCACTCCACCACGACCAGCCAATTTTGTTTTGTATTTAGTAGATACGGGGTTTCACTATGTTGGCCAGGATGGTCTTGATCTCCTGACCTCAGGATCCACCTGCTGCGGCCTCCCAAAGTGCTAGGATTACAGGCGTGCATTTTGGTTTTATCCTAAGTACTCTTCAGTGAGTTTTCAAGAAGAGATTGATGTGATAAGATACGCAATTTGGAAATATCACAGTTGAAAGAAGATGGCAGTGTGGACCAGGATGGTAGAACTGGAGACAAACAAGTGAGCAGGCTTGAGAGATACTCAAGAGGTTGGGTTCATAGATGTCTGACTTAGATCAGGGAGATGAGCAGGAGGCAGATCTGAGTTTTATGGGGTCTGAAGCTCACGCAATTGGGAAGCTCTTTCAGAAATGGATACTATATATGGGAAGGGCCTAAGATGACTGCCAAGCTCTTAGGCATTTCATATAGACACAGTAACACAGGTACGAGGAAGAGGAGGTATCTCTTCTCTGCACCTCTTTTTATTAGGAACCAACAGTTTTCTCAGAATCTTCCCCAGCATTCCTTTCACATGTAGAAAATTGGGTAGAAAAATAGATAATTCCTTCCAATTCTGAGACTCAGTGATTGTGATGGGAACAAAACATTTTAGGAAGTACACTCTCATCAGCAAGCTGAGAAAACAATCCACATCTGTGCTCTAGTGAAAAGATATAATTATAGTTCAATAAGATACTTTTGATATAATCATGCTGGGACAACAGGGATAAACGAAAGCTCTCCTGGATGAATTGGAATGATGGCCACTCCATCTGTTGTGGAAGTAAGTGACTGGGTGAGTTCCCTCTCTTCTTCCCACCTCTGAATAGTCTTCTCTGCCCTTGTATCACTGCTGCTGGGCTCTGGCTCATCTTCCTCACTGACCACAGTTGGCACCTGTTTTCTGTTAGCTGACTGGCACTGCAGCATTTTCCACTGGGGCAAGGAGAAGGCATGAGCTGTAAGCACTCAGAAGTAATCAGGAGCATGGGGCGACTGTTAGCTTCTGATGAGACCCAGACTCAAGCTGGGAAATTATTAATGGGAGGTATTTGACTAGGAGGTAGTGTCTTTCTAAGTGAGCTAAGAGAACACTGGTCCTTGAATATGCTCCAGGAGAAAGGGATTCTGTCTGGATAAATGCTGACAAATGCACCCCAGAAGAGTCTTGGTACACACTAGGATATTTAAAAAGCCATTAAGAAATCCTACAATGGAGAAATGCAAAAAAACTCAGGTTTTGTCCACAACTGTGCAAGACCAGGGCATCCTTTTTAAACACACACACCCCACACCACTGATAAATATGCTGAGGAATAGACTTGGAGAAACTTTTTAAGAAGGAAACATTAACATCAAGGCAGGAAGGCCAAGGAATGGGGAGACAAAGAGAATGGCCCAACATACTAGAATACTCCTAGAGTCAATGTGCTGGTTCTTAATATATCTTACCATTCCTGGGACTGAGCTACACCTGAGTTCATGGGATTGATTCTTCATCTAAATGTTGCTTGAGTTATTGTATTGTTCTGTTGCTTTCCAAGAATTTTGATTCATTTCAAAATAGGTCAAGGAGTGATGACTGACAAGGACAACTTCTCTCACACTTAAATTTATTGTAATTTCCAAAATTTGAAGTAAAGAGCAGTATAAACTCTAACTAGGTGTTCCTGGAAGCATGAGATGGCTCCTTAAGGCCTCAGTTAGCAAAATTTGGAAGGAAAGCGAAAAAGTGAAAAGGAGTGAAAGAGCAAAAAGATGGGGTTGGATAAACCAGTTTTAAAATTGTGGCTTAATTGTGCAAACTTTGGCAAATGATTTAACCTCTTAAACCATTTATGAATTTAAGTAAACAATGCACTTCCCAAATCTCAGTGTCCATATATGTAAAAATACTTCACTTGTAAGATAGTGCAAGCATTGGAAATAGTATGGCTTATTCATGAATTATTATGATTATGAAAATATAGGAAGTGTGTGCTTAATGCAAAGAAAATATTCAGTTAACAAAAGCTATTTCTATTATCTAAAATGATAGAAAAGAATCTACAGTGTAAGATTCCTATGGCCCAGGAAGGCATACTCTGATCATGGAGCAGAAGGAGCAGAGTGAATAATTTAAACTGTCATGTATATTAATGCTACTGCCTTGCAAATTACAAAGCAGCTAGGAAAACATTTATCTTACTCCTCATGAGTTTAAATTTGTATTTAATAATAAATATTTATTCCATACTATAAATATCTTCTAAAGTGTCATGTCACCATTTTTGTCTTGCTAATTTGGATACTGGAATTACTGCTAGGTCAAACTCTGAACTCTACTCCTTGCTGTCTTTATGACCTTAAGCAAGCAAACAAACCATGTTACCTCTCAGTGCGTCATTTTTTTTTTCATCCTCAAAATAAGGACAGTAATATTATTTTTCTCATATTTGTTTTATAATTCTTTTTTTAAATTATTTTTAATTGCATTTTTAGGTTTTGGGGTACATGTGCAGAACATGCAAGACAGTTGCATAGGTACACACATGGCAGTGTGTTTTGCTGCCTCCTCCCCTTCACCCACATTTGGCATTTCTCCCCAGGCTATCCCTCACCAGCTCCCCCACCGCTGTCCCTCCCCTATTCCCCCAATAGACCCCAGTGTTTAGTACTCCCTTCCCTGTGTCCATGTGTTCTCATTTTTCATCACCCACCTATGAGTGAGAATATGCGGTATTTCATTTTCTGTTCTTACGTCAGTTTGCTGAGAATGATGTTCTCCAGATTCATCCATGTCCCTACAAACGACACGAACTCATCATTTCTGATTGCTGCATAATATTCCATGGTGTATATGTGCCACATTTTCCCAATCCAGTCTATCATCGATGGGCATTTGGGTTGGTTCCAGGTCTTTGCTATTGTAAACAGTGCTGCAATGAACATTCGTGTGCATGTGTCCTTATAATAGAACGATTTATAGTCCTTTGGATATATACCCAGTAATGGGATTGCTGGGTCAAATGGAATTTCTATTTCTAAGGCCTTGAGGAATCGCCGCACTGTCTTTCACAATGGTTGAACTAATTTACACTCCCACCAGCAGTGTAAAGTGTTCCTATTTCTCCACATCCTCTCCAGCATCTGTTGTCTCCAGATTTTTTAATGATCACCATAATAACTGGCGTGAGAAGGTATCTCAATGTGGTTTTGATTTGCATCTTTCTAATGACCAGTGATGATGAGCATTTTTTCATGTTTGTTGGCCTCATGTATGTCTTCTTTTGTAAAGTGTCTGTTCATATCCTTTGCCCATTTTTGAATGGGCTTGTTTGTTCTTTTCCTGTAAATCTGTTTGAGTTCTTTGTAAATTCTGGATATCAATACATTGTCAGATGGGTAGACTGCAAAAATTTTTTCCCATTCTGTTGGTTGCTGATTCACTCTGGTAACTGTTTCTTTTGCCGTGCAGAAGCTTTGGAGTTTGATTATGTCCCATTTGTCTATTTTGGCTTTTGTTGCCAATGCTTTTGGTGTTTTGTTCATGAAGTCCTTGCCTACTCCTATGTCCTGAATGATTTTGCCTAGATTTTCTTCTAGGGTTTTTATGGTGCCAGGTCTTATGTTTAAGTCTTTAATCCATCTGGAGTTAATTTTAATGTAAGGTGTCAAGAAGAGGTCCAGTTTCTGCTTTCTGCACATGGCTAGCCAGTTTTCCCAATGCCATTTATTAAACAGGGAATCCTTTCCCCATTGCTTGTTTTTGTCAGGTTTATCAAAGATTGTATGGTTGTAGATATGTTGTGTTGCCTCTGATGCCTCTGTTTTGTTCCAATGGTCTACATCTCTGTTCTGGTACCAGTACCATGCTGTTTTGATTACTGTAGCCTTGTAGTATAATTTGAAGCCTGGTAGTGTGATGCCCCCTGCTGTGTTCTTTTTGCTTAGAATTGACTTGGCTATGTGGGCTCTCTTTTGGTTCCATATGAAGTTCATGGTGGTTTTTTCCAGTTCTGTGAAGAAGGTCAATGGTGGCTTGATGGGGATAACGTTGATTCTGTAAATTACTTTGGGCAGTATAGCCATTTTCACGATATTGATTCTTCCTAACTATGAACCATGGAATGTTTCTCCATCTGTTTGTGTCCTCTCTTATTTCATTGAGCAGTGGTTTGTAGTTTTCCTTGAAGAGGTCCCTTATGTTCCTTGTGAGTTGTATTCCTAGGTATTTTATTCTTTTTGTAGCAATTGTAAATGGCAGTTCATTCTTGATTTGGCTCTCTTTAAGTCTGTTATTGGTGTAGAGGAATGCTTGTGATTTTTGCACATTGATTTTATATCCTGAGACTTTGCTGAAGTTGCTTATCAGTTTCAGGAGTTTTTGGGCTGAGGTGATGGGGTCTTCTAGGTATACTATCCTGTCATCTGCAAATAGAGACAATTTGGCCTCCACCTTTCCTATTTGAATACCCTTTATTTCTTTTTCTTGCCTGATTGTTCGGGCTAGAACTTCCAGTATTATATTGAATAGGAGTGGTGAAAGAGGACATCCTTGTCTAGTGCCGGATTTCAAAGGGAATGCTTCCAGTTTTGCCCATTCAGTATGATATTGGCTGTGGGTTTGTCGTAAATAGCTTTTATTACTTTGAGATACATTCCACCGATACTGAGTTTATTGAGGGTTTTTAGCATAAAGGGCTGTTGAATTTTGTCAAATGCCTTCTCTGCATCAATTGAGATAATCATGTGGTTTTTGTTTTGGTTCTGTATATGTGGTGAATTACATTTATAGACTTGCGTATGTTGAACCAGCCTTGCATCCCTGGGATGAATCCTACTTGATCATGATTGGTAAGTTTTTTGATGTGCTGTTGCAATCGGCTTGCCAGTATTTTATTGAAGATTTTTGCATCTATGTTCATCATGGATATTGGCCTGAAGTTTTCTTTTCTTGTTGGGTCTCTGCCGGGTTTTGGTATCAGGATGATGTTGGACTCATAAAACGATTTGGGAAGGATTCCCTCTTTTTGGATTATTTGGAATAGTTTCAGAAGGAATGGTACCAGCTCCTCTTTGTGTGTCTGGTAGAATTCGGCTGTGAAACCATCTGGACGTGGGCTTTTTTTGTGTGGTAGGCTCTTAATTGCTGCCTCGACTTCTGACCTTGTTATTGGTCTATTCATATTTTTGGCTTCCTCCTGGTTTAGGCCTGGGAGGACACAAGTGTCCAGGAATTTATCCATTTCTTCCAGGTTTACTAGTTTATGTGCATAGAGTTGTCTGCAATATTCTCTGATGATGGTTTGAATTTCTGTGGAATCCGTGGTGATTTCCCTTTTATTGTTTTTTATTGCATCTATTTGGTTGTTCTCTCTTTTCTTTTTTATCAGTCTGGCTAGTGGTCTGTTTTGTTGATCTTTTCGAAAAACCAGCTCTTGGATTTATTAATTTTTTTTGAAGGGTTTTTCGTGTCTCTCTCTCCTTCAGTTCTGCTCTGATCTTAGTAATTTCTTATCTTCTGCTAGGTTTTGAGTTTTTTTGATCTTGCTCCTCTAGCTCTTTCAATTTTGATGATAGGGTGTCAGTTTTGGATCTCTCCACCCTTCTCTTATGGGCACTTATTGCTATATATTTTTCTCTAGAGACTGCTTTAAATGTGTCCCAGAGATTCTGGTATGTTGTGTCTTCGTTCTCATTGGTTTCAAAGAACTACTTTATTTCTGCTTTCATTTCATTGTTTATCCAGTCAACATTTAAAAGCCAGTTATTCAGTTTCCATGTAGCTGTGTGGTTCTGGGTTAGTTTCTGAATTCTGAGTTCTTACTTGAATGCACTATGGTCTGAGAGACTGTTTGTTATGATTTCAGTTGTTTTGCATTTGCTAAGGAGTGCTTTACTTCCAATTATGTGGTCAATTTTAGAGTAGGTGTGATGTGGTGCTGAGAAGAATGTATATTCTGTGGATTTGGGTTGGAGAGTTCTGTAAATGTCTATCAGGTTTGCTTGTTCCAGGTCTGTGTTCAAGCCCTGAATATCCTTGTTAATTTTCTGTCTGGTTGATCTGTCTAATATTGACAGTGGAGTGTTAAAGTCTCCCACTATTATTGTGTGGGAGTCTAAGTCTCTTTGTAAGTCATTAAGAACTTGCCTTATATAACTGGGTCCTCCTGTATTGGGTCCATATATATTTAGGATCATTAGCTCTTCTTGTTGTATCAATCCTTTTACCATTATGTAATGACCTTCTTTGTCTCTTTTGATCTTTGTTGCTTTAAAGTCTATTTTATCAGAGATGAGAATTGCAACTCCTGCTTTTTTTTGCTCTCCATTTGCTTGGTAAATCTTCCTCCATCCCTTTATTTTGAGCCTTTGTGTATCCTTGCATGCGAGATGGGTTTCCTGGATACAGCACATTGATGGGTTTTGGATTTTTATCCAATTTGCCAGTCTGTGTCTTTTGATTGGTGCATTTAGCCCATTTACATTTAGGGTTAATATTGTTATGTGTGAATTTGATAATGCCATTTTCATGCTAGCTGGCTGTTTTGCCTGTTAGTTGACGTAGATTCTTCATTATGTTGATGCTCTTTAGCATTTAGTGTGTTTTTGGAATGGCTGGTACTGGTTGTTCCTTTCTATATGTAGGGCCTCTTTCAGGAGCTCTTGTAAAGCAGGCCTGGTGGTGACAAAATCTCTGAGTACTTGCTTGTTTGCAAAGGATTTTATTTTTCCTTCACTTCTGAAGCTCAGTTTGGCTGGATATGAAATTCTGGGTTGAAAGTTCTTTTCTTTAAGGATGTTGAATATTGGCCCCCACTCTCTTCTGGCTTGTAGAGTTTCTGCCGAGAGATCTACTGTGAGTCTGATGGGCTTCCCTTTGTGGGTGACCCGACCTTTCTCTGTGGCTGCCCTTAGTATTTTCTCCTTCATTTCAACCCTGTTGAATCTGACGATTATGTGCCTTGGGGTTGCTCTTCTTGCCGAGTATCTTTGTGGTGTTCTCTGTATTTCCTGGATTTGAGTGTTGGCCTGCCTTGCTAGGTTGGGGAAATTTTCCTGGATAATATCCTGAAGAGTATTTTCCAGTTTGAATTCATTCTCCTCGTCACCTTCTGGTACACCTATCAAACGTAGGTTAGGTCTCTTCACATAGTCCCACATTTCTTGGAGACTTTGTTCATTCCTTTTTGCATTTTTTTTTCTAATATTGGTTTCTCATTTTATTTCATTGAGTTGATCTTCGGCTTCTGTTATTCTTTCTTCTGCTTGGTCAATTCAGCTGTTGAAACTTGTGCATGCTTCGCAAAGTTCTCGTGTTGTGTTTTTCAGCTCCTTCAATTCATTCATATTCCTCTCCAAGTTATCTATTCTTGTTATCATTTCCTCGAATCTTTTTTCAAATCTTTTTTCAACGTTCTTAGTTTCTTTACATTGATTTAGAACATGTTCTTTTAGCTCACAGAAGTTTCTCATTACCCACCTTCTGAAGTCTAATTCCATCATTTCATCACAGTCATTCTCCGTCCAGCTTTGTTCCCTTGCTGGTGAGGAGTTTTGGTCCTTTGTAGGAGGCGAGGTGTTCTGGTTTTGGGTGTTTTCCTCCTTTTTGCGCTGGTTTCTTCCCATCTTTGTGGATTTATCCACCTGTCGTCTGAGTAGTTGCTGACTTTTTGATTGGGTCTCTGAGTGGAAGCCCAGATTGTTGATGATGAGATATTTTTGTTACTTGGTTTTCCTTCTACCAGTCTAGCCCCTTCGCTGTATGACTGCTGAGGTCCACTCCAGGCCCTGCTTGTCTGGGGGACACCTGTAGCAGCTGCAGAACAGTGAGGGATGCTATGAGTTTCTTGTTCTGCTATCTTTGTCCCAGAATGATGCTCGCCAAATGTCAGTCTGATCAGTCCTTTTTGAGGTGACTCTTTGGATATACAGGGGTCAGGGAGCTGCTTGAGAAGATGGTCTGTACTTTATAGGAGCTCAAGTGCTGAGCTGTGAGCTCCGTTGTTCATTCAGGGCTGTTAGGCTGCTACGTTTAAGTCTGCTGCAGCAGAACTCATAAAACCCCCTTTTTTCCTTAGATGCTCTGTCTCGGGGAGTTGGGCTTTCTTTATGAGTGTCTGTTGCACTATCCTGCCCAGCTAGGAGGCAGTCTAGTCACTATTTGCCTGCTGAGGTTCCGACCTGTTGATGTGAGGTCCACCCTGTTGCTGCGGGCTCTGCCCTGCAGCCGTGGACTCCACCCTGCTGCCACAGGCTCCACCCTGTGGCGGAGTCTCTCTGTTATGGTGGGTTGCCTTGGCAACAGCAGGCTGCATCAGCAATGGGAGCGTACCTCAGTAGGGGCGGATTGCCTCAGTAATGGCGGACGCCCCTCCCCACTGAGCTGCACCGTCCTTGGTTCAGCTGTGCCCGCATGAAACTCTCCACCCAGAGAGTTTCGAATCTCCATTTTGTTTGTCCCTGTCGGAGTGAAACCCACCAAGCCTGCTTGCCTGTCTCCCTGCCTCAGAGCGCCTTTCTTTCTTTCTTTCTTTTTTTTTTTTAATTTGAACAGTTGGCTCTCTCCCAGGTGTTTCAGTTGCCTGCTGCTAGGGCACTGGGATCCGTGTGATTTCCCATGCAGCGACCCACTGTGCTGGCTCAAACGCCACTTCCCAGGAATCTCTTGGTCTGGCTCACTGTCCAAGTCTCATTTAATCAGATGGATATGCTAATCTGCCCTCCCAAATCTCAGATTGCCAGTTTAACAGGGCACCCGGACCAGTGTGCTTGTCCGGAGTGTTGCAGAGTGCCACTGCGCTGCGGCGCCGGCCAAAGCAGCCGCACCAGCCAAAACGGCTGCGCTGGCATCCCATGTCTCTCCTACACCTGGGATTTTCCCCGTTCTGTGGGCAACAAAGATCCATCTGGAAATGCGGCTTTGACTCACCCTCTGTGCATTCACTGAGAGCTGCGATCCTGAGTTGTTCTTACTGTGCCATCTTGAATCCCTTCTTTCAGCTGTTTTATAATTCTTTATAAATGTAATTAAACAATGTAAAAATTTAATTACAAAGAATGTAATTAAACAATGCACTATGCTGTGAGTATAGTTAAGAAAGAAAAGCTGTTTATTATTATTATTATTATACTTTAAGTTCTGGAGTACATGTGCAGATTGTGTAGATTTGTTACATAGGCATACATGTATCATGGTGGTGGTTTGCTGCATTCATCACCTATTATCTACATTAGGTATTTCTCCTAATGCTATCCCTCCCCAATACCCCTACCCCCTGCTATTCCTTCCCTAGCCCCCTACCCACCAGGCCCCAGTGTGTGATGTTCCCTTCCCTCTGTTCATTTGTTCTCATTGTTCAACACCCACTTATGAGTAAGAACATGTGGTGTTTGGTTTTCCGTTCCTGTGTCAGTTCGCTGAGAATGATGGTTTCCAGTTTCATCCACGTGCCTGCAAAGGACATGAACTCATCTTTTTTATAGCTGCATAGTATTCCATGGTGTATATGTGCCACATTTTCTTTATCCAATCTATCATTGATAGGCATTTGGGTTGTTTCCAAGTCTATGCTATTGTGAACAGTGCCACAATAAACATATGTGTGCATGCTTCTTTATAATGGAATGATTTATAATCCTTTGAGTATATACCCAGTAAAGAGATTGCTGGGTCAAATGATATTTCTATTGCTAGATCCTTGAAGAATCAACACACTGTCTTTCACAATGGTTGAATTAATTTACACTCCCACCAACAGTGTAAAAGTGTTTCTATTTCTTCACATCCTCTCCAGCATCTGTTGTCTCCTGATATTTTTATGATCGTCATTCTAACTGGTGTGAGGTGGTATCTCAATGTGGTTTTGATTTGCATTTCTCTAATGACCAGTGATGATGAGCATTTTTTTCATATGCTTGTTGGCTGCATAAATGTCTTCTTTTGAAAAGTGCCTCTCCATATCCTTTGCCCACTTTTGATAGGATTGTTTATTTTTTTCTTGTAAATAGGTTTTAGTTCTCTGTCTATTCTGGATATTAGCCCTTTGTCTGATGGGTATATTGCAAAAATTTTTTTCCATTCTGTTGGTTGTCAGTTCACTCTATTGATAGTTTATTTTGCTGTAAAGAAGCTCTTAAGTTTAATTAGATGCCATTTGTCTATTTTGGCTTTTGTTGCCATTGCTTTTAGTGTTTTAGTCATAAAGTCCTTGTGCATGCCAATATCCTGGATGGTACTGCCTCGGTTTTCTTCTAGAGTTTTTATGTTGTTAGGCCTCATGTTTAAATCTTTAATCCATCTACAGATAATTTTTGTACGAGGTGTAAGGAAGAGATACAGTTTCAGCTTTCTGCATATGGCTAGCCAGTTTTCCCAACAGCATTTATTAAATAGGGAATCCTTTCCCCATTGCTTGTTTTTGTCAGATTTGTCAAAGATCAGATGGTTGTAGCTGTGTGGCATTCCTTCTGAAGCCTCTGTTCTGATCCACTGATCTATATCTCTGTTTTGGTACCAGTACCATGCTATTTTGATTTTAGTAGCCTTGTAATATAGTTTGAAGTCAGGTAGTGTGATGCCTTCATCTTTTTCTTTCTTTCTTTCTTTTTTTTTTGCTTAGGATTGTCTTGGCTATGTGAGCTCTTTTTTGGTTCCATATGAAGTGTAAGGTGTTTTTTTCCAGTTCTTTGAAGAAAGTCATTGGTAGCTTGATGGGGATAGCATTGAATCTATAAATTACTTAGGGAAGTATGGCCATTTTCTTGATATTCATTCTTCCTAACCATGAGCATGGAATGTTTTTCCATCTGTTTGTGTCCTTTCTTATTTCCTTGAGTAGTGGTTTGTAGTTCTTCTTGAAGAGGTCCTTCACATCCCTTGTTAGTTGTATTCCCAGGTATTTATTCTCTTTGTGGCAATTATGAATGGAAGTTCACTCTTGATTTGGCTCTCTGTCTACTACTGATGTATAGGAATGCTTATAATTTTTGTGCATTGATTTTGTATCCTGAGACTTTGCAGAACTTGCTTATCAGCTTAAGGAGATTTTGAGCTGAGATTATGCAGTTTTCTAAATATACAATCATGTTATCTGCAAACAGGGACAATTTGACATCCTCTTTTCCTATTTGAATATGTTTTATTTCTTTCTCTTGCCTGATGGCCCTAGCGAGAACATCCAATACCATATTGAATAGGAGAGGTGAGAGAGGGCATCCTTCTATTGTGCCAGTTTTCAAAGGGAATGCTTCCAGGATAAGCTGGGGGTTTTGTTGCTGTTGCTGCTGTTGTTTGAGAGGGAGTCTCTCACTCTGTCACCAGCCTGGAGTGCAATGGTGCAATCTTAGCTCACTGCAACCTCTGCCTCCCAGGTTCAAGCAATTCTCCTGCCTCAGCCTCCTGTGTAGCTGGAACTACAGGCATGCGCCACCCAGCTAATTCTCATATTTTTAGTAGAGATGGGGTTTCACCATGTTGGCTAGGCTGGTCTCAATTTCTTGACCTTGTGATCTGCCCACCTCAGCCTCCCAAAGTGCCGAGATTACAGATGTGAGCCACTGTGCTTGGCCAAAGAAGCTCTTTTGTATTGTAATTCTTGGCATCTCACTATGCTGTAGAAATATTTTTTTGTTCGAAAACTTACTCAAATTTCCTTCTGGATGTTAGGAGAAATCCTTTCCAATTGGATGTAAGACAAAAATTAAGCAAATGATTTTCTTTATTCAATATCTTCTTTTCCCTCACTTGTTGCCTCTGGCTTTCCTTGGCCCGGGGAACTGCTTTTTGAGTCTCAACTGTCACTTCAAGGACTCCTCATTGCAGTTCAGTCTACATTGGTGAGATTAACCCCTTTCCAATGTAGCGTTACAAAAGGAAGGTTCACATTGGAATGATAATTCCTGAGGCCACACAGTCTTGGCCAGAGACATTTTAGAGTATTTTTATCTTCTACATTGATTCTTACATTTTCTCCTTTATTGGATTTGCAGATAAGAGGTACAAATTTAAATCTGTTTGGTTCTAAAGTCCATTTTCTTTTCATAACACCACAATAAAAACAATCTCATAAATAATGAAAACTAATATTTACTGAATATTTACTTTGCATAGAAACCATACTTGCCCAGCTGCAGTCGCCCATGCCTGTAATCCCAGTACTTTGTGAGGCAGAGGGGGGCAGATCACTTGAGGCCAGGAGTTTGAGGCCTGCCTGGCCAACATTTAGTAGTGAAACACTGTCTCCACTAAAATACAAAAATGAGCTGAGTGTGGAGGTGGGCACCTGTAATTCCAGCTAGTCAGAAGGCTGAGGCAGGAGAATCGCTTGAACCCAGGAGATAGAGGTTGCAGTGAGCCAAGATAGCACCACTGCACTCTAGCCTGGACAACAGAGCAAAACCCCATCTCAAAAAAGAAAAGAAAAAAGAAAAGAAACCATACTCAATTACTTCTCTGCAGTATCTTATTTAATCCTAACAGCAAATGCATAAAAGGTAGACTTCATTGTTGTAAATGAGTAAATAAGGCCCAGAAAGGTGAGGCCACCTATTCAAGGGCACATAGTTAGAAGGTGGTAGAGCCTGGATTCGGATTCATTTATGGCTGACTCAAGAGTCCACACTTCTAGCCTTTATGTTGTTAATGCATTTTCAGACACTTTTTGCCCTTTAATGATTAGAATAGTATCATTCACAGCAACAGATTGAGAAAAACTAACGTTTGTGGCTATCTGGTTTCTGTAAGTGAAAATAACATCAGCAGGTTCAAGGTCATTCATTCATGTCAAGAAAGCTTAGTAAATGCTGGTAAAGAATGACCAGAGCCAAGGGCATAGATGCTCAGATAAACATGGTGGGTTTGATCCACATCTGAGAGGCCTGATGGGATGGATAGAATGTCACAGGTGGGCTTTCTTCCTCCTAATTCTCTCTGGCAACGGAGTTTGAAACAGCCCATAAATTTCTCTATTAGTACAAGTCTCTCTTATCCTAACATTTTGGACTCAAAACTTATACTATTCAATAAGGATTTTCTTATCCAAAACAGATTAGCATTAGGCACCCTACCATGGAATTCTCAAATGACACTCTTTTCTATGAATGTGACTATGAGCTGAAAATTATGCATGATATGGAGGGAGCACTGGACCCTCCCCAAGGATGAGTGTTGGGCTGAGGCCTGGTGGTGTCTGGAATAGAAGTGATGATGCAAGAAGTATTGTAAAGTATGTAAGACAGAACCAAGGCCGGAGGCTACTCTCCTCTCACTGAGACATCATCTAGCTTTATATCACCTGCCACAGGGCCTACTAGGGACAGGGATGTGGGAATCGAAGGGATCAGTCATGACAACCCTCCAGGAAGAAATTTGAGGATGTTTTCCTCTATCCTTTTCTAAGAACAAGAATTTCTTTTAAGATTGGGATACCTGTCCAGATACATAATCAATGAAAATACTCTCAATATGGGGGTGTATAGAAATGGAGTGTATATGGATGTGGAGGAAAGAGAAAGTGTTTTCCAGGAAAGTGCTTTCCAGGAAAATTGACTGAAAGTGGCACACATGTAGACAGACCCAGTATAAAAACTCTCTGCCTCCCTGGCACATGCCATGAGAATGAAGGGCACATAATAACAACAGTCACCTCCTTACTGGTACATTAATGTAGAGTAATGCTTATAAAATGTGTGTATCTATCAACATACAGGCTTATTTAGGCTGTTCTCATCAGGATGACTCTGCTTTGTACTATGAGTTGGCTGTGCTTGGTTCCAGAATGTGGTTTTGATTTAGATCTGGTTCATATACATCTGTTCTGGAAATCAGGCTTAAGGGGAAGTAGCTCCTAGAGCACACTCTCCTCACAGTGCTGGGTCAAAAGCAAGAGCCAAGCCAAACTGTGTAAACACATATGTGATTCCTCTGCTTGCATCACATTCACTAATATTCAATTGGCCAAAGTAGATTGCATGGTCAACATCAGTGGTCCAGGAAAGTTTACTCTGTCCACAGGGACAGAGGGAACAGAGTGGATAATTCAAACAATCATTCATAGGAATGCTATAGCCTTGTAAATTACAAGGCAGTTAGAAAGCATTTCTCTTCCTCCTCATGAATTTAAACTTATATTTAAGAATTAAAGTGTGTCCTTTGTACATGTGCATGTATTTGTGTTTGTACTCACAGCATGCACATGGTTAATCCAATAGTTACCTAAAGGACATTCAAAAGAAAATAGAGGCCATCTATGGAAATTATTTTATACACACACACACACACATGCACATGCACACATATAACTACTTCTGTGTGTATATATACCTATGTATACACACACACACACACACACACACACACACATATGAAATTCAGCCTTTAAAAGATCTTGCCACTTGCAACAAATGGGTGAATCTAGAGTATATTATGCTGAGAGAAATACGCCAGACACAGAAAGAAAAATTCTGTATAATGTCACTTAAATGTGGAACTTTTAAAAAGTCAAATAGATAGAAACATAGAGTAGAATGGTGGTTGCAGTGGGGTGAGAGAGGTGGGGGAAATGGGGAGATCTAGGTCAAAGAGTATAATGTTGTAGTTATGTATGATAAAAGTCTAGAGATGTGATGTACAGCATGAGGACTATAGTTAATAAAAAGGATGGACATTTGCTTAAAGAGTTTTCTTAGCATTTAGTTGCTTTTACCACAAAAGAAAAAAGAAAGAAAAAAGGTAACTGAGAAAATGGATATGTTAATTTGTGTGACTGTAGTCATCCTTTCACTATATATTTATATATCACATCACGTTGTACACCTTAAATATGTACAATCAATCAATCAACAAAAGGAAAATAAAGAGATATCTTCAACTAATCCTGATGGAAAGAAGTCCTTCTAGAATTTCTGAAAGATCATTCTAGTTTGACTGAATGATTACGACTTATGAGAAATGAATGGATTCTGGGGGGAAAAACCAATCCCCAAGGGGTAAAAGGTCAGATTCTGAGATGGTGAGTGGAAATTCCAGGAATGGAAGTTTGAAGCAGGAGAGAGAAGTCAGCCTGAAGTCCAGATATCAAAGTTGGGAATTGGGGTCTGGCACAGTAGCTCATGCCTGTAATGCCAGCACTTTGGGAGGCAGAGGCAGGTGGATCACCTGAGCCCAAAAGTTTGAGACCAGACTGGGCAACATGCTGAAACCTGTCCCTACAAAAACACAAATATTAGCTAGGCATGGTGGTGTGCACCTGTAGTCCCAGCTACTCAGGAGGCTGAGGTGGGAGGATCCTTTGAGCCTGGGAGGTGGAGGCTGTAGTGAGCCATGATCACGCCACTACATTCCAGCCTGGGCAAAAGAGTGAAACTCTGTAGCAAAAAAAAAAAAAAAAAAAAAAAGTTGGAATTTTAGGAGTTCTAATGAGAGAATCTCTGGGTTCTAGTAACTAGTATGAAATCTAAAGTAACTAGTATGAAATCCTTAGTTACTTTACTATGGCCTGTCAACTAAGTCCTATTTGGTGAACTGCTGGAAATCATTTATGTTACATGTAATAAGTCCTTTTAGTTTAGTTTAGATGGTTTGTGAGTTTTTCAACATTTCAGTTGAGGCTCAGTCATACAACTTTGCATGTTGTCATGAAAGTGAAGGACTGGGCTAGAGAGGAAAATAAAACATACCTTATTCAGGTAGATTCTTAAATTAACTCCTTAAAAGCCCAATTTTCTAAAAAGGAATTAACTCCTTAATGTAAACTTTCAGCTTCTCTTTTGTACAGTTCATTTGGGAAACATAATAAAAGAGGGAGATCTTGTTTTTGTTGGAAACATGAGCTTTTTTTCTTTTGACTTAGTGAGAAACAATTTATTTTTCTGATTGATAAGTATATTTTACATACTCTGGTCAATACATCAAATGTATAATGTGGAACTTCCCTTAAGAATGCCAGGACCACACATGTTAAACTCAGCTACACATTGTATTAGTCTATTAGGCAAATGTCACTTCTAATATCACAATACATACATATATTTTTTTTCATTGACAGAGGACCATGCCTTTCAAAAAATATTTTATTGGCTGAAACTTTCTTATTCTCAGGAAAACTTTTGGTTATTTAATATAATTTATTATGCTCTCTAAAAGTTTGTTTGATAAAAGCATTGGTACATTAGAAATACCTGTAAAGAAAATATAGTTTAAAATTTCAGGGGAAATAGTATATAACTCTTCTCTTTTACATTTTCACAAAAATCCACACAGGCACTAAGAAAGACTGACAAAACTGTTTTATATCTGAATAATATACTCCAGGTTGGAAACATTTAATATGATTTTATTTAACTATTAAAGCTTCTCAAGGGTGAAACTTTGGCTACAACCCAATGAGTTAGTTGGGGTTTGAAACCAGAATATATTTTGTTAGGAAGAACCAAAAAGAAAGATTTGTACATCTAGCACTAGATTAGGAATGGGAAAGTGATGAGTTTTAATTCCAACTCTCTCATTTATTACCATTTACTGGTCAATCTGGGCTAATCTAAGAATTCTCTGGTCCTTTTTAGTTTTAATACTTTTTTATGTGCTCCAATATTGGCAATTCTAACACTTTATATCAAACAATATGTGAAACTTCCAAGGACAGAGTGATTCTGCAGGTCTTTTAGGAGAACATTCTCTAAGCATCGTGGGTATTGCTCTGGAAACACCCTTGTTCTATACAAATTCAAATGGTAGAAGAGTAGGTGAAAGTTTCTGTTACCAGCCATACTTCAAGCCAAAGCAAGTGACCGACTCTAGTGTCCTTTTCATGTACTTTTGACGTCATGAGTGACCTCATGAAGTTCAAACTTTATGGAAGAATTGCAAACAGCAAACTCAGTGGGAGAAAAGCAGCGTTGTAGGCGACTGGAGACTTTGTGAGCATATTGAGAGAGCATATTGAGAGAAGGAAGCTTGAAGCTTATTAATAAATGAATTAGTATTAGTGAGCATCCAGGTGAGGCGAGATTACAGAAGCAAATTCATAATTATTATTGTACAGATCCTGCCTAACAGAAGATGCCAGTGTTTTTTTTTCTAATGCATTTACACTTTGTACACATCCATTTAGTGTAGGAGTAGACAAAATCAAATGCCTACTGGATACTGCCCAACAAGGAATCAAGTGCATGCTCTAGGTAGCATGGAGCAGGGCACCATGGGGACCCAGAGCTCATCTAATCAGGCAGCTTCTACTCAGCTCCAGCTAACTGTTGCCATGAGCAAAGATGGGTGTGAGAATCAGGTTTTATGTGAAACATCATATTTTCAGTAACCACTCACATTTTTAAAACGTTTAGCATAACAAACAAAATCTACCTGAGGGGCAGTTAAGGTGTATGGGCTGCCAGCTTCTGTCTTCTGATTTGAAGCTTAGGAGCAATTTGGTGAGAATTTGGACACAATCAATTATAGATGGGGAAGATCCTTTCGTATCTAGGAACGAACATTCAGTTTCAAAGATCTAAGACACTCTGTTCTAATGAACACAGTTGGAAAAACAAAAACAAATACAAAACTCATGGTTTCTCCCTACTGTGAATGTTTTTCTGTTATTTCATTAGGTCTCCATGTGATCAGTGGTTTCCTGTTATTGTTGAAAAAACTGTGCCTAGGAATTTGCCAAGTCCCAAGTGAAAGTTTTTTTTTTCTGAGAAAGTGGTATAAGTCAGTTCTCCCAACATTCATTTTGCAGTGAGAAAGGAGACAGGTGTAGAAAACCTTCAGAAGAAGAGGAAATAGAGAAAAGACCAGGCGCACAGCACAAGTCACAGCCGCCTCTGGATCTGTGGATGCCTCTGGCACCACAGACATGGTGCACCAGGCAAAGAAGACTGTTCCAAAATTGCTCAAACCACAGCATTCAGATTTCAAGGTCTGTTTCTAGATTAAATAATCCAGCTTTTGCCCAACATGACCTGATTTCAACTCCAGGAATGAGTGGCACTTTGGAATAGAAAGACATAGGGAATGAGTCTTATATGAACTCCTTCATTAGACTTAACAAATACTTTCTCGGCATCAAAATTTGAAGAACCACATGGCCAAGACAGGAAACAAGCTACAGGAACAGTTTCTGTCTCCTTCTCAGTATTTGCAGATTATGCTTTCAAATGAATTGATATCTCAGGTTTTAGCTTTTCTTTTGAGATTTGAAATGGGCTCTAACGTAGTATTCTAATGTAGTGTAAAAGCTTTTTGTCACCAGTGACTCCAGAAAGAACAAAACACTTCATTTGTGTAGACAGGAAACGTGTTTTGAAATACCTATGATCAATTCTGGAAGTTGAACTTCCTGCTTGAGCTCATCCCCTTCACATGTAAAGTTTAGGGAGAAAAAGAAAAGGTACCACAAAGGATATTATAGGCATAAGAATTCATAACAAAGCAACCACTTCAGACACAAGCAAAATCTCAGGGTAAAGAAGAAGCATGAATATTCCCAACTTGAGACCACACACTTATTTTAATTTTCCTCATTCAGAATGTCCACCAGAGCTTGAAGCAGCCGGTCATCTCTGTGTTTATAAGGTTTAGTGTTATAAAAAACATCAACATAGTCATTATACAGACTGTCTTCAGAGTCTTTAAGCTGGGAAGGTTTGTTCAGCTTTTCCAGGGCTTCGTAGAAGTTTTCATAAGGGATGTTGGGCTTTGCACTTGGGGACTTCTTTGGTGATTGCTTTGGCGACGAGTTTTTACTGAAAGCACTTTGTAGGAGTCTCAGCATAGCCTCGGAAGGGGCTCCCTCCTCCAGCTTATCCCTCTGGCCCCCCACACTGCTGCTGGGGCTTTTTGACACCACGGGGTTCTCCTTAGGGTTCTCTTGTGTGGGCTGCTCCTAAAACACAGAATGTCACCCACGAAGAGAAGAAGCTTCATTATTTATGGCCAGGCAAGCTAGGTGCAACCCTAGCACAGGCCCACTGCCTGCTCCTTGAGATGCAATGAGGGGAGGGAAGAGAGTTTAAGAGCCACCTGGACTTGGGTTTCAATCCTCATTTGCCTCTGGGGTACCTTTGGTAACCTTTTTAATCTCCCTCAACTTCACCTGTCAGGTGGAATAAGAAAGAGTACCTCCATTTGTGGTGGTTTTGAAAACTGGGTGAGACAGTATAGGGAGTGCTCAGTATCTGCTGGTTCTCTTCACTTGTCAGCCTGCTGTCATGGAATCCATTTTGGGAAGCAGAGAATATCAAAATATCTAACAACTCATACAGAAGGCACCCACTGGTTGCGGTAGCATGGGAATACCTTCCTGCAGGAACTTGCTCTCAGAACTACCCTTTAGCCACTGAGTTTAAGAGTAGTCAGGGAAGAGACTGAGTTGCGTATCTAGGAATTTATGTTAGAATTATGTATTTGCAAAAATACGTATTGTTAAGTGAAACAAATGAGTTTGTTCCCCTTGAGTATAAAAGGTATATGTGCATGTGTATACACATGCACACATTTACATATAAATAAATGTCAGAGAGAAAAATTGAAGTAAATAGTTGGCGGGGTCGCTTTTTATTGCAGGCACTTTTTTTGAGAACTGGGTAGTCTGGGAAGGCGGAAGCTGGGGAGCTCAGAGAAGCCTCTCTTAGTCAACTGCTGTGGAAATGTTTCAATATTCTAACAACAGAAGGGTCCTGTTAACACTCCTTAAGGAATCTCAGAGGGAGAAACACTCACAAAGTTAGCCTGCTTCCCAGACTGTGAAGGAAAGTATTTGAGACTTGGGTCCTGAAGGGAAGCTGCTTTGAAGAATACAAAGGGGCTAGAACTGAAGCTGAGGCCTTCACAGTTCCTGGATAAGTTACTTGAATATGTACTGTGCCTCTGTATCTTCCAAAACGCCCAGCACAGAGCTGGACCTATTCAAAGCAGGGCATTCTGAAAATTCTGAAAACCTACCTATCACACCTGAGGCACTGTGCTAGCTGCTGGGATACAGAGATAAAGAAAATGTGGGCTTTTCCCCCCATCTGATAGGAGGAAGCCAGGACCACAGTAAGCTGAGACCAGGAATGTGAACAATTTACTTTAGCTATCCTCTGATTTTTTTTTGAGAAAAAGTGTGATCTATTGCTCTTCTTAGTGTTGCCAAGCAGTGTCAGTTAATGAATTAATAAAAAGAAGCCTACGTGATTTGGCCATTTGAGCTTTGTTTTCCTTTCTGCAAAATGGATACATGAATGTCTATCCTTCCTAGGTTATAGGGATTACAGGTTAATGAGACAATGTGGAAAATGCTTAAAAACAAAGTGCATCCCTGTAATCCCAGCAGTTGGGTAGGCCAAGGCGGGAGGATCACAAGGTCAGGAGTTCGAGATCAGCCTGGCCAATGAGGTGAAACCTCGTCTCTACTAAAAATACAAAAATTACCCAGACATTGTGGTAGGCACCTGTAGTCCCAGCTATTTGGGAAGCTGAGGCAGGAAAATTATTTGAACTCAGGCAGCAGAGGTTGCAGTGAGCCAAGATCACACAATTGCACTCCAGCCTGGGCAACAGAGTGAGACTCTGTCTCAAAAAAAAAAAAAAAAAAAAAAAAAAAGACAACTTTTTTTTCCCCATTTGATATCTGCCATAAATGGAGAAAATTCATGTTAGGAAATTTAATAATTTTGAATTCATTAATTGTGATTTCTAATTTCTGGATAAAATATCAAATGAAAAAATTTTTATCCTATGGAAAGTAAATAGTTCACCACTATCACTTCTTTTCCTCCCCATCGTGTTTGACTTATTTCCTGCTTGGGAGTTGGGTGCAGCTTCACTGACTACATCGTCTACAGTAGTTCAAAAGAGAGCATGGCAAGAACAGGGCCACACAGACCTCCTCCGGATCCACCATCTTCTCCACCCCTCTTCTGTCATTCTGAACGGTGTTGTAGGACGTGTACACACGAGGCTGCTTCATATGCTCTGGCTGAGAAGAGGTCCCATGCAAAATCAGCTTCCAGTTCACAATTCTTCCTTCATTTTGAATTCTTCCAGACTAACAAAAAAGCATACCTATATTTAGTATGTGTTTTGAATAGTATAAAACAAACTCATTCAAAATATCTAAAAAGGGTTTCATCATTAAAATCTAAATTTTAAGGTTCTGTGCATTTCATATGAAAGAAATAATTGGATTCACTCTTGCTATAAAAATTGACAGTTTGTAGGTTCAACAACTGAAAAACCTATTGCTTCATAATCAGGCATTTAATTTAAAAATCAGAACTCTCTATGTAAATCTTCTTTTCCATATTGGATGTACTCTTGAAAAGCTGACTGTATCTTCTATAAATATAATTATATTTCCCAATTATCAACTTATAGAAACATTCCACTGGGGAAAAAATCAGCCTCTATACAGTATTACAAATAGCCTCTAGCATTAATAAGCCCTTAAAAATTATGTCACATATATACACCATGGAATACTATGCAGCCATAAAAAACGAGTTTGTGTTCTTTGCAGGGACATGGATGAAGCTGAAAACCATCATTCTCAGCAAACTAACATGGGAGCAGAAAACCAAACACCGCACATGTTTACTCATAGGCAGGAGTTGAACAATGAGAACACATGGACACAGGGAGGGAATATCACACATTGGGGCCTGTTGGAGAGTGGGGAACAAGAGGAGGGATAGCATTAGGAGAAATATCTAATGTAGATGAGGGTTGATGGGTGCAGCAAACCACCATGGCACATGTTATGTAACAAGCCTGCACGTTCTGCACATGAATCCCAGAACTTAAAGTATAATAATAAATAAATAAATAAATAAATAAATAGGTCTATAAAGTTCAATTATAATAAATAAATAAATAAGGTCTATAAAGTTCAATTACAAAAACATTGTATATTTATGGGAATTGTGATAATTTTCAGAGGTTCAACAATTATAAATATGTTAAAATCTAAAATATCTTTAAAAATCTAGAAGTGTAAGATCAGATTTTCCAGACTAAAAATCTAGAGGTGTAAGATCAGATTTTCCAGACTTGACATGAAATTATCCCATCTTGGTATATAGATTTTCTTAGTTTCCTGATGGTGAAATTGAGTTAGAGAATAGAGGCCAAGTTCAAGAACAGGCCCATATATCAAGAATTTTTTTTTGCTCTATGAGAGCAGGACATTTTACAACTTCCATTTCTAAATCACAATTTTAGCAGTCTTTAGGAGAAATCTATCCTCCAAGAAGAAAACATGACAAATGACTATAAAATTTGGATTAATTTAATTTATATTCCAGGAACTTTAAATAATCTCTTTCCAAAAAGTTATCTAGGCCAGATGGGGTGGCTCACACCTGTAATCCCAGAACTTTGGGAGGTGGAGGCAGGCAGATCACCTGAGGTCAGGAGCTCGAGACCAGTCTGGCCAACATGGTGAAAACCCATCTCTACTAAAAATACAAAAATTAGCCAGGCATGGTGGTGGGTGCCTGTAACCCCAGCTGCTCAGGAGGCTGAGGCAGGAGAATCGCTTGAACCCAGGAGGCAGAGGTTAGAGTGAGCCAAGATTGTGCCACTGCACTCCAGCCTTGGTAACAAGAGCAAAACTTTGTCTAAAAAAAAGTTATCTAGGCATGTAATAGGCATGTAATTCTACACTGCTTGTATTTACTACACTTGTATCTCAGAAGAACACAGAACCAAAACATCATTCATTTATATTCTCACCTACAGAGAATGTTGGAGAAATGATGCAAAAATAAATAATTCAGCTATATTTGGCTTTTTCTAACTTTTACTCTGTCCTTTCATTTTTGTGACTCTGTGTTAAAATTACAGAAGGGCGTCAGAGAATGTTGGTCAACAGAATGAAAAAGAAATGAGAAATGCTTTTTGGTTTGTTTCATTTCTAAAATTGTTTTAAAAAGTCATATTAAATAAGATATATTGACAAACATTAAGCTACTTCTAAATAGCCACTGCAGAATAATTGTAAGCATGCCTTTAAGATGTGACTCTGGCAGAATGTCATACCAAAGTTGGTCTGAGCATTTAAATATCTTTGTGAATATGGTTGATTTTGGTGGCTGAATAGGTCAGATGGCTGGCTGCATGTAGACATGGGAACACTTGACTTTGCCCTACGGTCTGTCACATTGTTTATACAAGTACTTTTTCCCCCTTATAGTATGGCTGGTGCCTAGTCTTACTTTTTGAATATGATCTACATAACCAAGCAGTCGGGGCTTGAAACACTAGACTTTTCTCTTACGTTTACTAAGAAGGGGTACAATTCTTGAGGACCCTAATTAATGAAGAAATCAACTTAAAAGTGCTTCAAAGTATTTAAAAGTAAACTTCTGTTCTTTCATCCTTTCATTCATACTTACCATGTCTGTAATTCGCAAAGTCCAAGTACCTATGGGGTTCTCTCCCCATGTGTGAACAGACATGAAGTCCCAGTTCTTAAAGCCATTAGGAGATGTATCTCGTTCTCTTTCAGCCAACAGCACAGTGCTAGTTCCTATGCAACAAATACAAGTTAATGAATGTCCTAAGAACTCTGATAGGAATATAACACTCTAGCATATGATAACTGAAAATAAAAGCTGAAAAAGATGAGGTCTCCTAATTCTCTTTCAGTATAAGGATAGAGACATTCACAAGGAAACTATGATCTATAGTACTTAGTTTTTAGTTTTATCTATAGTACTTAGCGCATTGCCTGGCATAACAATGAATATTATTTGTTTCAATAAATATTATGGAAAAAATAATGAATGAATGAATGAATGAATGAATGAATATGTTGACTAAGGTTTATTCAAATAAAGAGAACTCAGAGAACTACATTTACAAATTGAATTAAAGAAGAGAGTCAAAAATCTAAAATGTATTTGAATGAAACTATCATTTCTGAAGTGTAAGAGGAAATCTTAAAAGTTTAGTAGGTGCCTGACTCCATAATGATTTAGAGATAAAAATTATCATTTAATTAGTTTATTATATAATCATTAATAATCATAATTATTTAATGCATTAATTTCTTAAAGATATGTTAATTTAACAATCTCTTATATTAAAAAACAAGATTACCACTAAATTTTCGACTCCAAGCCCTCTCTAGATCAATGAATAATAGTTCTTTTTTTATATATAATATATTTTAAAAATTTATTTAATGAATAATAGTTCTATGTGGAAGGGTTAAATAATTGTAGGTCTATCAATTAAGAAAGCATGCCACCAATATTTCAGGTTAATTCCAATACATCTAGAAAGCATAACTTCAAAATTAACAGCCTTTTCCAAACCTCTAGGAATTAATATTCAGGAGAAAGATCATAGAAATAGCTCATCTTCCGCACGTATCACCCACAGAAACCGAATTTAGTCAGTTGAGTCCTACTAAGACATAAAGGAGTATTGGGACTGCTCCTCCTGGTTGGATTACGGCTTCTGGTTCACGAGCCCTCTCCCATCCACTATCTTATCCGAATTAGCGCCTTTCAGGAAAAGGCAAATGTTTATATATCATATAAAATGGCCTTATTGTTATGGTAAATTTGTTAATCTTCTCAATCTTCTCTAATGGATCTGTGCACTCCTTGTATGTTTCAGTTATATCTGTGAGTTTGGTTATCAGGGTAACTTTCACTAATTTGTTATCTAAGAGAAAAGTGATATCAGTAAACTGGACAAGTAAACACAGTATGAAAATGCATGACTTCAGAAAAGTGTATTTTTTTTTTTTTTGAGACAGAGTTTCACTCTTGTTACCCAGGCTGGAGTGCAATAGCGGGATCTCGGCTCACCACAACCTCCGCCTCTTGGGGTTCAGGCAATTCTCCTGCCTCAGCCTCCTGAGTAGCTGGGATTACAGACACGCGCCACCGTGCCCAGCTAATTTTTTTGTATTTTTAGTAGAGACGGGGTTTCACCATGTTGACCAGGATGGTCTCGATCTCTTGACCTCGTGATCCACCCGCCTCGGCCTCCCAAAGTGCTGGGATTATAAGCGTGAGCCACCGCGCCTGGCCCCAGAAAAGTGTATTAATTGGCATTATTTCAATGGGCCTCATTCTCTGCTTATCAAAGGATCAGTAGGAATGGGCAGGGCAGAGGGAGCTCTAACATCAAGAAAAAGGAAAAATAAACATGTTTTTCAAAGACATAAAAACATCTACTAGGAGATTTTGTTCTATGAATAAACAAAAGCAATCAGTTATTTGAGTAACTCAACTTACACTTAAAAATTTAAATGGTTTGGAAGATTTTGTTTTTAATTTACCAGCAGCAGAAGTCAGTGTGACATGAAGGTCTCCTCTTCGGGAATATTCAATTGTTGCTTCAAATTGCACATGCTCCAGGGAATTGATAGCATTTTCTTGTCCGTCACAAGCTCGTGTTGGAATTTCAATGATAACTTCTCCATTAGCTTTCAGAGCTCTAAATACATTAAAGAATCAGCATTGAATAAAGTATATCCCAGCTTCCTTGCATTTTATGTGCATCTGTACACATCAGTCTTGACTAGATACTCAACTAAGCTTTTTGTCACTCCTTGTGATGTGTAGATTTCAGGATTAGGTATACATAAATTTTAATGCATAAGAAGATGGTAAGGGGCACTAATACTTAAACACAATGCTATTTGCTGTGGAGTCAAATTCAGGTAGATTTATTGTGGACCCAACAAAAAGACCCTCTTAAGAAAAAAATGATTTTATCTAGAAGGCCTTCTGAAGGCATGCCTCAAGCTTCTCTTCCTCGGATATTTTGTGTGAGTGCGTCTTCAGTATTATTTTGGTTGCCTTGCTAGAAATTACAAAACTCTCATAGCAGAAATTGCTTCTGTGGCAAGATGTGATTTGCCAGAGAGAGTCTGTGTAAAAGTGTATGATAAAGAATCCTTCATGGAAGAAAAGCCATGAATCACACAGCACTGTGACATGAAGCAAGGCTATTTTGGAAGTAGATTTTGAGTAAAAGTGGTTTTCAAGTACTGCATTTCATCAACCCTAAGATGGATTTTATAAAATAGTTAAACACTGAATTTGGAATGAATCTTAAAACTGATGATTGGTTGATCACAGTTTAACTGACAATAAAACAATGGTGCCCCTTGGACTGGGTGCTGTGTGGTAGGTGGACTACAAGAGGAACATGCAAATGTGTTAACATGATTTCTAGAACTCTGATCACTCAGTGAATTGCCATGGAGACCCACAGAGAACACTGGAAAACTCCACCTCCATCTACTTCAGAAGGGTAGTTGCAAAAAAAATCAGGCAGAGTGGCAAACACAGTAATAAAATTGCGTCATGGGCACACATGTGTTTAAAATTCCAGGAGATACTTACCTAGGCTGAAAGTCATTGTCCTTTACAACACACTCTTTCTTCTCAGGCACACTCCTCCAGGTCCTGGGATCAGCTAAATCCACTAAAGCTTTGGCATTTAGCAAGCCGAATCCAAATCGACTGTTCACCATCAAGCCTGCTCCATTCTTTTTCCATCCAGGGTTATTGGCCAGTGGGTCGTACTCAGAGGTCCAGACAACCAAGTGCTGCATATCTCGCCAGGTGAGATTTGGGCTGGAGGGGAAGTGACCCAAAGTGTCTTTCAGAGGAAAAATGAAGTCTTCTTGCAAAAGCGAGTGCTAACAATAAGCATCTCCATTCAGGGATTATGAAGTGCCTTTTGCTATTCTACTTATATTATTCTAGTGTCTATTACTGTTCATATATCCTTCATTTGGAATTCAGAATACAGTGCTGAAAACTTCTCCCTGTAACATGTAAGTTATGACTTCACCCCATGGTAAATAAGCTTTTACTATGAGTAAAATTCAGTCCTCAGCATTATAGAAGTATAATACTTTGTGCTTAATTTCTAATTACTTACATTTAACTGAGCAAACATTTTAAATGGTAACACTTTCTTTATGCCCTCTAGTCTCATGGTGTCCATCAAAAGCCTCAGCACTTTCAGCATTATGAACCCACAGAAGAGGCCCTGAATTCCTTCTTAGGAAGAGTGAGATGTTAAAGACACAGACTGGTTACCTACTGTAAACATGTATTGCCTTTTTCTTTATCTATCAGAAGTGTCAAGAAACTCTTAGCTGTTTGAGCTCACCGTTGCAAGGCACTATACTAATACTGTGAGGATATTCAAGGATGTGGTTCTTGTCTTCAAGAAGTTTACAATCCAGTAAAAAGAATTAAGGCTTTTCATAATTCTATCTGCTGAATGCTATATTCATAGTTTAATGCATTGTGGAAGTTCAGAGGAGAAAGAATTTCCATGGAATAGAAAGATCTCGGAAAGCTTTGTGGGGGAGAAATATTGGAGCTGGACTTTGACAGGGGGTAGAATATTAAGAAGTGGAGATAGAGAAGAAGGCATGAGGCCACTGGAGCAAAAGCACCAAGGTGGGACAGTGCAGATGTGGCCCAGGTGACAGCCTGGTTTGCTGGAGCAGGGAGAGCCAGTGAGGAGTACCGAGCTAGAGCGATGAGAACCTTGTGTGCCAGAAAGGGAGCTTATACATTATTCTTTAGGCAGTGGAAATCTGAGGATTTTTGAGCAAGTAAATAGTAAAATCATAAGTCTCAGTAAGATTAATTTAGCAACACTATAAAGATAAATCAGAGATATAAGGGATTGTTGGATCTATTATAATATGATGAGGCCTTCCTCAATCAACCTATTTAAAATTTCCACTCCCCCACATCATCCCGAGCTCTCTTATTCTGCTATATGTGCATGTTCTCCTTCCATAACACATACAGGCTTCTAACATGCTGGAACACTCATTTTCATTATGTATTATTAATGTCTGTCTCTCTGGTTCTAATTTAACTGTGAGAGGTGGTGACATCTTTATCTAACTTGTTCTCTGATGTGTAGCACCCAGAAGAATGCTGAGCACAGAGTGTAAGCTCAGCAGATATGGTTGGTTCCGAGACTGAACATGCCTAAGTGCTAACTAGCCCCAAATAGAACTTTAAAACATATTGCTCCTAGTCATCAGTCAGATTCTCAAACTTCTCCTTGACTTTGAGACCTGTATTGTTCTCTGAAGCCAATCAAGCATTATGTAATAAGTAGATGCCCCAGTTTTTACTCTTCAAAGTTCCCGTCTCAGCACTCGGTTGGAGAACAATCATCAGACAAGTCTGGCTCACTTTGCTGCCTTCTCCCCAGAGCCCATCATGTACTGGTTCAGAAATCCCCTGGTGACAAGAAAGGCCGTGGACACTCCTAAACATTGAAGAGTTCAGCTCCCGGTTAAAAATGGTGTGTGATTTTTTCGGGCCTGACCATAGGCTACTTGAAAGGTTGTACCCGGCACACCACACGGGGAAGCTGCCTTCCCACGCAGACACAGTGCACAGCTGGTGCCTCGCAGCCTCTGAGAGAAGTTCCCATGAAAGCCGCAGGCCCCGGCCCCGTCATGTTCGATCCATATTGACATTCCTAGCTGGTGAGAGCTTTCCTTTCTAGGTCCCTCGTCAGGCGCCTCTGCCTAGGCCTCCTGGTGGAGACAGGAGGGGAAACATCCAGGCACTTTCCTCATTCAGACTCTGCCTGATGCTTCTCCACTCCTGCACTCTCTTGGTTTCTCTCTGCCTCATACCCGAGAGTCCATAAAATTGCCGAAGCCTTTTGTTCGGATCTCCCTCAACAGTGCGATGACCCTCATGTCTGTGCTGAGCCACTCAACCAGTGTGCCAAGCCATGGGGAAAAGGAGCCGGGCGAGTCAGTGTTTTCTCCGGTTCAGACTCTTGCTTATATCACAGCAGTAAGTGATTAAACGTTCAGTGCTTTCATTTTTGGCTTGTTGCATTAATGGGTTACTCCACACATGACAGCTCAGCTCACCTGAGCTGAGCTCATGACAAACATACCACTTCACCCTGGAGAGGGATTGACAGAGGCCTTGGAAGGTCACCAGTTTAGGAATCCTCACTGAGTCCCAGAATGCTTGCCTTATAATCGCCTGGTACAGGTGTAAATAGAATAGAGCATTTTATTGAAGTGCTTGCTTCCTTCCAGTCTTTTCAAAGGAGTTTTAGGTAAAAGCCTCATATCAAGGCAGTCAATGGGCAACACACCAGTTTTCCATTTGGATCATCAGTGTGCAGGTGCGTGTATGGAGGCAGGAAGGAGGAAGCGTACTGAGGAGGCTTAAGGCAAGATACTGATAATCATGATTTTCACATATAGCACACATGTCCTATATTGCTGCAGTAGAGCCGTTATTTTATATGTTTGCAGGTTTTATTGTTTTAAAAGTTTCCTTTATCTAGTCTTTGCAAAATATTCAAGGAGCTTCATTGTCATGCAATTAGAAAAGCCTATTTTTCTAACAGAGCTGTTCTTCATTTGTGTGCTTGTGTTTTATAAATAAAAAGGAGCTGCTGACAACAGTGCAACTCATTCCTGACAGCCTTCCTTTGTTTAATTTGTGCTCGACAACATCCACAGTAATTAAATTTTTAAAAAACTGCATTGGGTTGCTAATCAAAGATATGTTTACAGAAAATAAGGGTATGCAATTAAACACTGAATTAAGCACTGCTTCTAATTAGAAGAGATGTAGGTAATATAATTTGGAGACAAAATTCCAGCGTCAAAAGTCTTCAGAACTATCTGGTTCAGCCTCTAATCATACCTAAATTAGCCCAGATCTGAAAGATTTTCTAACTTGGACTTTCTAACGTTTCACAACTCACGAAGTCAAGAATTTTTTTGTTGTGATTTTTTCCAAAGGTTTCAGGCAGCCCTGAAAGTCCATTTCTCTTTCTCCAGGCTTTAGCAAAACCAGAAGTTTGGCTCATCTGTTTGTTTAATATTTCTGGTGTGAAAGGATTCAATGGTTCACTTCAGTATTTTCCTCACCTATTAAAAAGTATTCTGATTCTTTTGATCTCTCCTCAGAAGGCTGAGGCTATTTTCTACCAGATTTCTTAGGTATATTCACTACATAATATAATAATAGTGCCACAGACATTTATGCAAGGAATTCCTTTCTCTCTTACATTTATTTCCAAGATGTACCTACTAACTATTCTAATGGGTTTCCACACAAACACAGTCGATGAGGTCATAGGAAAACACAGTGGTAACAGTTACTCTTTGTAGCATTTGCTTCTCAAAACTTGGTTAAGGTATTACTAGCATTAAAAAGTGCCTGGGAGATTTGTTAAAAAAAGGAATTCCTAGACTGCACATCAGAAACTTCTAGGCAGGTGCAAAGTCTGAATTAGTTGCTGGCAAAAGGACCTGGGAACCTGCATATTAAATAAACTCCCCAGGTGATGATTATGTATGCTGGTGCTTGAGAAACATTGCTTTAGTATAAGAAAGTATTTATCTGCACATACTTCAACCAGAAACCATTCCTTCTCCTTCCCTTTTCTCCTCCCATTCCCCAACACTCTGGCTATATAACATTTAACACAGCATATTGAGTAGTCTGCTTGTGACAGAAAACTTAATAGAAACTCATAAATGCATGTTCATTTATCAGCCTCAATCTTCTTAACCCTCCTTTATTTGAGGGGATGATAGGCTGCCATTCAACACTGCCTCTCCCTCACAGGGCTGGGGGAGGCTGCAAGGTGTGGTTGCTGATAACACAGGCTTTGCATTCAGACAGACTTGAGTTTGAATCTCTTTGTGGGATCTTGGTTACATATCTCAACCTCTCTAAACCTTAATTTTTTCAATTTATAAGTGAAATGAATAATTTCTATGTCATAAAAATGTAACGATTATAATTAATATTGTATATAAAGAGGTCAGCTGTGTCTGGTCTATAGTAAGAACCTAATCAATATTGGATGTCATTATTCTTGATAAGTTTAGGCGAGGGTTCTTCAGTCTCCATAGTTGTTCCTGTGGGACGGCACATGATTAAATGATTTTCTCATTCTTGAGTGCCTTGGGATGAAGCTTCGTCACATTTCTAGAAATTCTGGCATTCAGCTTTGGTATAGACAAGTGAATAGAGTCCAGAATAATGTCCAATTGAGAATAGACATCTTAATAATCTCCATGCATCTTGGCAGTAAGGATATAAATGTTAAGATAGATCAGTCATATCTATCTTTCTGATGAATTGAATCAAAATGAGGGGAATGAAGTTCTTATGATATGCACCTGGGAGATCACAGACTCTTAATATCTCTTAAATCATGAACATTGAGAATCTGGTGAAACCTATAAGCCATTCCCCAGAAATATGCAATACACACACTTATAAGCAATTCTGAATTTAGTTGCAGAGATTCATGGACCCGTTGAAACCTATTTGAGTGTTTCATAGAAATGAAACCTCTACTTTAAAGACGGTCCATCGGAGACTGAGATGAATGAGGCTAGATCATTCCTATATCATTTTCTCCTATACAGAAAAAGGAAGGATAAAATTAGCCAGTCGTGGTGGCACATGCCTGTAATCCCAGCTACTCGGGAAGCGGAGGCATGAGAATTGCTTGAACCTGGGAGGTGAAGGTTGCAGTGAGCCAAGATCACGCCACTGCACTCCAGCCTGGGTGATAGAGTGAGACTCTGTCTCCAAAAGAAAAAGGAAAGGGAAGGATTGTTTTCTTTATAGGATCATTTTCTACTATACAGAAAAAGAAGGCTTGAGGTTTTAGAAACCAAGGGTTGCACTTTTACAATTTCAGTTCTTACACAAAAGTGACATTATATCTGTTCAGCAGATGGATATTTATACTATATTGGTCACTATACAAGGATGGGCTAGGCATGGCCAGTTCTGTTTACATGCATCTGACAGGTGTTGGATAGAGAAGAAATGTTCTAGACATAAAATTTTAAGATGCCTTTCTTTTAGCAGCTCCCTGAGGTAGTAGTCTGTATTTTGAAATCTTAAATATAATAAATCTGTTGCACAGGATCCTATAATGCATAGGACCTTATTTTCTTCCAGTTGAGACCCTTCATCATTGAAACCAACAATTCACATTGGATTATCTATATATATGCTGACATTTTCAATCTCAACTCTGAGAATCTTAGGAAGGGAAGAAGTTTGAAAAAAAGCTCTGGTTTGACCCCTTTATTTTATAGATGAAAAGACTGAGCCCCACATGAAAATTAACTTGCCTAAGGCCACATAGATTGTGATAGAGCTAGAACTTGAAGTCAGGTATTCCTTGCAATTTTCACTGCTTGGACAATTTTTCTTGAAGTTTATTTGCATCTGCTGATGCCAGTCTCAGCTTGTGTTCATAGATTTTTGTCTTTTGTCCATCTACTTCCTATTGTACGTGAACTCAGATTCTGAACATAGCTTTCCTGGAGGGCCCAATGTCTGTATCTAATTGAGCAACTGGATTTGTTTCTTCCCTTACCAACATCTCCAGACCCTCCAAGTAGATGGACTCTCGGTAAAAGCCTTGCTAGACCTGTCTTGCTTAGCCACGGTGGCCATCTCGTAATCAAGATACCCAGGAGTATACCCCATCTCCATAGGAAGCCCCAGGGATCCTAGAGATAAACGGGACTCTCCTGGACAAAGGCTCAGCAACCTCAGGGCTTTTCCAGTTATGGCAAAAGGCCAAAATATTCTTCCCTTCTGTTATTATGAACCGAGTCTACTGAACGTGACAGGAGGACACTGCTTTGTTCTCTCTGGAGAATAAGTAATTTCTTCTAGGATAATCTCCTTATTAGGAAGGATAATAGTAACTTACAAGTTTAATCACTTCCTCTAATATGCAACCATAGCACCTGACTTGACATTTCAAGATTCGCTGTCACCACATATCAGAAAGCAGGAATGAGGGCACATAAAAAGCTGTGATGTGCAGTGTGAGACAGTTCCATTTTTTCCTCTGTGTTAAGTATTGGACTATTGGGTAATTACGAGAAAAAAAATGTTAAATCTTTTTTTAACATTATGCATGAAAATAAATTCCAGAGGGATTTAGAATTTAAACATGGTAAAGAAACCATAATAAAAGACATATAAATAAAGGTTTATCTAATTTGGGGTTGTGAAGATTTTTCTGAGCATAAAAGCAAAAGAAGAAGCCTTAAAGAAGCAGACTGACAAACATAACTACAGACATATTAACTTCATTTCATTAAAAATGACATAGAAACAAATTAAAAGGTAAATGTCAAACTTATAAAACATCTAGCTTTTGTGAACTGAGGCCATAAGACAAAACTAAGGCCATAAAGAAGCAATTACAGAAGACAAAGAGCTGAAGGGTATGAAATATTGAGCTTCATTAATAATTAAACACCAGAAGAGATACTGTTTTCACCTATCAAAATAGCAAAGATCTTAAAAGATGATAAAAGTAGTTTTGGCAAGATTTTGGAAACTGGCAGTTTCACACACATACTCCTGAGGGGAACAAAGTGGGATAGTCATTCAAGGCAGCATCTTGTCAATGTGTATCAAAATCATTAAAACATATTTGCCTTTTGACCCAGAAATTCCAATTCTGAGGAATTTATCAGAGATGATAATTAATTTATCCTGAGGAAATTATCAGAGATGACAACTAATATTTACCAACAATGGTTTTTAATCATGATTAGATGAGTTTACCAAAATGTGCATTTATACAATGGAACACTATGAAAAGATAAAGATTCTGTCTTTAAATCTCATGTCCCCTGATGTGGTTGTGTCAGCTCCAGGACTAGGCTTATATATTCAAAGAAAGGAGTTTTTTAAAGCCTGTTCCTAATACTGCCCACTGGAAGCTATTGAAACAAAATCCTCCTGGATGGAAATAAACAAAAGGCATTGTAGCTGAGTGGGAAGAAGATTTGAGGGATGGCATGAGTTTTAAAGGTCAAAGAATATTGACTTAGGAGAAAGTACATTTAATATAGTGTAGAATGGATTTTAAAAACAGAATACAAAATAATGTCTATATTAGGATCCCAATTTTGTAAGATGTGTGTGTGTTAAATCTACACTGAGATGTCAGCTATGGTTAGTGACCTCAAAGTGGCAGGAAAGCACTTTTTTTGCAGTATTCCAAAATTTCTTCTGTAACTGTGTATTCAGAAAAAAAAAATGTTATTAAAAAGGAGAATCAGGCTTTGTAAAGGTGACTAGAAGCTTTCTGGGCCTTACTTTGCTTCCAGGGCCAGAGCGAAGATGCCAGCAGCCAGAGGTGCGGAGGCCGAGGTGCCTGTGTGCGTCTCCGTGCAGTCATTGTGCAGGTCAGCGCTAGTCTGGATGGCGTCAGGAAGGAGAGAAAGACGGGGAGAACACGTGAGGAGTGTGAGCCTGTCTCAGGGGTTAATGGTACCAAAGGCTGCATCTGCTATGACCATGAAACTCAGCTGATTCGATTGCCTACTTTCTCCTCTAAACCACGGGCGGATGTTCGCCATCTGCTATTTTAGTTCACTCTCCTCTATATGCAACTTTTCCGTAATTCTGGCAGCAAGATGCCTTTTCTGGGGATAAAGTACTCCCACTATGAATATTTTCTTTTCTGAGATTCCCAAACGAAATGCTGTCTATAAAAAACAAAGTTTCAAAATCACTGTGAATCATGCTGGCCCATTAATCATCAGGTCCATTGTGTTTGGTCTGGCATATTTAGAAATTCTGTCTCATACAAAATTCCCTTTTGCCTTCAGATTGACATTTGGCTGCCTCTTCAGCTCAAGGATATGAAGCCATCCTGGTCTTAGCCATTTGAACTACTTGCACAAAAAATGCTTAATATGTAGTTTGCACTCACTGTTGACTAGATTTGATACCATGAGTTGGTGTCCACATTTGCACTTTGAGGAAAATGCTGGGTCTTTAAAGTGTGCTGGACTTAGTTCTGGGTTCAGATTCTCTAACAGATTTGTCCTCAGGCAAGTCGTTTGGCTCCCCATCTGTAAAATGTGATTTATAATCCCTGACTCACATGCTGAGACTTAACCAAAATGTTCTCTGTGAAAGTATTTTTACATGATTTTTCTTGCAAGTAAGGAATTACCCTGGCTAACTTTAGGGTAATGAAGAGATTGCTGAGAAGAAGGGAAGAAACTAAGAAGACTTCCTGTCTGCCTTAAGGACCACAGCACTGCTGGTTGGGCCAAGGGATTACTAACAAGACACCCACCCAGGCTCCAGCACTGAAGTTCTAACTCGAGATTTCGATGTGTGGGAAGGAGGTGTAAAAAAATAATTTGTTCTATTATCACCTCCACTGGCTTCCTGCTTGGAGTTGCTGAATTTCTCAAGTTATAATGGCTCCATTCCTCAGAGGGCTGCGGAAGCAAGGTTGCCCTTTTTACCTGTTGACGCAAGCAAACCCCCAGAGATGACTATGCTGGGAAAAAGGTTTGCGTAAGAAAAAGGTTATGTTACTGAGACTGTCTCAAATAGAATCCACCAGCTGTCTCTCCTAAGGCTGGCTTTCTTAAGGAGGGAGTTTTACAAAGATAGAAAACCTTTCTTCTGCTTCAGTGCAGGGTAGCCCAGATAAGGAACAGTCTATGAAATGGTGATTCTAAAATGCCTAACAGGCCATTTTCTAAAGGCAGCTCTGGATACCCAGGAAATGACAACAGCCAGGGGCTCTGAAGACAAGTGGGGCAAATGTCTGATATGCCCCTTTCAAAAGCTGTAAAATATGCCTGCCGTAAAAACCCCTGGGTAGAATGTCACTGTCTATTACTTGAGTAGCTGAAGAGATGCTCATGAGAAGCAGGCCCACACTTCGAAATTGAGACCACTGCTTCACTGACTAAACTAGGTTGCTGAAGAGTAATCCTAGACGAATGCAGAAGATGACATTCGTGCTGACAATTTTGTTGAGGTGCCATGAATAGGATCTTGCACACATTCCAAGGTCATTATTATAGGGTTTATCCAACCTCTAATTAGATCATGAGCTGCTATTTCCTTGAGATAGGGTCTATATACTTTAGCTATTTGGTTCTTTCTGCCTCAGGAGTCAAACTGAGGGCTTTACATTTTTAAATTAAAAGTGCCTCCTTTTGTTCTCAAAGCTCCTAAATGCCCCTCCAGCATCATGCCCTTGAAGGGAAATCCAGTAATTGCCCTTGGCCTTCTTACTCATGGAAGCAAAGGCACAGGCAAGTGAGGGCTGCAGGAGCTCTCTGAGCATACAACGTCCAGAGCTGCTTACCCAGATGCTGAGCAGTTCACCTCAGGGACACTGAGACTATTTTCCTGCAGGTCGTCCATTTTGAGGGCATAGCTGGTGTAGACTCTGTATTTTTATCATCTGCTACAGGGCAAGTCAGACTATATCCCTGCTATTAAAGGATCAGCAAGTACAAGGGTGATAAAGCCCAACAACCCTGAAATCTCCTTTAAGGATGTTTCCAGGGAGGCATCAGACAAGCAGAAGACATTTGGAGTCTCGGCTGTGTGTAATGACAGGTTTGGTGGCTTCTCAAGGCTGGGTTTAAAAATGACAGAGGGGAAGATCATCTTGGCAGAAGTGTCATTATCCCTGGAGAGAAAATTTTCTGATGGGTGCCAGCCTTTCAAGTAAGTAAGCCTGAGTCTCCCCAGCTGAGACATCAAGCGAATCAATCCTACCAAAGGTCAGTTAGGGGGATCATTTTGCATGCATGCCACGCTCTTCTACCTAAGCAGAGAGAAATAGACAAAAGCAACATACGATTCGCTGGTCGGTGTAATCCCCGCTGCTGTAAGAGGTGGCCAGCGTGGAGGAGCACTTCTCAGCATACCAGGGGGACAGGCCTTGCTGGGAGGCACTGCTGATGGAGATGGTGTAGATGCTGTCTGTGTAGCCATCACAGTCACAATTATCTCCCTGACGCCCCCCGTTTCCCGAAGCCCAGACGAAGATGGACCCCTTCCCCTGTCTCCCCTAAAGGAAAAGCCAGAATGCATATCATCTGTTATCATCTATTGGGGTCACTGTTATATTCCAATAAAATCTCCAACAAACACATGTGTGAGATTCTCAGAGATAGCTATTTGGGATTTATCTTCAAGTCCAGGTCTTTTGGCTTCAATGGTGGAAATCTCACAAGGCTGTGTGTTATAAGCCACTGGACTGTGGCCCTGCCAGTCTCAGCCCTCCTGGGGTAGGAATGAGTGCACGCTTCTCTTTCTCATGCAGATTCAGAATCTAGGCTTTTGCACTTACTCATATTTTCCCACCCTTCTCTTGGTTTATGTCACTGCACTTGAACCTTTGAACTTCCTCTCTTTCTGCTTGAATCTTCTGGCTGACTGATAGAATGACAAAATTAGGGTTTATTCAGATCTGCCTTGCAGCTGCATTAAAAGGGACTCTTCAATTGAATGGAACTTGTCAAGGCCGCCCTTTCTATGATTTTTCAATTTGTGCTCGCCAGAGTTTCTACTTTTGTTTCATCCTGTGGCGCACAAGGCTTTAGAATCTGTGCAGGAATACAGTAAATCCGAGTGACAGAGCAACCCAGCCAAGGCACGGGTATTCAACAGGCACGTGCAGAGCAGAAGGCAGCACGTTTCTGAACCTGAAGAGCATTTCCAGAGCACTTGGAAGAAGTCTGGGTAGTATTTTACTAGTGTAAAATTCTGAAAGCAGCAGGAAAATGAGGAAGGAGAAAGAAATGTCCAGAAATACTTTTAAAATAAGTATGCTAAAAGTAATAAATTTCTATTCAACCTCAGACCCAAATAGGGAAAACTCATTTTATTTATTTGTTTTTATTTTTATTTTTGAGACAGGATCTCATTCTGTCACCCAGGCTGGAGTGCAAATGGTGTAATCTCAGCTCACTGCAACCTCCGCCTTCTGGGTTCAAGCAATTCTCATGCCTCAGCCTCCTGAGTAGAGGAGATTATAGGCGCCTAAGGAGTCTAAGTTGAGACCACAGTTTTACTGTTTAAACTAGGTTGCAAAAGAACACAACCTAGTTACAGCTGGCTAATTTCTGTGTTTTTAGTAGAGGTGGGATTTCTCCATGTTGGCCAGGCTGGTCTCAAACTCCTGGCTTCAAGTGATCTGCCTGCCTCTCAAAGTGATCTGCACTTTGGCCTCTCAAAGTGCTGGGATTATAGGTATGAGCCACCGCGCCTGGCCACATATAGGGAAGACTTTCTTAACCCTTAACTTTCATCCCTCTGAGGAGTGATTTGGCTATCTAAGTGCATTTAAAATTGTAGGCCGGGCACAGTGAATCACAGCTGTAATCCCAGCACCTTGGGAGGCCAAGGCAGGTTGATCATGAGGTCAGGAGATTAACATCATCCCGACCAACATGGTAAAACCCCATCTCTATTAAAATACAAAATAATTAGCCAGGAATGGTGGTGCATGCCTATAGTCCCAGCTAGTTGGGAGGCTGAGGCAGGGGAATTTCTTGAACCCAGGAGGTGGAGATTGCAGCAAGCTGAGACTGTGCACTGACTGAACTCCAGCCTGATGACAGAGTGAGACTCAATCTCAAAAAAAAAAAAATTGTAAAGGCTTTGCTAAGAAATCTACAACAATGTTTTTCTACATAACCTAAGTGTTCTTTCTTTCTCTTCATATCCAAATGGTAAAGTTTCACTTCTTGTGGATCTACGTTAAGCATCTTACCTGTTTGACACCATATTCAAAAGCCTTCTGAGCTAGCCGGCCAGGCCCCTCCACAGTTTTCCCATCATCATTAGGGCCCCAGCTTGCACTATAAATATCCACGTGTCCAGGATTGAATCCAATTGAACTGGCCTCAATAGCATCCGTCACAATGCCATCCAGCATTCTTATGCCTGAGAAACAAAATAAACAAACACACACAAGGTCAATGTCAGTATGTACATGGACAAAGGCCCAATCCTCTTACTATTTGTATTTTTAAAGGACTTTAAGAGTCAAAAACCAGGTAACTGCTAGATGTCCCCAATTTCTGTAACCCAGCTACTGATACCACAGAAAGAAGGATCATGCCACTACCCTCATAAGCTTTCTTGTCGCACTTTAGAGATAATACTAAGTAATAGTGTAGGCAGCTGTGATTTTTTTTTTTTTTTTTTTTTTTGTCTCACTCAAGGCTCTGTTTCTAGTAGTACCACTGGGCATTGAGTTTGAAGTGAAGCAGCATCCTTAGATGAAAGGAAGTGGCTGTGGTTGTTGTCAATTACAAAATGTTTGATCTCCATCCCACCCCAATTAAATGGCACAATAGCATTCAGAAAGACCCTAAAGCAGCCTTCTCACAATGCACCTGCTCATGGCTGTCTCACAAATGACTGTGGCTCCAGTGCCACAGGAAGGACTTTGGAGAGGAAAGCATGTAGCTTAAAAAGATCTAGCCACAACAGAAAACTAATGAATAGGGAAAGCACTCTTGTTTCCAAGCCCTGATTAAAAATAGCCCAGAGGCCATCCTTTCATGTGTTTGCTAAGAAACATTTTCAAGAAACATGCTTCCTTTTCTTCTAAATAATCTCAAGGATGAAATCATTGCCATGGATTTCACTCCCAAGGGGGAATCATTTTTCATCAGGACAATATAGATGTGGTAGCTCTTTGTGCTTTCCAACAGGCTGTCACCCATCATCAGAATTATGAATTCAAGAGCCAGGAAGGCAAAAGCAATCTGGACAGATTACAGGCAGCTACCTGCTTATTTCTGGCCTCAGGCTCATAATGCAATGGAGTGCACAGCCTTCGATTTTCACAGTTGTTTACTATGGAGCAAAAAGTAAAATGATATATAATTGACATGATCAGTGAAAGCTGTATTTGTAAAAAAGAAATTGTTTAAAAATGCATCTAGGGCCAAGTGTGTTGGCTCACACCTATAATCCCAGCACTTAGGGAGGCCAAGGTGGGTGGGTCACTTGAGGCCAGGAGTTCAAGACCAGCCTGGCCAACATGGAGAAACCCTCTTTGTACTAAAAATACAAAAATTAGCTGGGCATGGCGACACACACCTATAATCCCAGCTACTTGGGAGGCTGAGGCAGGGAAATTGCTTGAACCTGAGAGGCAGAGGTTGCAGTGAGCCACGATTGCACCACTGCACTCCGACCTGGGCAACAGAGTGAGACTCAGTCTCAAAAAACTGTATTTAGAAAAAAAATTCCAGCTCTGTTACTTACTAGCTGTGGAATCTTGGGCAAGCCACTTACCCCTCTGTGCCTCAGTTTCTTCAACTGTAAAATGGAGATGATAACAGCTCATGTGAATTCAGGAGAGTCTATATACAGCCACCATTTCATAGGCTTTACATGTATGAACTCATCTAAACCTTACAATCACCATTTGAGGTGGGTGCTGTAATTCTCCTCACTTTATAAATGGAGAGATTGAGGCCAGGGAGGGACAATGACTTGCTCAAGGTCACAGAGCTTGAAATAGGAGAGCCAGAATTTCAGTCCTACCAATCTAGCCCCCAAATCTGTTAACCACCAGGTTACACTGCCTGTAATATGTTGTAGAGTAAGTAAATGACACACAGTAGGTGCTTAGTAAATGAAGATTATTGGTAAAAAATAAAAATAAAACCTTTGGGGCTAGACCATCAAAGAATGGAGTAATGAAAAAAATGAGTAGGCTTGGAATTGGGTTTCAGTTCTACACTGCCACAAACTAGCTGTTGTTACCTGGAGCAGCTTGCTTCTAATTCTTCCTCTACAAAATGAAGTGATCAGATGATTCTTTCACAAACTATAGCAGTTTAATTCATTATGACTTAAAGAGTGAACTGTTTTACCAGTTGATTACATAATTTGTGCTTCTGCCTTTATTTTTTAAAAAAATTAACAGAACACTTTGAAGATGTTAGTATCAAAGGAATCAGGAATGACACTTAAAATTCTAAAAGTGCCCTGTGTTCATGACAGATGTATTACATGTCAGGATGTATATTTATTTTGTTTCTAAAAAGGAATACATAACCAGATGCAAGGTGTACTCATGTAGAGTTTAATGGGATTTTATTGTAATTGACAATTGATTTTTTTTGCGATCATAGTTTTTGAAAACCGAACTAAACTTGAAGCTCACAACATAATGTGAATGCCTGTGGCAGGGACAGCATAAAGAGAAGAGACCATTTTCATCTTCTCTGTTGTTCCCTGCAGATCCACTTTCTACTCTTCTCCATTAGAACATGGACCGCAGCAATGGGCTCTCTCTTCCCATTGGGTTCAGCCAACTGAAGACCCCTGCAAGAGGGTGGGTATCAAGAGGAGAATGAGGTGCCTGTGCACCTGGATCCCCTTTGTCTAGAAGTAGATCTGCTGTTGTACTCAAGGCCTATCCAGCGGCTTTCTCCTGTGACCACGGTTTTCCCTCTGTTTGCTGGCGACTTTTCCTTCCCTTTGCTTCTTAAGGCTAAAGGTGGTAACATCTGTCAACCACTTGTTGGCCCCTTGTTGGTTTTCTCAAACTTTTGTAAACAGTTTCTTTATTAAAATGTCCTCAGTTGCCCTAATGCAGCTTACCATGTGTTTCCCCATAAAGACACTGATGAAAACAATTAGAGATTCTACTTCCTCGCTATCAAAGATAAAATTTGGCTACTTAATGTAATAATTATGTATTTTTTTTAATTTTGAAGTTGTTCTTTGCTAAAAAGTGAAGGACTTCTACAGAATTGAGAGGCAGGAAAGGTCTTTGCCTAAATTTACCTCCTCCTTCTGTTTCCTAAGCAAGCACTCAATAAGAAACCATTCTAAATCAGAACACAGAGAAAATTAGATTTGGTTCATATGCTAGTCAACATTTCCACATTTTTTTTCCTGCAGAAAAATGGATATTTTCAGCTATCCATTTTCTAGGAATCCATATCTATTGATTTGTTTGCAAATCATATTCAAGTCCTGTAGCAAGTTTTGCATGGAACTCTTTTTTTCTCCAGTTGTTAAAAGGAAATTTTACCCTCCCCCATTTACAATATGAGATGTAAGCCTCACATTAAAGTGCCAAACTATAGGGACAATTCTCTGTTTTACCTCCAACTTTGGAATTGTATGCAACTCCAACCCCACATTTGTGATTATTTGCTTGCATGGCAATTTCTCCTGCACATCTGGTCCCATGTCTGAGGATTAAAAAATAAGAATTATAAAACATACAGGAGAACAAACATTTGTTTTGCACATGAATGAATTCATGAGGCATAGATATATTAACTTTTTGTCAGTCTTGTTACTGTCTTTTCAAAAAAAATTAGTATAAAATAAAGCTTATGTTCAGATGAAGGGCACAAGTACTAGAGCCAAAGTATGTGACTTCTGCCATCCACTAAGGGTATAACCTTAGGTAAGTTGCTTGTCCTCAAAGGCTTGGTCACATGACAGATTATATGTAAAGCATTTAGAACAGTGGCTGGCAGATAGTAAGAAGCCAGTAAGTGTTAACTATTGATACTATTATAAGAACTCTGACATTCAGAAACAATTTCAAAGAAATGGTTCTGCTTTATACTTTTTGGTAGCTGGCTCCTCATTTTTCTCCCTAGTGACTGCCTTGGGTTAGGTTATCCTTGATCAACCTTAGTAGGATATGCTAGAACAACATCCCCTATTAAGCCCTCCTCGTTTCCTCTAAATATATGGCACACTAAAATGTCTGAAGATTATCTGTTCCAAGAGGAGCTTGAGATATTTGCAAGACATTACCAGCTAATTGGAAAGCCAAGATGCTCCTGAAACCCCAACTGGGCCCAGAAGCCTGAACATGATTGGTTTTGCAGTCAAGCAAAGAGGGCAATTTATGATTTCAGAGTATTTGGAAGAAAATTGCATCTTCAAAACACCAAATTCCACAACTAAAGCATCAAATCTAAAATTCCGAGGATAATTGTCTTTTCCCACCACCCTCTTGACTCAAGAGAGCCAATAAGCCAAAAGTCCATTAATGCGAATTCATTTATTTTATGATTTTATTCTATTGTGGAAACAACACAGAATGGTATAAAAGCTACTGGAGGCTTGGAGGAGCCTACCAGATATACCAACATAGAGAAAAAGAGAGGAAGGGTTAGCTCTGGGGAATAATGTCAGCCAGTTACATTTCAAGTCTACTAAACTAGCCATCTATTAATTCAGCATAGCATGGAATACAAAATTCCTAAATTGACTGGGCCATCCAGAAGAATTGTTTGACTTCTCTTTTTCCTAAGGTTGCAAAGATGATTTTCTCATCTCCTTCCACAAAATAAGATTCCTGCTCCTTCATGTTAATCCTGGTTAGGAATTCTAAGTCAGGACAATATAATTATCTTTAACTCAACATATTCCCTGATGCAGCAAACACCTGCTTCTTTTATGTATGCTAGCTCTTTCCTGTTTGGGGAAGTGGTCCTCCTGACTTTTTGTGATTTTTTTTCAATCATTAGGCTCCTCCTCTCAGGGAGCTTTCAAGGACTGATACAGATTATAGGGGAGAAACCCTACTCTTTCTTAGGAATCATGAGCTTGAAGTTCCAGGTGAGTCACATGGGTCTTGCTCTGCCAGGCAGAATTCTACTGAGTGAAGCCAAGTGGAGGCGAGCAGCACTAGAGTTGGAAATAGAGTGCTTGGTGTCCTGAGAACATACTGTCTGAGTTCTCGGATCTTGCAACATCAGAAACGAGAACATCCCTTGGGTGAATATTTTTTAAATCCCTATCATACTTAATCTTTGAGTTAGAATTCTTTCATTTGCACCTGAAGCTGTCTTGACCACACCCATTCCCTAAGAAAAGTGTGCACATCTGAACATACAGAAGGCACCTTGCTTTCTGGATGGCTAACACTCTTTGCCTTAATAGGAGGAGTAATTCAGTTGTCGTCTCTGAGAAATGTACTTCTAGAAGTCACCACTGCCTTCTTATATATTTTCATGTGTACAGGATGGGAGACAGGGTTCAGAATAGCAAAAGAATCCAGTGCAAGTCTGAAGCTTGAGCCAACAGAATCAACCTGCTGACAGACATCCCCAGGGTAGTTCTTTGTCCTAAAATATAATGCAGTGTGACAGCACCTATTATTTATTTCTCCTTGTATATGGAGGACTATTTCCTAGTGAGAGCGGCAGGAGGATCATGGTACAAATATGTGTTGACATGTTTTCCTCCTCTTATCCTCAGGTTCCACCTGCAAACATTGAGAGAAAGAGACTTTATGAAGGTGTTCCTATGTCATTCTTCATAGACCTGTAGCTCTTTCTCTTTTCTAAGTGAGGTGCTTCAGTAAAAGAACTCTCTATTGTCTTAGAACAATGGTAGTAACTGGCATTTAAGCAGAATGATGTGTTTAAAAATTATTCCACCAGATAGTTTAAATACTACCCTTATTCTGGTTAAAATATCCTTGTCACACTTGTTATTTAACCAGAAAAACAATCTGTAATTGGTGTTGAAATACTGAATACAGATTTATGCTGGCTTAGTAGTAAGTGTTACCTGCACTGTTAAGATTTTATTATTTAGTGATTCCTCTTTTGACTTTCAGAGTAGCATTCAGTTGTGGCTTCTATTAATCTCATTTACATGGTAATAAAAGACAATAGCAATACAGATAGTTTGAAGAGATAATACCCTTGGAATTGGGGTATAATACCTTTCCAATTGCTGTAAAGGCCAAGACAAAATGGGGCCATTCATTTTCCAAACCTAAGGGATTTATGTCTGACAACATGCTGGAAGACAACTCGATTTTTTTATTATACCTTTTGATAAATGATAAAAGCCACCTTTTTGGTTGATAGTCAAGAGGATCCTGAGAGAGAGTTGCTCATTATGTCATTTCTAAATAGCAGGTTCTGAACTGGCTCAGAAAATTGACTTGTCTTTGCTGCTCCCAGCGGAGATACTATTCTTGTCATGTTGATTTCTCACTGAAAGAAGGTCTAACTCAGTTACCAAATGAGAAGCTGTGATCATCATCATCCTCATCACAGCAAACACTTATTTAATTTTTTATGTGCCAATGTCCAAGCCATATATGTGTATATGTCCAAGTCAAATACCCTTGTCACACATGTTATTTAACTCATATATATACACACACACACACATATATACACACACACACACACATATGGCTTAAATAATGTGTGACAAGCATATTCTAATGAAAATAAGAGTAGTATTTAAACTATCTTGTGGAATAATTTTTAAACAAATCAATTTGTTTAAATGCCAGATATACAGATAGAGATATAATCTACTTCACTGTGTTAGAGGTATTAAGTGAGTTTATATATGTAAGTATATATATATATATATATATATATATATAACTCAATAAAGTATTATACATAATATATAATACAACATATAGAAACTCAATACCTCACTTTATATACATATATATAAATATAAAGTCATAGAACTCACTCATATAAACACATATAAATACAAACTCACTTAATACCTCTAACTCAAGGAAGTAGGTATTCATTTTCAAAAGATGATAAAACCTAAGCACGAAGAAGTTAAATAATTTGCTCAAGATCACCCAACTGTTAAGTGGCAGATCTAATATTTGATGTAAATTTGGCTCCCAAGTCTGCTCTCAACTGTTGGGCTATGCCATGCTCTCTCACTGCTATGTGGAAGGTTCAGAGTAGACTATGCTCTAGAAGAGCTTTCAGGCACAGAACAAATAGCATCATATGGGCTGCTTCCCTGGGGCCCTTGGAGCTCTCTGAGTTCAGGAAAATTTTATTTTATTATAATTGTATATATGAAACAATAATTATAAATGATGTGCTGTGAGATCCCCTTTGTTTTGAAGAAGGTTTGAGTGTTCCATCTCCTGACTGGAAAAACTCCAGAGAATATCATTTCATCAAGAATTTGGCCACTATGCAGCCGTCACACAAGTTATCACCCACACTGTATCCTGGGACCAGACCCAGGATCTGCCTGGAAGGACCATATACTGCCTAGGAAAGAGCCAGAGCCTCCAGCTAAGTTTCCTCAACTGCACCCAAGTGTCTGGGAACAGATTTCCCTTAGTCTTAACCAAGGTGGTAGAATGAAAGTTGTTTCTACTCCATTCTAAGAAGGCTAGCACTTTTTTCCAAGTACTTATTACCATTTCCTCAGGAAGTTCATTTAAGAAACACAGGAAGAAGGTGCATTGTCTCCCATTTTAGGGGAAGAAAATGAAGTGGAGGCAGAGAGAGGTAAGTGATTTCCCCAAGAGCACCCTCTACACTGGGAATTGGCAAAGCCATAACTTCATTACAAGGCTGTGCCCCTGAAGAGTAGATGTCCCTACTGGTCCTACATTATCCTGCTTCAGAAACATAGCAAAAAGTTTGTCTGAGGGTCCGCTGTAAGCTTTCAGACAATCCCACTTTCTTCCCAGGGTACCCCTGCCAGTGGGTCCTCTTCTACTTTTACTGGAATGTTTTCACCTCTAAGGGGTATTTGCGGTTAACCCCTTCGTTCAATCTCAAAGAAATAAATGGTACTGAATGAAGTCGTACCTTTGAACTATCCACAAGCCTCCCACTCTCCCCAAGGAAGAAATAAACACCCTGATGTTTAGGCTAAGTCCAGGTGCCTAGCCTCCCATCCTGGGGTTTGTGGCTTTCTGGAGAGGGCACAATCCAAAGAAAGAAATAACTTCAGTTCAATATTACTGCACCAGCCACTTGGGAGTTCTGAGGGAGAATAAGGGAGGGAGAGAGAGAGAAAGAAAGAGGAAGAGAGAGAGAAAGAGAGAGAGAGAGAGAGGGAGAGGGGGAGAGAGAGAGAGAGAGAGAGAGAGAGAGAGAGAGAGAGAGAGAGAGAGAGAGAGAGAGAGAGAGAGAAAGAAAGAGAGAGAGACACTTGTCTGACTCAAGTCGGGTAACAGTCCAAGAGACAGAGCCATACAGAGAGAAAAGAGAAGCACTTCATGTGACATATACCAAGAGCTATTAGATGCTTAGCTTTTTCCATCCTTACTTGTAAGCCCTAATTTTGTAGCAGCAAGCCCTAATATTGACCTTGGCTTTGATCATTTTGGTGCAAGTCTCTTCTACGTAGAGAAAATGAAGAGGAAAGTTTGAATGTCTTCTTGATGTCTGTCACAACACTGGTAAGAACAAAGATGTTTTCTCCCATGGGCATAGACACTTTGAGGGTCCACATGCCCCCAAAGTTTCTTTGGAGCTAGGAGAGAGGTTGAAAGTCTCTTCTCTCTGGGTCTTTCTTTGGCCTCTCCCTTTACAAGTTCTTGCTCTTGGCCTCTTTCACCATAATGTGGCTTCAAAGGAAAGCAAAATAATCTGGGAGTCGAGTGCTGTCTCCTCTCTCTTCCCTATGACCTTACAGCAGCAGGAACTCTGGAGAAGACTGCCAGCTGGCTCAATGCCCTGGAGACTGTGCTCGATTCAGGGGCCAGAACTTAGAAGTATTTCTCTTGTCTGGAGTCTGGCCATTCTCTTTGGAGAGAACTGGTGACGGTGATTGTAGCTACCATCGGAAGTTGTGGGCATTGTTCATATCTATTTCTTTACATATATTACTTGGCATAACTAACATCAAGCATGTTGCTAAAAGTAAAAAATCCCTAGAGGAATGGAGGGGAGGGGTGTACTCTTTATGTCTCAAACATTCTTTCTAAAGCTTCAACAGTTCAGTAACACTTGAGAGGAGAATTTCATAATGTAACAAGTTTAATGTAAATAAGGTTCTATAAACCAAAGGGAATATAAAAATAGAAACTTTGATTTCTGTTTTAAAAGCAACAAAATATTGTGTTATGATGTTGTGCATTAACGTTTTCTGAGGGCTGAAATGTGGATGAAATGTATGGTATGATTTTCGCAAACAAGATAAAAGCATTGTAAAGTACTTCATTTCATACAAATGCACCTTTACTCACTTGTTCTCATTTGTGGGATCATATCGGGGAAATGGATCATGGTCATTATCATTAAAATCATAGCTAGCATCTGGATCCTAAAGAGACAACAAAAATAACACTGTGGCATTATAAAAACAAAAAAAATCACTTCCCAGGCCTCTTACCCTATGCCTTGTTATCCTGGCCGATCGCTCAAAAGCCTGCATTTCAACGTTTCTGGCCAAGTCACTGAATATTTATTATACCCACAAACCAGGCAGAGATGATGAACACAGCCAGGTGAGCCAGCATTCAACTCTCAGTGAATGTTCCCAAGCCTATGGTTCATAGGCAACTTGTAGGATATTGGAGCTGGAAGGAATTAGAGTTTACTTAGTTCAGTCACCTTCGGTTTTCAGATGAGAAAATTGAGGCCCAGAGAAGTTAAATGATTTCCCTAAGGCCATAAAGCTACTTGGTGACACTTGGACACTCATCTCTCTTATGAATATAGGTGCAAAGAGGTGGCTGAGAGCGGGACTCAGGTCCATGGTGATCTCCTTCAGCCTCCCAGGCACACTAAATAAACATGTAATTTAATTCAAGAGAGGGTGCTTGAAATTCAAGACAAGCTTCCAGGTTCCACTCCCTTTTCCAGCCCACCTCCCACATACCATTACTGCTACTTTTCAATAATTTCCACATCTTTTGATCATTCCTTATTTCTACACTGTGCCAGTATTTTTCCTTCTCTTTTCCTTTGCTCTTTAGCTTGGAGTTATAGCTGGGGAATGTTGAACAGGTGGAAAGGATGAGAGAAAAACAAGGGACAACCTTAAAGATGAAACACCAGCCCCCTGATCTAAAGACCTAAGATATATGATGGCATCCATATTGTATCATAGACCAGAAACAATGAAGCAAATTGTTTTTATTTATTTATTTTCCCATTTCTAGAAAACCTTTCCTTTCTCAGCTTGGCATATCTGCCTTTGGTGGTATTCACTTTGGATTTTCATGGAAGGAACCACATTCATATAATTTTAGAATGTCAAGGATACAGGCCCATAAAAGAGGTAAGGAGGGAAACTGTGAAAATGATCTCGGGCAACAGGCTTGATTTGATTACTTTAATGCCCCATACACTGAGCAACTCTAAGTCACTGGATTTTAGTAATTTAATTGGTGTAGGTACTGCCCCTCCTCCCAGTACATATACTTTTGTACAATTTTTGACCCCACTGAATTATTTCAATCCCCACTGGTATAGAATAAGTTCATTTAAGCTACTGGGAAGTTGGGGAAGGGACAAAACCTTGGCCCATAACCCCAGGGACTGACACCACAGCAGCATCCCCTTGAAAAGAAGGGAAGCCCCAACTGTGTGTCTGCACAGAGAGCTCCCCAAGTCACAGTCACGAGAAGGCATACACTTACATAGTTGGCATAAATGTCCGTGTGATTCCACTCCAAGCCATCATCCAGTACAGTGATAACAACTCCTTTGCCCGTAATGCCTTTTTGCCAAACAGGTATCACATGAAGGTCCAGCTTGGGCAGGGCTGCTGTCATCCTGGTATCTTGCTGGTAAAGAAAAGACAAGAACCATTGGTAAAACTATAATTTGCTTGCTACAAAATGGGCACTTAAGTTCCAACCTGGAGACCCATCTTTCTTTTTCCTTGGGTCACTCTACTGTTTAGAAGAAGCAAATTCGGTGAAATGAGAAGCAAAGTTGAGAGTAGGGCCAAATGATCCCCCAGCATGCAGCTCTTCTCCCCATTGTCCCAATGGACATCACTTGAAAGGATGAATCACCTGCGCTCCTTCTCTTTGAACTACATGGCTTTGAAGAATTTTATCCCTAAATTTCTTTCATTTATAATAACATGCTCAAGCCTTTCATCTATGGAAGCTTTATTTGATAGTCTATGTTTTCATCTCCCCCAAAATCCGGATCCTCCGTTGCCACATTGAGCTCTCAATATATTGTTTGGTGCATAGTCATTCACCAATGTTTTAGAATTTTTCTTCTAAAAGAAAAGGCAGAACCTGGAATGCTCAGGAGACTGATTGCCTCAGGAATTGCAATGTACTAGCCTATTTTTAAGCATGAGTGATTTAGGGTGTATCTGTGAGAGGAGATTCAGTTTTCCTTTTCAAATACATTTTCTGATAGTGTGTAGGACTATACAGGAGAATAGTTGGGTAGCAAGGGAACACATTTCTAAGCATGTGGGAGAGAGATAGTAAAGGAATCCCAGGTACCTGGTGAAAGGGTCAATAAGAAATCTATAAATAACAACAATAAAAGGTGTCAGGAAAAGAAGTGCCCTCTTGGTGTTGTGCCCTCCTCCCCATAAAGAGGTTGGGGTGGGGTGACAAGTATTTACCAGGCTGGTATGAAGCCGAATCATAGGAGGCTGGAACTACACACAGATTGTTGGCTAAAGTCAGAGAAGAAGGCCTCTATGTCAGTTGCAGGAGCAATTATACAGTGTAGTTGTTAAGAGTGTGGACTCTGGAGTCATGAATTATGGTCCCATCACTAGCAGCCATGGATTTTAGCAAATTATTCTACTTTCCAATATCTCTGTTTTTCCATCTATTATATTGGCATAATTACTATTTCTACAACACAGATAATCATGAGAACAAAATGAATTAATTCATATCAAACACTTAGAATAGTGTTCGCCACACAGGGAATGCACAAGTGTTAACTGATAAGTCTCTTCTGCTGCAATGAGCAAGTACTTAAGATAGTGGCAAGAGGCCTGGCATGGTGGCTCATGCCTGTAATCCTAGCACTTTGGGAGGCTTAGGTGGGTGGATCACCTGAGATCAGGAGTTCAAGACCAGCCTGACCCACATGGTGAAACCCCGTCTCCCCTAAAAATACAAAAATTAGCCAGGTGGTGATGGGCTCCTGTAATCCCAGCTACTCCGGAGGCTGAGGCAGGAAAATTGCTTGAACCCAGGAGGCGAAGGTTGCAGTGAGCTGAGATCACACCACTGCACTCCAGCCCAAAGAAAGAAAAGAAAATACAGCGTCAAGAGAAACTGATCCCCTTTTCCATTCATTATGCAACAAGAGTATCTAAGCCTTAGCTTATGTTTGTCAAGAAAAATAATCTTTTATAAAATTCTCAACAATAAATCCTTCTATTAGCATATAGTGCTACCAAACAGACGTAACATTAAACAGAAGAAAGGACACCCTGAACATAGACAGAAACATTTAACAATTTCTCCACTTAAGGATTTGGTAACTATCTTAAAGGTAGAATGGTTTGCACATCTAGACATTTGCAATAGACTTTTCTTGTGTTCCCTCTTTTAGCCTCGTTATCTGTGTCATGTAAGAATTGTCATTCAGAGTTGTATATGCCACATTGTGTTCACTATACTCTGTCAGGGCCTTAAAGGGTTCTCAAGAATAACTTTAACCAAATGAGATTTTTGCCATGAGTACTGTTTTTTGGAACCCCTAATCTGTGAGACATGATTTTTCTGCATTTACCCCAAATACACTTAAGAAGCCAAAAGACAACAACCTCTCTCTTCACAGAAGCTAAAGATCTCTGTTTCAGACATCTTTACTCAGCAAAACAGAAGAGGCAGCTCAAGAAGATGCCATCAGCCCTAATCTCCAGATCATATAGCTCCCTATGAAATTCTCCATCATAAAAAAAATCCATGTTGCAAATGTAACAATATAAAGAAGACAGGTCCCAGAGCCCACCCACACAGTCCTTCTATAGGTACTTACCAAGTACCATTGCTGATTCCACATGGGATCATTGAAGAGATTTACTGCTGAGTCTCTTAGAGCTGAACGTTTATTTCTTTCTTTTTCATACTGTTGTTCAGCCCATATCACCTACAAGAATTTTTATAGCAAGAAAATCAAAAGTCAAATATCCATCTCTGTATCTTTCCTCTAACTATCCTGCAGTATCCTTTCCAACAGAGTTCAGGCAGCTCTGCAGTATTTTCATTTGACTACAGATCAAAACTGGCACCTCATTGAGAAGAAGGGATTGCCCACTGGGGAGATGAACATTTCCTCTATTACAGTAAAGTGCACCTTCAGGGGGAGGAGAAGCAGTCAGTGAAATGATAATTCCCTCAAATTATTTACATTGTGGTTATAGTGGAAGCAAAAGTTCAGTCTCCTTTTATCAGCAAATGGACCATAATACTCATTTTTATATTGAGGTTTCAGGGCTCCATGGATGAAAATTTGTCTGCTTTTGTGGAGTGAGTCAACAAGCCTTATAACTGCTGTTATAATGCTCTTAGAGATTAATTTCTCTTTCTTTACATACAAAAGGTAGAAATTGCAAATATTTTATAAAATAAGAATGGTGCTATATCTTTGCAAAATTGAAACTCTGCCTCCCCTGTGCTTCAACCTCTGCTTAAAAGTACTTAATATGAGAAACAGATCCTGGGTGATGAATGAGTACTACTGACCACGCACACTTACCATTAATTCAGTCTCATGTATTATGCAAAGAGATCTGACAATATGAAAATTACCTGCCCCATATTTACAGCATAATCCTATTATACTTGAAGGCTTGAGAGAGTGAGGGGCTCCCTTGTAGTTATATTCATTATGAGATAATTCTATGCTCTTATTTTTCTTGGTGGCATGACTATTTCCTACCCAAAGCACATCTTTTCTGCTGTATACATGATGACAATTCAGTGTATGGTGGAATCTTGTTAATGTGAGAGTATTCATGAATCAGTTCCAAAAATACAAACTGGAAAATAATTTGCAACTGAAGGATAAAACCATTCACTAAGACTGTCCTGGATTTTCAATTAAAAAATATACTGCAAACCTATTAAAAATAATGGGAAGAACTTGAAAGCTAGAAATTAGTCACTACGATTTATTTTTAAAGTGCTTGTATTTTCAAGCTTCATTGTTTTGGCTTAAAATACCTCAATGCTTGGAATGCTGCCCAACATCTGAGTTGATCTCTGGAAGCTGAGTGCTAGGGAACAAATACTAATCTTTGAGGTAGAGAGTCACTTACACTTGGAGATTTTATTACCAGACTTGTAAAGATATACTATAGCTGCATTTCACAGGGCTAATTTGAAGGAATATTATCCTCCATCAAAAAAAGAGCAATAAAATGAAAACCAAGAGCAATTTTTTAGAAATGGTATATAAGAGGAGACACTCGACCATCTGATCAGACAAACATCCACTTGTAAAAGACAGTGTTATGATTAATGTCATTAACTCAGAATCACATATTAATTTCTACAAGAGCAGGCTGAATGGCATAGAGGAAAATTGATAATGTCTTTCTATTATGCATAATAGGTATCATGTACTTAATTATAAATATACTTTTGATCTGGAAAGAGCATTAAAGATCATCTACTTCAACCTTCCAATACAAGTTTCTATGGTTCCAGAATGGTTCCTAAAATAAAATTATTCTTGAGCTAATTTTTTACAGTTATACCTGTGCTGGAGACTAAATTCTTAGCCTTTTTTCATAATGTCTTGAGGTTCCTCCCCAAAATCAGCTATCAAGGGGATAGCTGATTCTACTCTAAAGAGTAGAATGGATCATCTGTTCATTTTCATGTGATATTTTGAGTAAGAATAACAGTTAGGTATGCTCTACTCTGTCAGTTTCCTCCTATGAAAATGAGAAGAGAGATCAGTTTAACTTCCATGTGCATTAATGGGCATGCAGTTTGGGCATGCATTTAGGTAAAGAATGAAATCTCTCTCCTGGTTAGCCCAGGGAATAAGCCTAGCCAGAGTGCTGGAAGTTGTTCTGCTTTTCAGAGCCCACACGTGATGAGCTCTTTGCCTTGAAGTGAGTCAGGGAAGACCTCAGTGGACAAGAAGCTTCTGTAATAAGGTCAAGGGCCTCTGATTTGTCTCCTACATCAAGCAATAACTTGACAAAAAGAGCCAGCCATAGGTGTAGATGAGCTATAGGGTCACGGTCCATGGTCCTAATACAGAATTGTTAGGATTTGCTTGTTTCTTTTACATTTGAACACTGACACAAGCTATTCACTACTCTTAAAATTTGTCTTTTTCTTCTTCTTTTTAAAATTCTATCAGCTTCAGAATGAATAAAACAGCAAATTATTTTACAGGTTTCATTAATTCCATCTACTTTCAACAGTTCTATTACCTTTCTGACACTTTATATATATATAAATATATTTTTATATATTTTTTTCCTGAGAAGTTGAAATGATGTTTTTAATTCTCTCACCAAGAGGATCTCTCACCATAATTCTCCAGGGTGTCCTAGGCAACAAAAAATCATGTACACAGATATCAGGCCAATCAGGGTAAATTTTTTCCAGTATGGCATATGCTTGAGAAAAGGCAACTGAAATTTACAATAATCCAGATATAGTTAACATTTTCTGATGTGTTTGCTGACCTTGAAAATAGACTTCAAAATCAATAGGTACATTAGCTATATATTCAAATTGCCTCTACCTTATTTACTTGTATTTATTACACACATTTGCTTCTGTTACCTAGTCAGTGAACTGGGATACAAACAAGGATAAAAAGAGATCAGATGGTTTGGATCCAGCCATAGAATGCTTCTGGAAGACTTGGATTTACAGCTCTCTCATAAACAACTAGCTGCTTATATAGCAAAACCAAATAGAAATAATAGACTGTTTTTCAGTTACACTGAAATGTTATTGAAAGTAAGGCTTATGTATTTCTTTGGTGTCCCCACACTGGTGTTAAAGTGTTTGGTACATAATTGGTACCTAACAAAAGGTTGTTGATTGTATTGTCAAACATTTTTATTAGTGCTGCCCCTTCATTTTAAATATTCATTTTTATGCTCTTAGACTGAATTTGTGTGTGTACATATAAAATTAATTTTAGATACATATATATAACTCTGTATAAGATATAATTAAAGTACATATTTTTGTGTATAAATTAACCTTAGCTCAACCAATCCAACCCAATTTTGTTATTATTATATGCAATTATAATTTTATAGAAAGAAATTAGAAACATTACAGATAAAAAATCTTGGTCACAATAAAAAGAATCACATTTCCAAAATGCTTCTGTTCTTATTAGAAATTAATAAAGAAAGCAGATAAGTTAGAGTATTGGTTTGAAGACAAATGTACAACACTTACACGATCATCATCAGATAATCTCTTAGTGATATGAAGGGCACTCCTTCGAGACCTTCTGGGATGGTTTTTATGTTTGAATAAGTAGTGATTTTCAAGTGAACCAATCTACAAAAGGAAAGAATTAAAATAAATATCCACTTTCCCAAGCAAGTGTATATGGATTAGCTTAAAACTCAGCTAACTTAAAGATAGGCAACTTTTATTAAGCCCATTCCTTGTAGCAGAAGTTAACTTTTTAAAAACATTTATTTTAAGTTCAGGGCTACAAGTAAAGGTTTGTCACCCAGGTAAACGTTTGTCATGGGTTTTTTTGTACAGATTATTTCATCACCCAGCCGTTAAGCCTAGTACCCATTAGTTATTTTTATTGATCCCTTCCCTTCTCCCACCCTCCACCCTTCAAAAGGCTCCAGTATGTGTTGTTCTCTTCTATGTATTTATGTGTTCTCATCATTTAGCTTATTTATGAGTGAGAACATGCAATACTGGCTTTCTGTTCTGTGTTAATTTGCCAAGAGTAATGGCCTCCAGCTTCATCCACAGTCTTCATGAAGAAGGCCCTGATAGTGGTTTTGAGATGACCCTCAGAATATGATGGCTCGGACTCACAGTATATCCACTAGCTCACAGTGGGAGGCTAGTGATGCTTCTATTTTACACACATTGGAGGAAATACATGTTTTTTTGTGTGTGACAATATCATATTTAAAATGCTCATTTAATCAAATATATCTGGTCAAAGAACAATTGTAGTAAGCAGGCAAACACCTGGGATACTGTTTATGGTCAGAGCCTCTTTCCACTAAAATAAATTATTGTTGTTATAAAATGTAGCCATTTAATCCATGGTGACAATTGTTATTAGCTACTATTAGTGATCATTTGATTTTCCACTAATTCAAGGCTTCAGAGAAGAACATGCTACATTTAGGCAGGTGTTCCACTTTAGAGTGTGTATACTTCTCTGGGTAGCTATTGAAATATTTGATTCATTTAGAACTGTATTCATTGTTCGTCTGAGCTAGTCTCCCTTTACTCAGTACTAAATTTGGAGCTACCAAATCCTCTAGATAACCCTGCATTTTTAATATACAACAGTATGTTACAGAAGAACCATGTTCTTTAAATTGGTGGTTCTTATCGCCTAGAGAATTTTAAAATAGAGATGGTTAGGCCCTGCTCTAAGCCTGAACTTCAGTGAATCTTCCTACAAGCTGTCAATGGAATTGGGGTGAGAAATCAGTAGCCACAGAAAAAGATCACCAATGCTTAGCCCTGTTTTTTTTTTCTGTCAGCTGGTTTTTCTTCTTGTCATTACCTTAATCCAAGCTTTATCCTGAGGCAGTAAGGTGCCCAATATAGTAATGCTAAATTAGTGTTCGTAATATTAAACAAAAAGAGAAATAAGCGGAACCAGGAAAGCGCCATCAGTCTTCTACAAAGAATTACTATTCTAATAAAATAATTTTTGTTAAATTTGTTATAAAGTCTTTGTTAGTAATGCCTTTTTAACTAAAAATGGCTAGGGAAAAATAGTATTATAAATCATATGTAAATATAGATGGCTTTTCCCCACTATTTTCTAATGCTTTTGTGACTATGCTATCCCATACCCAAAGATCCTCCCAAGAATGTTGATGTATTGTTTTTTACTATTAAGATTTATGTCTGTTTATTTTGAAAAGCAATTCTCACATTGAGTGGCCCAGGTTTAGATACATGCCTAGAGCTAACAGGTGGGAAAGAGAAGAGGGATTTAGTTTTTGCTTCCTTCCCCAGTCTCCTCCTACACGGTTACTATTGCTGTTTAACCTTTCCGTAGCTGCTGAAGGAATACACAATTAAACCCCCAGTTTCTACCCCATAGGACATACATGATTTTCATGATGCCACAGTACTCACCAGCACAATTTCATCTGCTACTCGCCTTCCCTTTGAGTCTCAAAAATTCCCAACAATTGAGAGCAATTAACAGACTTACTACTAAGCTGTATTATGTCTCACTGTTTTCCCACAAGCTGTTTTCTATGCCTGGACTGTCTTCTCCAATCTCATTATGTTCTCCTGACAACCTCTGACTCCTCTTCTCCGGACAAATATTTTCTCCTTTGGGCAGTTTTCGCTCACCCCTCCAAAATTCCCTTCCACTTTCATTCCTTCAACCAATGAATATCCAGACTCCAAGTACAACTTCTATTATTACACAAATTACAATCAGTTGCAGTCATTTGTCTCTAAGCTAGTCTCCTCTAGAGTCTTGATTACGTGAGAGCGTTTCTTTCCCTCCTCTATTCCTCAGCCCCTAACAGGGTGCTTGGCACAAGGGCAAGGGCTGGCCGAAAGCTAAAGACTCATCTGCTCCTAGGACACCAGGAAGCCAATCTGCACTGATTTTCCTGCCGAGCATTTCAAAGACAATTTGGTTTATAAAGTTGAGAATAAAGCCTCGAGCAAGAGAAGGCGAATTCCCCAGCGGGTTAGATCCACAGAATCGCCAACGCCCCCGCCGATTACTCATCCGTGACTTCAGCGGCGTCAGAACCACCACCTCCAGGAAAAAAAAAAAAAAAAAAAAAAAAAAAACGCGCCAAAATGTTTTACAACTCCCTCCTCCCCCGCTTCTATGCAGACCAACTTCCCAAGCAGAGGGCAAGGGCTTGATTCACAGTCAAAGAAAGGAAAGCTCTAGCTTAGAAGTCACACTCCCTAGGGTCCCCTCGGAATCGCTCGGCTATAAGCAGTCTCCCACTTAATGTCTTCACGTCCACCCACCTCCAACCAGCTATCTATTGACCAAGGCTCCGCTTGGACAGGCAACAATAAGCTGAAATTCCCGAGAAAACGATTACGTACTTGGCTAAAGAACAAGAAAAAAACAGATCCCTTCCCCACAGTCAGTTCGGCATCTCGACCCTGCATTGGGACTGGCCGGGGAAAGTTATAAAGCTTGGACTTTACAAGTTCCCAGTGAAAATCCGGAGCTCCCAAGAGAGGCGTGGAGATAGATGGTCCTGTATCTTTAACCCACCATTTCTCCCCGCAGCGTCCCAGGCTACTCCGCGGCCTCCCAACCTCCTGGTCGCGAATCCCAGCGGCTGGCACTCTTCCAATGCCCTGGGCGTGCCCTTAAAGGCTGCCAGGGCGGACAGCCCCAAGCCTGCTTAGCCCCTTGCCTCAGGACTTGGATCTGATGCTGCCATATTGAAAAGAAGGCAACAGCCGGCTCCCGACGCAGACCGCCTGAGTCGGGGGATGGAGCGCACTGCTTCTCCCGGGGGCGCTCGGTTGGTGAGAGCTGGAGTGCATCTCAAGTTCCCATAACAAGCTTGGAGGGATTTTTTCTTCCAAACCGCGCGGGAACGGATTTCAATTCTAGAGCGGACAACAGTAAGCATAAGCCCTACCCAGCTGCAGCGGCTTCCTTCTGCTTGGCTGCACCCAGCCCAAACAGTAAATAATGCAAGCTTTCTCTCTCTCCTAGCGCGCCAGGGGCGAGAGCGGGAGCAGCTCCTTGTTCTTTGCTACACTGGGCTCCAGAGAGTGCAACCTGGGGCTCCCACTTGGAAGACCGCGCTCCAGTCCCGCTTGTCTCCTGGGGCCCCAGAAAGTTTCTTGAAAGTGGAAACTCTTACCTGTCCCAAAAGGTCATAGCCCAGCTCCTCGGCGATGGCCGAGGCTGCTTCCGGGCCCCCGGGGATCTCCGCCGCCCATTCATTGACAAATTGCCTTTTCGCTTTTGCACTGTTCAATGCACACCAAGCGCAAAAGAGGGCGAAAGCAGTGCACTGCAGAGTCCAGGCTCTTCGCTCCATGGCTCACACACTCGCTTGAAGACGATTGGGAACGGAAGAGGAGAAAGAAGCAAGACAGGAGAAAAGCCAGACAGACTCCCCCTTCCCACCCTCGGGCTCTGGACCGCTCCTGGCTCCTGGTTGCTCTGCGAAGAGCTAGGAGGCGCGCGAGGAGAGGCTGGGCGGCGGCGAGCGCTCAGTGAAGCGCTTTGGTCTCCAGGCTGAGTGGAGCCCCAGCCCTTCCCAGCCAGGATGGAAATGAGTGTTTACACGTCAAATCGACGAAAGCCATCTCTTGACGTCAGATCTACCTGGACTAAGATCTGAATGGTATTCCCAGCGGGGTGGAGAAGCGGCTAAAATAAGCAGCCAGGGATTAGGAAAAGGAAGGAACTATTTGCTGGGATCACTTAAGTCTGCTCCCTATCTCCCCATAAATTCTGTACCGTGAGAAACATCTTCACTTTTCAAAGAGAAGTGTCCCCATTTGAGTATAACTACCAAGAATCAAAGGCTGGGAGTGCTTTTTCTCAGTATTTGCTTTATTATCTCATGGGGGTGGGGTAATGGGGAGATGACAGGATTCTTATAATGACCCTTTGAGTATCAGCACCTGCTATGGAGGACAAGGCTCTTAGGTCTTTCAAATCAGAGAGAGACTAGGAGGGTAAGCAGAAGAAGAGAAGCTACTACTGTCCAAATTCTGTTCTAACTTGTCTAAGAAAATGAGCATGTCTCCGAGACAATGTTAAAGCAATACTTTTAAAAATGAATTTTAACCATTCAAACCACCTTAGTTTACAAGTTTGCTTCCTCCTCCCTTTTGTTTCTCAACCTTAATAAAACAATATCAATAGTTTACTCCAGACATCGCGAAGCCAGCGCCACCACCACCGTTTACGGTGTTTATCAGTAAAATGATTAATCATGTGATTTTTAAAAAAGGTATTTCTAAGAATTTGTCAACAAGGGGACCTAGGGTCCCAAAGCTGTTGTGTTGACTCAGGGAGGGAAATAACAGTTTTTATTTACCCCGACTTTCCATTTTTCCCTCAGTAGAGCTCTTCACTTTGGTGCTGAACTGGAACTGTGCCATTACTTTCCCATAAAATGCACAATGCCTTTTTGTGGAAAAATGGTTTCCTGTGGACGGAGAACAGGCAAACATCTAAACGAACCCTCCACCCCTCACCCGAGGGAAATGAATTCAGTTTCCCATGGTGCTGCCTATTCGAATCCTGAGTTTAAACCCTGCGGGAGATACCAGCGCCTAGTATTCAGCACCGAGGTCTGGACAGCGACACACGCAAGACTGCTGCAGGAGCTGGTCTGTCTCTTCTGAGCACCGTAAGACCTCCACCCTTCTGTGGCTGACCAGCACCAAGCTGTATTCCTTTTGATATGTGCCTTTCCCTCTTTTGAAGAGCAAAATAGAAAATTGGCCGCAGGGGGGAGTGTGGTTAGGTTCATGATCGTGACAACTTGTGTCCAGCTCTTGGGAACGTGTTGGACTCAGGCCAAAAGTAAAATAGCCGGGAGGTGAAAGTGAGAGTGTGCGGCATCTGGGAAAATTTTGTTTTAAGCTCAACCGCCTGAGGGCGCGATCTATACTGGAGAAATAGAAGAGGAGAAGGTTGAAAAGAAAGCATATGAACAGGTGGAGAAAGGAAGCAAGAGATGTTCCTTACAAGAAGCAAATGAGACAAGACTTAGTGGAGGATGGGTCTCCGTAGTGCTAATTTTTCATTTGTCTCCACTTTTGCAGAAATGTGCACTAGAGAATTTCTTTAAACATAAAGCATCTTTACAAAAACAAATGGCAATGTTAATAAGCCCTGTGATATGGTTAAGTGTTTTACAATAATATAATTCACATGAGATGAAATGGAATGGCCTCTGGTTCATAGCTTTGTTGTCTGTTTTGTAAATCTACATGTGTGAATGTTGATGGCTAGGTAAGCTGTCTTTTCCTCAGCCTGAGTTGTGGCCTCAAGCTCTCAAGGGTGTTTCATACTCACAGCAGACAGATGCTTACTGTGCACTAGCAAGGCAAGAGAAGCCCAGGGCAAATGCTTTATAATGGTAGATGTGTCAGAGGAGAAACATATTTGTCCTTTTCTTATTATTGTCCAAGTAAATCAGTTTGGCAGAGTGTTGGCAATAGGATCAGTGTCTCTCTCATTAATGAGGCATTTGTCTTAAATTGAGCACCACATAAACTTGGAATAAACATTTGGTTTATATACCTAATAGGGCAAACCAAACTCTCACAAAAATAAGGCAATCTCCTCATCCACACAATACATATATCAGTAACTTAATCCACTATTGTCTGACTGTTATCCTGTGAACCTCTTCGCCAGAACTTCTGGCATGCAGAAGAAATGAATTTCTGCCGAGATTAGAGGTGCAAGTAGACTTAGAATCTACTTTAACTTTTTGTACCAAGGGATAGTCATATCCTGATTTGTAGATCATGGTAGTAACCTCCAGGCCCATCATTGTTATATTTCATATCATGAATTGGAAGAGCCAATTATCACCCTTAAGTTGGTTTTAATAGCATTTGATTCATGTAATTAATTTATATAAGAAACCGGATACTCCAGAAACTAAAGAGGACATGTTTCCATTATAAGTTATCAAATGAGTGCCATGCCTCTTTCATGACTGCTCACAACTGCCCAGTGATACAGCTAAGCATTCATTAAGGTTTCTTGGAGAAAAAAACGAAGCTAGTATGAGCAGGAAGAATATGCTCAGAAAAGATCTATAGATCACCATATCTCTATAGTCTAAGGAAACAGATGTTTTAAACATTTTGTTACCATGAAATAAAACATATGCCCTTGGGCATACTAAATAATGTGCTCAATATATATCACAAAGTGGACACAGTGTAGCCATTTGAGCCAAGAAAAAGAACATTTCTAGCCCCACAGAATAACAGAATAATAGTCCTAGATTTTTAAGAGATGTTAAAGAATGGGTAAGAAAATAATGTAGGTTTAACATTTTCCATTTATTATGTAGACTTTCCTGTTTGCTATGGGTAACAGTAACTGCACATTAACTCAAAGGTGTAACAAATTAGTCTGTAATAAAACTAGGAAATTTTGGGTAGCAGAACACATTATAGAAGCAAACCTACCTATAGCAGTGTTTCCCAGCATAGAAAATAACAACATTTTTGTGGCATGCCGGGGTAAACCAGAGGAAATTTGAAGATACCTGTATGGAGCTGGGTGAAGAAATTCATAATATTTTCTTTACATGATACAATTATGATAACAAAACAAAATATAACATTTTGGGCAATACATTAAATTGCAGATTAGTAAGTACAAATTGAGAAACCTGAATATGCTTTCACCAATATAAGTTTTTTTCTGAAGGCTATATAACATTTCTAATTAAAACATTTTAATGACAAATTATCTTTTTATATTCTTAATAGCTGCTGCCAATGAAACTTTTTTTGCAAGACTCTATTTTAAATAAAACAGTCTTACTTTTTATTTTCTTAACAAATATACCATTGGAATTTTATATGAGGAAGCATATAGATTCAGAATCCACCTACATTTTATAGGTAAAGTATGACAAAATAATATTGAAATTGTAAGCTGAAAAATGCACACACCTTTTAGAGAAGTTACCATCCACCAAATTTACCACAAACTGAGAAAAGTATCTAGTATACACAAAGATGGATATTGGGGTGACCACCTAAAGATACACCTGTCAGAAGTCCCTTAATTACTTTCTCATGATAGCTCCTCCCATGACCAATTTTGGTGGGCATGCTATGCTAATTAAGTATTTAGAATATGAACTCCTCTAGCAGATCCACACCTTTCACATGATGGAAATAGACATGCTTGCAGCAGGCTGCTGAAGTAAATACAGCATCAAGGTGGTAGACATGGTTTGATTGAGTTCCAAGAGCTCAGCACAAGCTACTCACCTGGCCTTTCCAAGTGATGAGAAGGCCAAATATCTTGAGGAACATCTTTATCTCCGCTGGTTGGGATGCTCTGACCTATCTAAATGGAAGGGAAAGAGTAACAAATCAAAGTCTAAGCACTGCAAAGGCTTTAAGGTGGATGAATAATTATGAAGGATTTTTGCTGAATGAACTAGATCAACACAAAAATCTTGAATTTAACACAGAAATGAATTATTAAAATCAAAGCAGTGAGTGCCAAAAATTCCACTTGCTAGAAATAATGGATCTTTTCTAATGAAAATAGATAATTAACTGTGGCCATATACAAGTATTTAGGCTCTTTGTTTAACAGGTTTTTTAAAAATATGCATTTACTTATTGAGTTTCAGAGTATCCCTGCTTCTGCTTCCAGGCAATACTCTTGCTTCCTCTATGCTCTTGAACATTGCCATTTTTGTGTTAAAATCTCAGTGTTTAACTGCTTTCTCTGCTCCGGAAGTATGCATTTCTATGAGAATTATAGGCTTCAATGTTGAAAAGTGACCTTGAATATTATAGAGCTCCTTGCTTCTCAGAGTCTTGTCCACATATCAGCATTATAGGCATCAGTTGGAAACTGGTTAGAAATGCAGACCCTCAGCCCCCACCCCCGAACTACTAAATCAGAATCTGCATTGTTAATGAGTCCATAGTGATTCATATGCAATTAAAATTTGAGAAGCACCGATCTAGTTAACACGTATACATGACACTCCTCTGTGATATTTTATCAAGTTGTTAGGCAATTCCTGGTCTCCCAAAGCAACTCATTCTTCGGTTTGGATTGGCAAAAATGGTTACAAAGTCCTTCCTTATAATGATATTATACATTTCCTCATTACTACCTCGTCAAGCAAGCTCAATTTACCCTCTGGTACCACACTGACAAGTTTCAATCTCTTTTATATGTGACAGTGCTTCATACATTGAAGGCAGATTTTTATATCTTTAAATTTTTTCCACTACAGGTTGAACATCTCCAACCTTTGTATCACTTTGGCATTCTGCTTGCTCTTGTCTGGATAGAATATTTTAACAGAATTTTTTAAATGTGGCACCCAGAATGGAATAGTATAGTTGGCGGAATAAAGAGATAATTTATTTTTACAACTTTTTATTTTGAAATAACTTTAGAGCTACCAAAAATTCAAAAGAAAAAAAATAACAGTACACAAAGCTTGTATATACTGTTCATGCACATTTCCCAGGGGTTTACATCTTGTGTAACCATAGTACAATTACCTAAACCAAAACATTAACAATGATGCAATATTCTTATCTATAGACCTTTATACTTTTCCAGCTGTTCTATTAGTACATCTTTTTATATGGTCCAATATTCAATTAAGGCTCCCTATTGCATTTGGTTATTATGTCTCCTCCAATCTGGGATATTTTATCTTTGTCTCTGATGACCTTAAAACTTTTAAAGAGTACTATTCCGTTAGTTTATATTAAGGCCCTTAATTTTGGTTTGTCTGGTGTTTTCTAACAATTAGGCTGGGATCAAACACTTGTAGGAATAAGTGATATTAGGTCATTTTCATTGGCTTGTATCAGGAGGTACATGATGTCTGCATGTCTAATTACTAGTGATGTTATTTCTGATCACTTGGTTAAGATCATATCACATCAACCAGACTTCTCCACTGTAAAGTTACTATTTGAAAAATAGGATTTCAGTGTAAAAATTATTGTCAAACTCATAATGCAGAGAACCATAATGTGGTAATAGTCTCCAAATTTATATTTTTGGAGAAAATAAAAATAACTTCACTTTTATAGACATTTATGTTTGTGATGCTCATAACCTCTTATTCCACATCAGGAGATTTTTCTGTGAGATTAAGTGAAATAATCCATTTAAGGTAGTTAGCAGAAGGGGCGAGACAGAGACATTGCTTAGTTTGCTACTACTATTAATGCTATTAACCTATCACTTTCCATTTAAGATATAGACATATTTCCATGTCAATAACTGTTCGCTGGCATAATTTATTGCATAGTCTTCCATTAAATGAATTAAATATACTTTAACTTATCAAATATTAGGGGACACTTAGAGTGTGTCTATTTGCTTGGCTACCATACTTCCAGGTAAAGTTGGTTGATTAAATATATGTGTCTACTTTTACTCCCCACTGAAACCCCTCAAAAGCTACAGAGAAGGGATTCTTTTAAGCACCTAAACTCTTGAAATGAGGAGAACAGGAGTGGAAGCAATCACAAAATATTATAAAAGAAGAAAAGCAAATAATTTAGCAGAACCAGGAAAATAAAATGTTAATCCAGCAGCAGGGAAAGCCAAAAACTAACCCTTTCTATGCCTCAGACTCAGTAATTGGCAGGCACCAAACAACTTCACAATAGGATGAAAATAGATGGGAAAATAAAAAAGATAGCCTAAAGTCTATTTCAGAAGCAATCTTCCCAAGCTTCTATCATCACTCTTTATTGCTGAAAACTATCCCTTTGTCACCCAGTAAAGAGATTGAGGGTGTTTTCCCCAGAGAAATCAGGCACATTTACGGCGGAGACTTCACCGCCCCTGCCCCCACCACCCTGAAGCAGCTGTAAGAGTTTGGTCACCTCGGGCTTGCTTCCTAACAAGTGCCACTGAGTGATAAATAATAATGGACTGTCCCTAACTTCCCCTTGGTTTCTCACCTCCTTCCAGTGAACACAGGGATTAATCTGCTTGTTGTTTAAATTAATATAATCCTAGAAGCAGTTGTAAACAAGTGGAGGAGAACAGACCTTCAACAATTGTCTCTAATTATGGTTAGAAGAAGGACCAGTCTTGATCCCAGATATGACAGGCAAGAAATATATACAATCAGTAAAACTGAAAGAGAAAACAAAGGTAGTGAAGCAGAAGGGGCCCACGGCACATTACTTTAAAAGTTCTAAGTAAGCTTTGGATATGGAAACTCAGGAAATATCTAACAAAAATCTGGTTTTCTGGTTTCTCTTTAAAAACCAGAAAACGTTGGTCTAGAGACAGTGATCCCCACAATTCTCAGACACTGAGACAAAGTATCAATTTCTGCAATTATGTTTAGCCCACCTTTTTTTCTTATACTAGAGTTCAGAAATCCTTAACTCTATCAAACATAAAGGGAAAATAGCAGAGAGAATTAAGAGTTTGGAGCTTTTCTCTTATGCCTGCCTTATTCCATTCAATTAGGGTATCATGTCTCCTGGGAGCATGTGTGTCTCTAGCCCTTTCCTTAGACTCTGCTGTCCCTGTACTGTTCAGACCTGGCCACACTGCAGCTGTAGCTGTTTACTTACCACAAGAGAGAGAGAGGCTAAGACCAGCAAGCCCAATGGGTGCCCCATCTCAAGCAAAGATGTATTGGCCAGGTCTGAGTTGTTATATGCTAAGGAGAAGAGCTAGCAGGTAGCAAAAGTTAATTCTAAGCCCATGAACTTGGGAAGGAGATGGACTTGTGAGTGAGGGAGGTGGGTAGGAGAAATGGCAGCAGGGAGAGGGAGTCAGTTTAAGGCTACTCAAATTCTTCTTGCTCTCCAGTCAGAATTACTCAATAATTCAGGGTAAGGCCCTACATACACATTGGGGAAATGTCAGGGTTTGGCATTGAGAAAGCTAGGAAAGAAAAAGGTATGGGAAAGTGTTTCATGGGTGCAATGGTCGATGATACAGCTTCTGCTTTCCTACTGCTCTACAGCTGGAAAAAGCAGAGAAAATGGCTTTGATTTTTTATTTGCAAGGCTAGTTAAGAGTCAATGGAAGAACTGATACTATTTGATAAACTGCCCAAATGCTGGGTGAACATAATTTCAAAAAGCATCAAATGCAGATATAACAGCAGACTCAAAACAAAACACCTGGATTTGAATCTCTGCCACTTGTTAGCTGGGAACATCCAGACACATTTTCAATATGTCTTTGCTCTGATTTCCTCAATACAAAATGAGGGCATAATAGTAATATACCTGTTGAAGTTATTATCCATAACATACTTACAACATTGTCTCATACAAGTAAATGAGAGTTAATTTTATTGAGAGAATAGCATCCTAGTTACACAATAGTTTGTTACACACGTTTCTCAAATCCTGGAGCGGGGAGGCATCTTGGACAGAGAGATGATTTCAAAGTATGAAACTGCCTCAATCGAGAATTGGGTCTCAATTCTGACACTCATTTCTCACCTCCTTTTCTCCTTTTCTCCCTACTCACTAATTTTTAGTGTGTTCCTCTCCCTCTTTTTTTTTCTTTCTCCCATAATCATACACATTCCCAATTGACTTTTCCCATAAGCCTGTTGAGAGAGCCAGAGCAGGTTTTATTAACTCCAGTTCACTGAAATGCACATGAGTGAAGTCGTTTATCCACTGTTGACAGAGTGAACTTCATGCATCTGACCTGAGGACCAGATTCTTCCTCTTGGAGCACTTTGCATCTGATTTTTTGGTGGAGGATCAGCAGCGATGGGGTTAAGAGTTCTGGGAAGACTAGAAGTTTTCCCTATCTAAACACATTTATTGAAAGTGGCACCTTAGAAGAAAAGGGACCATATAAACTCATTAGTGTTAATTATACTGCAAATGTATAAAGTAAGAAAGCAGGTGTTAATATGTTTGACATTCAACATCAGCAGAGGTCACATCATGAAGCACACAGAGAAAATAGTCAAAGGGGCACTTTTTAATAATGTGCTTACTCCTTCACCTTGCCTGCCTCCTGATATTAGAAACAGCCTGTCTGCGATTCTGCTCATCGGTGATTGAGTAATAACACAATTACTTCATTTCCATTTCCCAACTTCCTGTGCGAAGGTTTGGATCCAGCCTACAAGAGCCATGATTGTAGGAGTATAATGAGAACTGGTGTTTATATAGTAATTTACAATATTCACAAGGATTTCCATCTATTGGCTTCTCACTACAACATTATTACAATTCCCACTTCACAGACAAGTAAACTAAGTCACGGACAGGCAAGGCTACCAGAGTTTGCATAGATAATCTCACAGACCTAACACTAAAACTCAGGTCTGCAGTGCTTCTACCTTCCATTTATATGGAATAGTTTGATGTTTAATATTTTGTGCGGATAAGTATTTGAGTCCTCTCTGCCCCGTAGTAGTATTGTACTTGGAATAGCTCCTGAATCTTCAGCTTCCTCGTGAAACAGAGGAAATAATACGGTTTACTATTTATGAGAATTGAATGGACTAAATCATGTAAAGCCCTGAGAACACAACGTAGCCCATAGTAGGTATTCAATAAAATCTAGCTGTCATTATGATTGGTCTGTCTTCTGCCATTTTCTTTGCTTTGCATTGAAGGGAACTGTCCATGATTTTAGATTATACTCAGAAGCCTTATGTTCCTAGGTTTCTGTTATCATAAACTATTATTACTATCTTTAGCTTTGGTAAGACCAGGAACCTGGAAACTAAGTAAGTTAAATGGATAGTATCGCTGGCATTAGTGCCCAACGTATTGTGGAACAATCATTTTCAAATGGTTTACCATACGTAATCCTTACCAGGAGTGCTCGTTTAAAATGCAGCTTCTTAAGCATCTCTCCTCCCATTCTGATTCTGGAATGGCCTGAGGCCCAGGAATCTACAGACTTCAACAGATATCCTTGGAGATCACAAGGAGCCCTGTGAAAAGCCCTGAACCGGTGTTGGCCCCTACCCTACTGCTGCTGCTGCTTCACTTTCTTCTCCTCCTCTTCTTCCTCCTGATCTACCTCCTGCTTCTTTATCTCCATTTCCTTTTCCTCCTTCTTTATTGTCATCACCATCATTCTCTTCATTCTCTTTGTCTTCTCCTCCAATTTCTTCTCATTCTTTTCTTTCTTCTCCTTCTTCTTCTTTTTGTAACCATTTCAAATAGGCTACTTGAAGTTATTTTCCACTATTAAGGTAGCTCTTTTGTTATCTCTTTGGAAAAAATGCAGCTGAACCTGGGGAAAAAAACAGAATCATGACTCAAAAAAAATATGTCTGTATATAACTTCCCAGGAGCCAATTAGGAAGACAGTCATTAGGTTGAGGTGATCCTTTGCTCACACATCACTGTAAGGCTCTGGCCCTCTCACCAAGAGTAAAAGAACCCACTCTTGTTTCCAGAGCTTATTAATGCTGGATTAAAATATAATACCTTGAGAGCACATTTTAATGTCTTTCCTGCGAAGATGCATAACTATATATGGATAGAATCATTGTTCCTACAATCCAAGATTACTTATGTATATCTATCTTTTGCTTCAAGCCAGCCAGGCACTCCAAGAACAATGTTAACAGTTTCTACATTCCACCGCAACATCCAACTTATTGCATCTAAATTCTGGGAACCTTGTCAAGAAAGCCAAGTGTCAATTAGGAAACTACTTAAGCTAACCAGTTGTGATCACCAATTTAAATACTATATCTTTATAGCTTCAAAGAAAGCAAATATTTTGCAATTACGAACTTTAAAAAGTATAAATAGCCATTGACGTGACTTTATCAGTCATTATCAATTCTTGCTGCAGTTAGTGTCTTGAAAACAATACTGATGCCCTGGCCCTAAGTCCACAGATTGTGCTTTAATTGATGTGGCATGGGTCACGCCAGGTGATTCTGTTGGGCATCACAGGATGTCCGTTGATATATATGAATCAAATTTATTTAACAATTTTCTTCTCTCTATATCCTTCTGCAAGTCATGGGCAGAGATTAAGCCTAGAAGTAAAATGAAGCGAGAATCTTAAGAACACTTTAGTCTCAACTACATGCATATTTTAGAGAAAGTGAAATATTAGTCTAGCATTTCTTCTTAACTATCTCAATTCTCTATTTCATGTGGTTAGGGTATACTTGATCTTGTCAAAATATTTCCAGCATCTAATAACATGTAGATTCTCGAGGGCATTCCAAATGAATCATAGCAATATAAGAAACGAAGATAGAAGCAAATTAAGTTTGGTCAACAATTTCTTTTGGTTGAATCAGAGTTGTCATAGAAGCAGCCACAAAGGTTGAGAGTCCACCCCACCTCATCCCTTCTGGAGCTTGTAAAGACTAACCGGACTGACTCACAGAAAGGGGGCATTCTTTGCACTAGGCTATGAGTTTAGGTTGTCTTCACTTCTCATCAAAAATAGATGCACTGAGATCATGACTTGCTAATAGGCCTCCTATAACAGATTTTTCACTGTATTGGTGATGGAAGTAAGACTCATTTCATTTAGTGTTTGAGTACTTGCTATCTGCCTTGATGCTCTGGCACTTCATGTAAAGTTTTATTGTTTTCTTTGTTTTGATATTTAAAGAACTTTGCAAATTGAATTCTTCTTTCATTTTATCTCAAGCTGTACAATCTGCTGGTTTCTATAATTTGAAATATCTTCTTTCTTTCAAATATTACCACCAAATCATTGTCATAACCCAAAAAAAATCCCTTCTATTACATTTTTTCTTTATGACAAAATTTCTGAAAATTTTTTCTTAACTAGTATTATAGCTCTTCTATTGAGTTTTTCATTTTCTCCATCATATTGTTAATTTCTAAAAGATCATTTTTATTTTATAAATGTTTCTTTTCATTTGTTCCTACTCTTCTCTCATGGTTACAGTATATTCTCATATATTTCAGAATATTAATGCTAGGAGGGTTTATTTGTTTGCTTGTTTGTTTTTATTTTTATTTATTTTTTGTTTTTTGGTTTCTTTTGCAAAAATAAAGTGACCACTATGGTGTTTTTTCCTGCATGGTTCAGTCCCTTTTCTCATGGCAAAAGCATTCCTCAAATTTCCAGTTATCCATGTTGCTAGATCACATTTGCGAGTGAGAAAAGAAAAGCTGTAATCACTTAAATGGCAAGTGGCAGCTGTGAGTTTTGCTGCACGATGGCCTGGCCAGGTAGAAGAGTTGAGAAGACCTCCATGCCAGAGTTGTTAAGCCTTTCCTCCTGGGTTAGTTGGATTCCAAAGAGAACACTTCCTGACCTGCAATCTTCAGCAAAAAGGACCAGCTGTCAGAGGAAAAGGACCAGCTCTCAGAGGAAAAGGACAAGAACCCTGAGGACCATATTCACTGTGCCTCACTTAGTTCCATGTTCAGTGTGAAGTCTCCACCCTTAACTGTGCCTGCTGTCTCTGGGAAAATGTCCTCAGTCTCTTTGCTGGGTGACAAAGGGATAGTTTTCGGCAATAAACAGTGATGAGGGAAATTGGGGAAGACTGTTTCTGAAATAGACTTTCAAGCAACCTTCCTTATTTTCCCATCTATTTTCATCCCAATTTCAAGCTATTTGGTGCCTGCTAATTCCTAAGTCATGGGAATTCTGAGGCATAGAAAGGGTTAGTTCTTGGCTTTCCCTGCTGCTGGATTAACATTTTATTTTCCTGGGTCTGCTAAATTATTTGCTTTTCTGCTTTCATAATTTTTTTGCTATTGCTTCTTGCCTGTACTCCTGTTCTTCCTATTTCATAAGTTTATGTCCTTAAAAAAAAATCCCATCTCCGTAGTTTTTGAGAGGTTTTAGTGGGGAGTGAAAGTAGACACATATATTTAATCAACTAAGTTTACCTGGAAGTATAGTAGCCAAACAAATCGATACACTCTAAGTGTCCCCCAATATTTGATAAGTTAAAGTATATTTAACCCATTTAATAAAAAACTATGAAACCATTACAAATTATGCCAGTAAATAGTTAATGACATAGAACTATATCAATGTATTAAGTAGGAAGTGATAGGTTGATAGCATTAATAATAGCAGCAAGCTAAGCAATGTCTCTGTCCTCACCCTTCTGCTAAGTACTTTAAATGGATTATTTTACTTAATCACACAGAAAAATTCTATAAAGAAGCAACTGTTATTGTCAATTTTATAGATAGGGAAACTGGGGTTTAGAGAGATTCAGCAATTTGCCCAAGGTAACAGTGTTTTGGGCCCAGATTTGAGAAGACTATCACTGGACTCTAAATAAAGGAAATAGAACTTACAGGCACCAATGAATTCTTTGTTCATAAGCTGTATCAAGCATCAAAAGGGTATGAGAACATTGACAAAGATGCATTTGACCAAGATGGCCTCTGATGTTCTCCTTCTTCCAAGGAATGAGATAGTGGTCAGCAGCTTGTGCAAGTGAGATATCTGATAGGTCTTTAGAAACCCACAAGAGTGGTCAGGCTTGCTTTCTTTCCTGCTTTTCAGGCTGTTTCATTGTCCAAAGATAACTTATTCTACCACGAAAGGTAATACTTCTCCTGGCTAATAATCCTGACATCCAGGCCTTTGGCCTTTGTGTGGGTTCTGGGTTAGGAGATTCTTATTGTGACACACTGAAGTGATTTAACTTTATTTTGAGCCTGAATTTCAAGAATTTTCCATTTATATGCATTTAGTAGCTCTCTATAGACAGGTTTGCCACAACCTGTTTTATACAGTTAATAAGTGAAGTTTGAAGGATATTATTCAATTCATATAAAATAAAGAGAAACTTTTTTTTAATCCATATAAAATTCTCTTTTGAAATTTCAAGGAATGTGTCTCCAGCTGTCCTCAGGATGTGTGTTAGAATAGTGGATACTATTATCAGTTTCACTGTTCTTACAGCCTCTCCTTGACAGCCTAATGTCCGTGATTAAAACATTTACCAATGCCCATGGAGAAAGAAAACTATTCCTCCTTTTCTTTTCAAAGAAACACCTTGCCCATTGAACCCCAGACTGAGCATATATACAGACTTATGATGGTAAATTCAAAACATGCAGAGTGTGGTTGGTTGAGGATTGAAAAATAAAGGCAATGTGGTGAAATTCCATGTCTACACAAAATATAAAAATTAGCTGGTCATGGTAGTGTGCACCTGTGGTCCCAGCTACTATGCAGGCTAAGGTGGGAGGATGGCATTAAGGCCAGGAGTTCAAGACAGTAGTGAGTTATGACAAAGAAAAAGAAAGGCTTAGTGTAGCGACCTTATCTGCTGGCCCTGAAGGAAAGACCTGGCCTCCTTGCTCAGAAACATAATGTGTCCCTTTTGAATGTTCTCTAGACCTCCATGGGCTGTCATCTGAAATGGTTTCTGTCTGACTAACTTTACCTCTCTTTTCCTCTTCATATCATTTCTTCATAGATTTTTTTTAAATCCTCTCTCTTCTCTCAAAGTCCCACTCTTCTATTTTGGGAACATGCCATGGCTTACTCTAGAATCCTTAAGTTCCCAGTCAGGCCTTGTTTTGTAAATTTCCTTAGTCTTGTGCATTTTTTGCAGATCCCTGGAATTCTCTTCTGTGCCTTTTTTTGATGCTGGGTTCTGAACAAAAATAAACCCAATGTCCATCCCATGGTTTGTGTGAATCTGACCAAGGCCAGGGGTAATGGGGGTGAAGTGTTCTACTTGGAATTGCAAATTAATCTTTTTCTTTTGAGGCAGGGTCTTACTCTGCATCCAGGCTGGAGTGAAGTGGCACAATCTGGGCTCACTGCAGCCTCAACCTCAAGGGTGCCAGCAATCCTCGCACTTCAGCCCGCTAAGCAGCTGGAGCCACAGGCATGTGCCACCACTCCTGGCTGATTTTGTTTATTTTTCGTAGAGATGAGGTCTCATTATGTTGCCCAGGCTGGTCTTGAACTCCTTAGCTCAAGCTCAGACTTCCAAATGACAGGGTGACTTTCTTTAAGGTGCTGGAATTACAGGCATGAGCCACCCTGTGCAGCTTCGCAATGATTCTCAGCATCCAAAAAAAAAAAAAAAAAAAAAAATCAGAGAACTCCATAGATTACCTCTCTGAGAAAACCCTCAATTTGGTCTACATAAGAATCCTGTACTCTGATTGTTAATATAACCTGACTTCACTGTGGTACAAGAATTATTTGTTCATAACCCTGTATTACATTGCAAACTGCTCTACCATTAACATAACATTACTTTAAAAGATATCATGGCCCATTGTATCTCTGTAATTTGGGGGCTTTCTTCTGTGTTTGCAGAGTATGTTTGTGGCAGGATGAAATTTTGAGACATTAACAAGGTTGCCCAAGCTCCTTTCCTATTCAGTCAGCAGCAGGAATTGCTTCAGAGAGGATGCAGGGTTTTAAGCCAAGAACACAAAAAGAAAATAAGCAGTCAGTGCTCAGCCTCTGAATTGCTAAAAATAAAATTTAAACCTCACTGAGGAGATGGAAATCTATAAAGTCAAGGTCATTGATATTCAAGATCCAGTTTCTTTTGAGCAGCAAGAGGCCAAGCCCCAAAGGAAGTCAGGCGTAAGGTTTGTGCCATAAACAATGGAATGGAAAGAGAATAGATGAAGAGTCAGGCTGCTGTATCCTAGAGACTAGATAAAGGTTGCTTGGGCTGGAGAAAAAAGAGTTACTTTGAAGAAAAAGCATCTGTGGAATATGAGCGTGCCACTTCAGCTTCTGTCCTCATCAGACCAACGTCTAAAGAAAGAGGGTGACTGAGCTTTCTGTCATTTGGGGGATTTGGAAGGAAAGGTAGGATTCTAAGTGTTCAACAAACAGAAAATCACAAGCATTGGCCAGTTAGAAGAGATGCCCAATTCATCCAAATGATCATTCTGGTGTATGTTGGTTCAATGACAGACCTGGAGAGGGCACAAACGGCTGGTTCCCGTCTAAGAATTCAGTGTGGCAGGAGTCCTGCATAGCTGCTGCACAGCATGGTGGGAAAGGAGGAATTAAAACAAGCCCAGGAATGAGAAGCCATGAGACAGCTTTGAGTTTCTCTCAGACTTCCAAGTGATAGAGTGACAGCGGAAAGTGTGCAGGCCCTAGGGGCCTTAGATGTGGCTGAGAGAGCACCAGGGGGCTTGAGGAAGCTTGAACTCATGCTCAGACCCCAGGCAGTAGCAGAAGTCATGGGCATAAGGTCCAATTTATAGAGGCTAGGAAGTTAAATAGCAGCTGATGCCAGCAGAAGGCACAGAATAGCCACCGACTACATATACCCAGCACACACACGTGTGCACACACACTCATCCACATGCTCACACACCACACACACACATCCACACACTCACACGCCTCACACTCACAGACACCAACACACATGTCTGTATGAACCCTCTGTGGAATTTAAATGTAACTTAAGGGCAGAAAATGGACAAGGGCAGAACCTTAAAAATGCCTGAGTTTAAAATGAAAATGACTAAGGAATAATTTGACTGGGGTTACTTGGAAACACTTGGTCAAAGGTTCTGATTTTAAAAGGAAACATGAGTTACAATAAAAATGACATTTATTTATAGAAAAATAAAGATACATGTTACCCATTAGATGCCTACTCCAACGTGTGCGAGTTGTGTGCATGTGTATGTGTGTGTGTAAAATTTATCACTTACCTTTTTAATATATGTTATATCAGCTGAGGTGCCCTGTCAGTGACATTCCAATTAAATTGGCTCTAATGCTGTCCACTGTGTGTTGAAACCCCATGTTTTCTGATTTCTCTGGAAAACATACAACAAGAAGTAAAAACCTGCTCTGCTATACAACAGCTTTCTGTCCTACATCAGTGATTTTCAAACATTTTAAATGCTGGAGACATCATTCTGGATGGAACTCTCATATATTAAAAAAAAAAAAAAGATAAAGCCAGGTCCATTCTGGACAAGCAGAGATGAGGGACAAGAACCAGCTTAGGGTATCTGTCCAGAATATTTTTATGCAGCTGAAGTGCCCTTACAAAGAAAGGCATTTTGAAAGCTACCGCCATACTCATTGCTATCCTAGGTGAATTCCAGAAAGTGTATTAACATGTGTGGGGTTATAAATCTTAAAGTCTCAGGTTTGACTCCAAATGGAACAGGAAATCTATGCATAAAATATTTCTAATTATGTCCCTTGAGGTTTTGAGACCATGTAAGTGTTTGTGATGCTGAATTTAAAAAATAAGTGAAAGCTAGTGACCAAATATTTGCTCTGGCATATGAAGACCATCCTGTCAGCTATCCAAAAAGCAATTTGCTATATTTCATTCATTCATTCACTCAACAAATGTATGTTACGCTTTTATCAAGTACTAGGCATTGTGCTAGCTGCAATGGAAGCAGTTTCCCTGGCCCTCACTGACTGTTAGAGCTTTACATGAGTTCCTTGAACTATAATGCTTCCACGGCTTGCAGCCTTTTCAGATCAGAACCTGAATGTCTGAATGTATTTCTGTTAGTGTGCAAACTCTTGAAGCTCTTAGTGGGTTTAGTCACTTTCAAAAAGGTCAATACAGAAACTCTAAATATCTAGAACATGCCCAGGTTTACCATATTCACATAAGGGAGGAGGCTAGTCTAATATACTGGACCATAAAGATCATATTACTGATCAAAAAATGTAGTCAAGCAGAAATCGTCAAACACATTTCTATTTGCTGCATAACTGGATCATGTGCCATTTAAAAAATGCAACCATTCCCAGACCCAAACTCCCTGGATAAATCATGAAGAAAACCGGTGTTTAAAAAAATACTTAGTGCTTTTTTTGTATCAAGTTTATACACCTAGCTAGATAAATTACTTCTGCTAGGCTTATTATGAAAAACAACAATCCTCTGCCCTCCCCAGTCTGTCCCATTTCCAGCTTCTTCAAGAAATCTTCCCACTTCATAGCTTTCAGTATTTTGCCTCAATATCTCTAAATAATATCATTTTCCTTTTTCTTGATAGTTTTTAGTTTTAGGCATTGTGTAGTCTAAAAACGTCTCTCTCCTTAACCACCAATGCATTCTTGCCATACACAGTAACTTCTGTCCCTGCATAGTTACATCACAATTCTGTTTAGACACATATTCAGTGTTCACATCAGGGGTCTTCAACCCTAAGTCCATGGAACAATAAAGGTCTGTGTGACCTGTTAGGAACCAGGCTGCACAGCAGGAGGTGAGCATCCAGTAAGCAAGCATTACCACCTAAGCTCTGCCTCTTACTCCACAAGTGAGGAATCTAGGTTGCATGTTCCTATGAAAATGTAATGCCTGATTATCTGAGGTGGAACAATTTCATCCTAAAACCATCTCCCTATCCCTGCATCCCCCCTCCCCTGATGCCTGCCACCATCCATGGAAAAATTGTCTTCCATGAACTCAGTCCCTGGTGCCACTTTGTGAATATACTTTGCATAGCCTAATTATGTAAACCAGGTTAGGAACCACTGGTTTACATATGCTATGATTGCTTTTTTTTTTTCTTACTTTATCAGGTGTATTTTTGCTTAGTTTTCTATGCATTTATCACCAGTTCATCCCTAAATTCTCACCCATTTGTCCAGTCTTCTCTCATTATGTTCAAATGCATTAAGTAATTCATCAATGCCATCTTCCTGGGAACATTTTCCAGAGCCTGCTGGCCTGGCCTATCTGGACAGGACTCTCTTTATGTCTGGTGCACTTTGGTGGGCGAACCCTTCATCATCATCAAGGATTCTCTTCACCACTCTCTTAAGATGGAGTCAGTATTCTGGACCCCGTTGTCCCCTGCCATCTTGGCATTTTTCCTGTTTTTATGGGGCATTTTTTAGCAGATTTCTGAGAAACAGTGCATGTCTGAAAATGCCGGAAATATACCCCCATATTTGATTTCTCAAAGGACTAAAAATAGAATTACCCTTTGATCCAGCAATCCACTAGTGGGTTCATCTCCATACAGGACATCTCCATAAAGGACAGAAATCATTTTATCAAATGCACCTGTATGTTCATCACAGAGCTGTTTACAACAGCAAAGTCATGGAATCCACCTAAGTGCCCATCAAGAGATGACGACTGGATTTAAAAAATGTGATATCTATCTATCTATGTGTCTGTATCTGGAGATAGATATATAGATCATGGAATACTACTTAGCAAAAAAAAAAAGAAATTACATTTTTTGTAGCAAAATGGGTAAAATTGGGTGTCATTATTCTTAGTGAAATGACTCAGAAGCAGAAAGTCCAAAATCTCAATGTTCTCAAATGAGAGCTAAACAAGGGGTATACACAGACATAAAGATTGAAACGACAGACACTGGAGACTCCAAAAGGGTGAGAGAGAGGTGAGGGTTGACATATAACCTCCTGGGTACAATGTACACTATTCAGGTAATGGAAAGCCCAGACTTCACTACTAGGCAATGTATCCATATAACACAACTGCACTTGTCCCCCAAATCCATAAAAATAAATAAATAACCCTCATATTTGAGAGTTTGGCTAGATATACAATTCCCATAAGAAATATAATTTTTCCTGAATAATTGCAGATGTTGCTAATGCCTTACCACTGATGTAAGTTTTTGAGAAGTTCATAACTCTCTTCTGTATTTTCTGAGGGTTTTTTAAAAATTAAAAAGTTCACCCCTAGTGTTCTGAAATTTCACAATGATGAGGTTCAGCACAAGTCTATTTTCATCCTCTGTGCTGGACATTTAGGGTATCTTTCAATCTGGAAGCTCATTTTTATCTCTGAGTCCCAAGGTATCTAATCTTAGCAGTCACTCAATAAATGATGATTGAATCAGACTAAACTGATTAAGAGTTCATATTAAAAAAAAATTTCCTCCTCCTGGGATGCCCTGCTTCTACAGCATCTTCATATAGTGACATTCTGCCCATCCACCAAGATCTGACCTGTGCCCTCTTCTCTGATTCCTCCAATCTTCCCTTGCAGCCCTTAAGTGCACATACTATTTTGCTCCTGTGATACCTGTTTAATTGCTTATATAGATTCTACATAATCTTAGACTGTACACTCCTGGAGGGCAGACATCCAGTCTTATATGTCTTTGTGTACTATCTACCACCTCCACAATACCTCTAAGAATCTAACCCTGCACTATGCAATTTTCAATGTCTGTTAATGAATAAATAAATAAAGGAATACATAAAATAAAACTAGTGCGCTTTAGAAAAAATCCTGTCACACAAACCTGACAAAAACAAGCAATGGGGAAAGGATTTCCTATTTAATAAATGGTGTCAGGAAAACTGGCTAGCCAAATGCAGAAAACTGAAAATGGACCCCTTCCTTACACCTTATACAAAAATTAACTCAAAGTAGATTGAAGACTTAAACATAAGACACAAAACCATAAAAACCCTAAGAGAAAACCTCTGCAATACTATTCAGGACATAGGGATGGGCAAAGTCTTCATGACTAAAACACTAAAAGCAATGGCAACAAAAGCCAAAATTGACAAATGGGGTCTAATTAAACTAAAGGGCTTCTGCACAGCAAAAGAAACAATCATCAGAGTGAACAGGCAACCTATAGAATGGGAAAAAAAATTTGCAATCTACCCATCTAACAAAGGGCTAATATCCAGAATCTACAAAGAACTTAAACAAATTTACAAGAAAAAAACAACCCCATGAAAAGTAGGCCAAGGGGGCCAGGTGCAATGTTTCATGCCTGTAGTTCCAGCACTTTGGGAGGCAAAGGCAGGCAGATCACAAGGTCAGGAGTTTAAGACTACCCTGACCAACATGGTGAAACCCCATCTCTACTAAAAATACAAAAATTAGCCGGGTGTGGTGGCACATGCCTGTAATCCAGCTACTCAGGAGGCTGAGGCAGGAGAATCACTTGAACCCTGGAGGCAGAGATTGCAGTGAGCCAAGATCACACCACTGCATTCCATCCTGGACAATAGAGCGAGACTCCATCTCTAAAAAAAAAAAATGTGGGCAAAGGATATGAACAGACAAAAGAAGACATTTATGTGGCCAAAAAAAATATGAAAAAAAGCTCATCATCACTAATCATTAGAGAAATGCAAATCAAATCCACAATGAGGTATAAAATTCCCACATTGAATTTTGAACTCTATTGGCATTGACTTAGGCAGTATTGTTAAAGTTATCTCATGCCAGTTAGAATGGCGATCATTAAAAAGTCAGGAGGCAATGGATATTGGAGAGGATGTGGAGAAATAAGAACACTTTTACACTGTTGGTGGGAGTTTAAATTAGTTCAACCATCGTGGAAGACAGTGTAGTGATTCCTCAAGGATCTAGAACCAGAAATACCAAGGATCTAGAACCAGCAATTCCATTACTGGGTATATACACAAAGTATTATGTTATTCTATTATAAAGACACATGCACATGTATGTTTATTGCAGCACTGTTCACAGAAGCAAAGACTTGGAACCAACCCAAATGCCTATCAATGACAGACTAGATAAAGAAAACGTGGCACAGGTATACCATGGAATCGTATGCTCCCATGAAAAAGGATGAGTTCATGTCCTTTGCAGGGAAATGGATGAAGCTGGAAACCATCATTCTCAGCAAACTGACTCAGGAACAGAAAACCAACCACTGCATGTTCTCACTCATAAGTGGGAGTTGAACAATGAGAACACAGGGACACAGGGAGAACATCACACACCAGGGCCTATAAGTGGGTCGGGGGATAGGAGAGGGATAGCAGGGGTCGGGAGGTAGCGGAGGGATAGCAGTAGGAGAAATACCTAATGTAGATGATGGATTGATGGATGCAGCAAACCACCTGGCACATGTATACCTATGTAACAAACCCACACATTCTGCACATGTATCCCAGAACTTCAAATATAAATTTTTTTTTTAAAAACCCTGTCACAGAAATTCCAAGTAACTAAGGAATGACTTCAGCTAATGAACAAACATGATTCCTACAGTTAAAAAGACAAAGAATTTATTTATTTCAGTTAAGGAAGAATGCTCCATATTAAAGCTGTAGCCACCCTGAAAGAAAAGAAAAGAGAGAAGAATTTAGAAAAGGATCCAGATACATCAAGACCAAAACCACAACAATAACAACAGTAGAAACTGGCCTTGGTTAGTTCTAATGAGCAGGATTTTTGTCCTGCAAGACCTGCACACTTTCCTCAAGATTTCTTTCTAAATATCCATAGATAAAAATTGTTTATTTTGCCTAACTCTCCAAATATATCTTTTTCTTTTTCAACTATTGTGTAAAATGAGGTCTTAGAACTACTGTAGCCCATCTACGTGTTGTCCTTAAAACTAGCTCCAAATAGAAACCTACTACAGGGCAGCCATATAATCTATGTTACCTCATTAATCCTGACAACAGTCCTTTGAAAAATATCATTATGCCCATACCGCAGACAAGAAACCTAAAGCCAGAGAGATAAAACAACCAGTCCAAGGTCTGAAATTAGTGAGTTCCTAAGCCTATATTTGAACCTAGGTCCAAAGTCAATTTCCCTTTAGAATGCTACATTGCTACTTTTATGTTATAATAACGCAAAAGAGGTGCTAGTATTGACTGACAATAGTCCCAGCACTGTAATTATATCTTCCAGCAGTTCAGTCATCTCATGATGCCGTAATATTCATGGTAAAAGCAAACACTTTTGTAGAGGCAGGGATCCAGTCATGGCCATACACATCAAGGCAACTGCTGTGTCTGTCCTGCAGTCTGCCCTGTGCTGAGTCTAGTGGGAGCTACACAGTACTGGAAGACCCAGTCCCCTTCTCTGGTAAATTAAGCTGAACAGAGAATTGTTTCTTTTCAAAATTCCTGTATTTATCAAGTGTTTTACCAGTGGCAATTGGAATGATTTTAGGTGGCTGGTTCATTTATCTCAGAATTAAGTAATATTGAATCTCAAAAAGAGATGTATTCCCTCTTCTATCCCTCCAAAAACCATCAAGGATAATGACTCAGTTTGGTGCGAATATGCTTTTAAAATGAATGCTAATCTCTTTTGCCAATGAAATGAAAGCAGGCATTTGGCTCAGAGCCTTTGGCAAGCAACAGAGAATTTATTTTATTGGCATTTCTATTTATGGCAATTGATGCTAATTTTCTATTTGTGATAGTGATAAAATTTTCCTTTCTAAATAAATAGGATAAAAAGGGAGTCAATTAAAATAAAGATATTTAAAAAATAATGCAGGCATATGGCAACAATACATATTAAATAACACAAGGATATGGCAAGACAGTTCACTCTGGAAAATGGAAGACTGAAATACGGCCCAGAGGGAGTAGGCAGGGTCTCAGGAAGCCAACCCTGCAGCCTCTCCTGGCACTATGCTCATTCCAGCTCAATTGCAGGGAAAGCTGTCTCCAACTTCTGTGAAGGATGAAAGTCAAAAATTTTTTTCAATAGAAGAGAAATTGTGCCCCCAAAAATTATTCATATAAGCTTGTTCTCAGTAATTATGTGCTATCATAAATAAACAGAGTGACCAAAGGGTAATTTTTATTCCAGGCACTATAAATGTCTTCTGGAAATAAAAGTTGTTTATACAAAAAAACAGATAATAAACCTTGGCAACATGGTTCCAGTAATTAAAAAGAGTTTCCTTTGAAGAGAGCAAACTAGAATAAGCAGGAAATCCATTTGTTACTTAGTTGCAACAGCTAAAGAGGTTCTTACCTCCTGTACAACCTTTCTCTTCTCATGAGCTTGTCAACAATACCAAGCTCTATCCACTCAGGACCTCAGTCCTGCCATTCCCTCAACCTAAACCCTCTCATCCCTGGCTTTTCACATAGCTTAACCCTCACAGAGGCCTCAGTTGAACAACTTAATTCCATCTCCCCTCCGTATTTTGCTTTTTTGCTGCATGCCATTTTTCTTCATAGCTCTTACCATAGCTTGGAATTAGGCATGAATTGATTTGGTTTTTGTTTGTTTGTTTGTTTTTCTGTCTCTTCTTTTATATTTTAATGTCTCTGATGGCAAACTCTGTATCTATTTAGAGATGGTCATATCTCCAGCACCTGGCCCAGGAGGCCTTCAACATGGAATTGCTGAAACGAAGAAGGGATGAGGCACTGAGCTCCTGAAGATGGAGGAAGAGGCAGCTCTGTGGGGAGGAAAATGACAGCTGATGACGCTCACTCCAGAGATAAGGCAGAAAACAACAAAAAAAAGTCCCTATGTCCAAAACAGAAAACAAAAGTGAGGAACAGGAATGGGTATAAGTTGACAGAATAAACTTCCCCTCATCCTCAATATTAGTAAGACAATAGGGAATGGTGGGGATATCTAATGACCCAAAGAAAGCATGACTCAAGCCCTGTAAAGACAGTGGATGGAACTTAGCTCCATCTAATACTCGTGATGAAGGAAAAAGAGGCCAATATGACCAGACTTTGATTTTCTTTTCAAGAAAAGCTTGAAATCTAAATGTTTATGTGAATTCTGCTCATTTTAATGCTGGAAACTAAATCAAAGTGTTTAAAACTTTGCAGGAGCCACTATTTAGTGAGCTAAACATACATATCTGGACTGCCACTTTGTGATCCATACTCTGATGAAAACCTCTATTACTTTTGCAGGTTTTTCTAGAGGCAAACTCTCTTACAAATATACAGTTACAGGAATATGTAACTACTCCTCAGTACCTACTCCCACCACTTGGAAATCTAGATGGTTTAACATTCAACTTTTCCAAGAACACAAGAATATCAATACTATTGCTCTGAATTCTATATTACAAATCCATGTTGATTCAATAATCTCCCTTTAATATGCCCAACTTATTTCATTCATTAATTTACTTAAACAGTTGAGTACCTATGCTGTACCAGGCACTGGCATAAAATTGCAAGTGTTATGGACATGTTCTTGGCCTCCTTGGGCTTCTGTCTCATGAGGGAGGATTCAGAAAGGTAGTGATATGGTTTGGTTGTGTTCCCACCCACATCTCATCTTGAATTTTAGTTCCTATAATCCCCACTTGTGGGAGGGACGAGGTGGAGATCATTAAATTATGGGGGCATTTTCCCCACCCTGTTCTCACGATAGTGAGTTCTCACAAGATCTATTGGTTTTATAAGGGGATTTTGCCCCTTTCACTTGGCATTTCTCCTTCCTACCATCATGTGAAGAAGTGTATGTTTCCCCTTCTGTCATGATTGTAAGTTTTCTGAGGCCTTCCCAACCCTGTGGAACTGAGTCAATTAAATCTCTTTCCTTTATACATTACCCAGTCTTGGATATGTCTTTATTAGTAGTGTGAGAGTAGACTAATATAGGTAGACAGCAGTTATGTTGCTACCACCCAGAGATTATTAGCACCCTGCCTGATTTTTCCTTCTCCCTCATTCTGCACACCAATCAATCCTGATATCTGACTGATTCTTAGATCTCTCAAGTTCCCCATTTGTTTTTGCTTCATACCCATTTCTGCTTCCCTAGCCCGAGTCAATATCATTTTCTCATTTAAACTACTAAAACAACACTTGAATTCACCTCTCTCTCTTTCTACCCTTTGGGCATCTGCCATTGTCTGCCCTCAACACAACTGTCAGAATAATCCTCTTTCAAAATGAGCTAAATCATGTCATCCTTCTATTCAAAACTCTCCAATAACTTTCCATGTCAAAGTAAAGCTGTAAGATTGACTAACCAGGGCCTAGATCTAGCTACATTCCCTCCTCATCTCCCATGTTCCACCTCATCTGTGTTGCTCCAACCATCCTGGATGCCTTTCCAAACCTACCAAATTCACTCCTACCCCAGCACCTTTGCCCTTGCTCTTCTTTCTCCCTAGCATAGTCTTCTTCTCACCTGCACCCTTTGCACAAGCAAATCTCTTGGAATTCTTCACTCTCTTTTCTCTTCCAATCCGAATTAGACTTTTCAAAGGAGTCTGGAAGGTCTGTCATCTTCCTCAACCCAGAATGAACTGTCACTGTCCTCCACTTGGAAGCCACTGCACCCAACACCAGGGACACACACCTGATCAAGACCACATAGGAAGGCAGCTGTTATTTTTTCCTATTCAGGGTTTATAACTCATTTGTGCAGCTTGTAATTAAGTTTTAAAACTCATTTCATCCCTTTTACATTCCTGATTTTGCTTTGGAAAATCAATGAAGGATAATGTGTATTTACAGAAAAGGAGTCTTGCTGCTGTCTGATTTCATGGGTTGACAGCTCACCCAGTCTGTTGTCATATAGAACAGAGATTGGGGAACTATGGCCCCGGGCCAAATCTATCCAGTCACCTATTTTTGTACAGCTGCAAAACTAAGAATGGTTGTTACTTTTAAAAAGGTTGAAAAAAATTGAGACTAATAATAATATTTTGTAAGATGGGAAAATGTTACAAAATTCAAATTTCCATGTTCATAAATAAACTCTTGTTGGAATGCAGCCACACTCGTTTGTTTATATGTTGTCTACGGCTGCTTTTACACTATGCTGGCAGAGTCCAACAGTTGCAAAAGACACCGTATGGCCTGCAAAGCCTAAAGTGCTGTCTGGCTCTTTACAGAAACTAAGATCTAGAAAAGTGATTACCACACTTTGAGATTTCATGAATCAGTAAAATTTAAGGATGGAGGAGGAGGAGGGTAAACACATAGTTGCCAGCGTTTGGGTTTTTGTTAAGGAAAGACACAAAAAATCTTGTTATCTCTCATCACCCACCACAATTTAATATAAGAAAGAATAGTATAACACAAAAAAGTAAGAATGGATATAATTTCAGAAAAAAAGGAATCTTAGGCAGTTACAAGCTCAGGCCTTCTAACTACTTTGAATCTGGGGTCTAGTTTTCTCCATGTGTGGGAAATTGGCCTCATTGTGTAACCCTTTTAATCTTTAATTTTCTTGATTTAAACTTTTAAGGGATGTCATAAGAAGTTTCAGAATTAATTTTTTTAGTATTATTAATTACTTCAATAAGCTGACAAGTTTGTAGGCTTCCCAACTTTCCCACATCATCTTTATCCAACTCACAACCTCAGATCTCACCCTACTAAAAATGCCCATGTCATGGGAAATGTATGACAGTTTTCAGCATTCAGCATCTGTTGCTTCTTATTATTTACTACCTTTATTTATGCATTCTAGGAACCAAGTGAGTTTTAATGACCTTGAAGGTGGAGACTAACTGTGTAAACTTTTTCATGTTTCGGTACCTAATGTGATGCCAGGAATAAAGTGAGTGCTTCTGTACTGTATACAGTTCATCCCTGTGATTGAGCAATACCCTGGCTCTCAACACTGTCCCTTCTGCTTAATCCATGGAAAATACTAAGGGTGAGAAATGAATAAAATCATCAGTCTTTTCTACTTACCAGAAATAAAAGTCTGCTTTCCAGGACTCGTTAGGGTGCTCCAGTCTTGGCAATACAAACATGACAGAAGGCCGCCTTGTGTTAAGGAGATGACCACCCCTTTTATATCATTCATTTCTTCTGTGGTCGTATAATGTAATTTAGATCTCAAACTCAGAAGCATTTTGCATGCCAACCATGTGGCACAAAATCAGGTAAAGTCCCTGTCAAAATGGGACACTGGGTTAATAAAGCCTGCTATCCTCCATAAATAACATCAAGAAAAAAAATTAATATCGTAGTTGAAATGTATAATTTGCTGACTTAGACGAAAATGGGCCATAATGGCTTTAAAAACATTAAGTGTAATAATTACAGGATTCAGCTGTTTAATCTTTAATTCAACAGAGGACCAGAGAGCCCTCCTAACTCCCTTGGAGTTTTCTCTCTTTCTCTCTGTTGGAGCCAACCCTGCAGAATAATTAAAAATAATTTCTGAGTAGCCACACATGTAGGCAATCAGACCCAATATAGAAAACACCTGCTTTTACTTAATTCTGGACTGCTTACTAATAGAACATATTTGTCTTGGGACACTGTGTTTGCTTGTGTAATTATGCATAGCACATTTTCAGATTTTACTGCAGATTGGTTGTGAAATCAGTTTGAGTGTGTGTAGGTAAGCAACACACAAAAACCCTCCCTCATCTTCTATACAAACATACATAAGCAGAACAAGGCTCCACCTTCCCTTCTGCCCACACTATGTGGTACAAACAGGAAGCAGTGAACAGCTTTGATCTTTCCAGGCTTAGCAACCAGTCTTCTTTAGTTAACAGTTCTAGACCTCTCCAGCCAGAAGGGGTGGAAAATACACAGGTCAGAAGCTAGACAGATAGCGCTGACAAATAGCCCTGACACCATGGAACTAGAAGAGGCTTTGATCTGGTGGGATGATCCTCTTCAAGTGGTCAGAGTTTCAATGTCATGCATATTAGCTGCACTTTGACAATGGTTTTCATGACATAACTCAGAAGAAGATTATTATGAGAGTCACAAAAGAATGAGAAGAGTCATTTGAGGGCATGGAGAACATGGGCATGGACACAGAGTGAAGAATTGTAAGGAGAATACGACTAGAAAAGAAATAGAACTCAAATACAGGGAGGGAAGCATGGCATACTGGGGACTGTCAGGGGGATGGGAGGCAAGGGGAGAGAGAATTAGGACAAATACCTAATGCATATGAGGCCTAAAACCTAGACGACAGGTTGATAGTTGCAGCAAACCACCATGGCACATGAATACCTGTGTAACAAACCTGCATGTTCTGCACATGTGTCAAACTTAAAGTAAAATTAAAAAAAAAATAAATTCTGAGTACAAAAAAAACTTCAAATACAAAGAATCAGATTAGAATTAAAAGTGGCATTCCATAGCTTTGTTCGCATATGTAAATTGAAATGAAGTGGAGAATAGAGACAATGGACTGGAAAAAGTCATGCTTGTGTAAAGTAGCTGCGTATTTACGGTAAAAGTATTTTTAGGCTTCAATTATTTCACATTTTCCTCAATTTTACACTTGTTTGGGGTGGACAGAAATATATGAACATATTAAACACAGTCATGATTTCTGTATAAACTATATGTCCATAGACCATACATTTTTTAGATAACAGCTTTATTGAGGTATAAATCACATACTATAAAATTCACCATTTTAAAGCCTGTTATTTAGTGGGCTTGTTGTATTGTGTGCAGCTATCACACACTAACCAATTTTAGAGCATTTCGTCTCCCTCCCCCAGAACCCCAAACCCATTAGCAATCAACCACTCTCCATTGCCTCCTCCTCCAGCTTCTGGCAATAGTCTGCTTTCTGTCTACAGACACTGGAGATATTCTACATAAATGGAATCATACAATATATGGCATTTTGTGTCTAGCTTCTTTCACTTAATGCAATGTTTTCAGGATTGCTCCATGCTGTAGCATATTTCGTTACTTCATCCCTTTTTATGACTGAATAATGTCCATTTTATGGATATCTCACATACTGTTTTTACCCATTCATCAGCTGATGAGCATTTGAATTGTTTCCACTTTTTGTTTATTGCAAATAATGCTACTAAGAACATGTGTATACACGTTTTTATCTGGATATGTTTTTTATTATCTTGGATATATAACAGTAGAATTGTTGGATCATAGTCCTTTGGATATATACCCAGTAATGGGATGGCTGGGTCAAATGGAATTTCTATTTCTAAGGCCTTGAGGAATCGCATATTCTCACTCATAGGCGGGTGATGAAAAATGAGAACACATGGACACAGGGAGGGGAGTACTAAACAATGGGGTCTATTGGGGGGAAAAGGGGAGGGCCAGTGGGAGGGGGAGGTGGGGAGGGATAGCCTGGGGAGAAATGCCAAATGTGGGTGAAGGGGAGAAAGGAAGCAAAACACACTGCCATGTGTGTACCTATGCAACTCTCTTGCATGTTCTGCTCATGTACCCCAAAACCTAAAATGTAATAAAAAAATATAAAAAATTAAAAAAATTAAAAAAAAAGAATTGTTGGATCATGTAGCACCTCTCTATTTACCTTTCTAAGGAATTTTCTAGAACTGTTTCTAAAGCAGTTGCGCCATTTTTCATTCCCATCAGGAAGGTTCTAATATCTCCACATCCTCACTAACACTGGTCATTGCCCATCTTTTTCATGATAGCCATCCTAGTGAAGTGGTTAGATTAGATAGAATGATTCTGAACGAACCCTTGAGAATGAGTGGCCTACCAAGGTAAAACAGGCCTTGGTCTCTCATTTGGTTATATCATCTGATCCATGTTATTTGAGGGTTCTAGACTAATTTTGTTAAACTAATAATATGTTTTTATCTTAATCTGAAGGTAGTTTTCCCTTCTGAACCCTTAGTCAGTGAAAATCACAGGTCATTTTTTGATACTTATCATAGGCATAGGTCATGTTTTAATACTTATCATAGTCACAATACAAGCATGCTTTTATTTGAGAAGTCAAGTTTTGTGCTACGTGCTGATGTACATCAAGTGATTAAGTTCCAGCTTGAAGTAGATAAGTGCTCCATTTGCCTGAGCATGACCAACCCGGACTGTAACTGCTTACTAACCAAACAGAGAAGCACAGGTGCATAGCCCTAATAATGGCGGAGTAAGCCTTTTCCCCATGGCAGTACAATGAAGCAGTATAGCATGGGGTCTTAAAAAGAGCTTTGGCCTAGGAATCAAGGGATCTGGACTCCAGTTCTGTGAATGAAGTGTACCCAACCCTGTTCCCCAGCACTGATACTTCCCAGCCAGCTTAGATGTATCTGCTATTTGCTTACCAAAATCTTCCTTTACTTACCCTAACAGTGCAGATTTTTACTTTATTGCTTTCTTAATTGATTGCTTTTGGCTCCTGGATTCTAAGCACTATGAGGTCTGGGAACCATTTGTGTTTTGTCTACCATAGCTTCCTTGGCACTTTAGCCCAGCACTTCACATAAAGTAGCTAGTCATTAAATATTGTGGAGATCTTGTACAGGTCACCAAACTACAATTTCAACTGAATATTAGTACAACAGGTTATCATTAATGTAAATAGTACCTTTCCTCTACAAATAAGGATTCTATCTATAAAATGTAAAATAGGCATACTAGTAGTACATACTTTATCAAATACAAGTTAATACACTTAAATTGGTGGCATACAGTAAACAATCAAATATTCATCATCATTATTATTTTGACTCTCATTCCCAGGTATCAATTTATCCATAAAAATTTAAAAGGGTTAAATAAGAGTCTCCATAACATGCCTTTCTGCACCAATATTCTGATATGTTTGCTAGCAAGATGTTATAGTTTTGCCCTGTATCTCATCTCAAATTGTAATCCCCATGTGTCAAGGGACCCAAATCTCATCTCAAATTGTAATCCCCATGTGTCAAGGGAGAAACCTGGTGAGAGGTGATTGGATCATGGAGGCTTTTTCCCCCATGCTGTTCTCACAATAGTAAGGGAGTTCACACGAGATCTGATGGTTTTATAAGTGTTTAGCAGTTCCTCCTTCCCTGTCTTTCTCTTCCCTGCCACCTTGTGAAGAAGGTCCTTGCTTCTCCTTCACCTTTCATCCTGATTTTAAGTTTCCTGAGGCTTCCCCAGCCATGTGGAACTGTGAGTCAATCAAGCTTCTTTCCTTTTTAAATTACGCAGTCTCGGGTATTTCTTTGTAGCAGCATGAAAATGGACTGATACATATGATAATGTATATCTAATATATTTATTATTATTTCATTTCTGGGGCAGGTGGTATGGTGTCCCAGGTAGACATATGTATACAGCAGCTTGATGACAATGTAAGTATCCAATTTTATTCAAGGAGACAAAAATTACATTTGATGGCAGCTATTTTTCTCTAAATCATTTGTAATTTGAAACTCAGCTTCATTTCTCTCTTGTATAATAATACATTGATGGTGCACAGTGAATTAGGGTAGGTTTGGAAAAGTTCCAGAAAATGTCAAGTGTTCTTTCCAGTGAAATCAAATCCTGTGGGTGGGTTGTTTTTTGATTTGCAAAAGTTTATTATCATGGAGCATTTCAAATTCACAAAGTTAACTTTTAGAACATACAGGTTCTTGGGGAAACCGCATTGCAGGGAAAACACAGGTTCTTCCTGGTTTTCTAACTGTGCTCTGTACCTCTAAGCTTAATTTCCTGATCTTATCCAGGATGTAAACACAATATTAATTCCTGCTCTTCTGAAAGTATTTTCTTAAAAATAATAAACCTCCATTTAGAGAAAATGCCTGTTTCACAGATTTAGTCTATTCTGATTGATGTAAATTTGTGTTAAAGGACTATATAAATGGCTTTGTCATATTTGGATTAATGGGGTATAGAGGGTGGACCCCAGTTAAACCCCACAGATCGATTTCAACCCCCTCCATCTGTCTTTGTGCTTCTCCTTCTTCTCTGCCTTCCCTATCCATAACTAAATTCTCCGTTTCTTCTCCTTTATCTTTCTTTCTTTCACCATCTGTGTTTATTTATCTTTGATTTTATCTTCACCTCTTATTATTTTTATGAACCTCTTGCCTCTTTAACTTTTCTATTTTGACATGAAGACACAGAAACCAATGGAGTGAATCAGAAGGAAAAAGTAGAACATGGAGAAGAAAATTTTGGAGGAGGATGTAGAAGCAAAGAAGATGATTATGATTGAGGGTGAAGTGAAGGAGGAAACAGGCTACCAAAATACTTTGAGAAACACCTGTGATAGATTTTCTGGGAAGACTGGGTCTAAAAGTTTTGCTTAGGTTTGCTCTGGTTTTTGTTTAAGATACCCACGCTAGCCGTGAACACACTTTCACCGACATTGAGGGGAAAAAGCTACAGAAAATGTTCTGGTGAAAGAAACATGCTATCTGGCTTTTTGATAAACTTATCTTCTTTTTGAAATAAACTACTACAAACTGTTTTTCTATGTTATTTCTCTCTATTACTTAGAAACTCTTTTGTTCAGTCAAAAACGACAGTATTTACTGTCTGTGACATATTGAAATAGGGCCTCATATGAAGGGTAGTTATTTAATTGGATTCAAGGTCCAGGTCCAAGATACATACACAAAACATATTTTAATAAAAGTCCTGGGTTTTACATAATCCATTCTTACATGATATTGTCAGTGTACTTGAGATTTTTCTCAGCTAGTTCTACTGAGGTCAAGGAGCATTTAGCCAAAATACCACTGAGCAAATTGCATATGACACGGCTTTGAGCCATTTGCAGCCCAAACATTTAATACCTACAAATAAATCTTGGTTGAAATGACAGGAAGAGGGAACTATTTCTAATTTCATTTTTAAATGGCCCTTTTATTGTGAAATGCAATATGCTAAAAATAGTCCCTTCCCCCAAAAAAGTGCATAAGCATAAATGTGTAAAACCTAATGTATAACGGTAAACACCTGGACAGTCATTATACAGCTCAAGAGATACAACCTTGTTAGCTACAGATTTGTAATGGCCTTGAAATCCTATACAGCAAGTCCTCCCAACTTGTTCTTCAGAAGTATTATAGTTATTCTTCACTCCTTGTTACTCCACTTAAATTTTAGGCACAGATTTTCAAGTTCCTAATAAAAATCCTGCTGGGATTTTGATTTTGACTGCATTGGATTTATAGATCAAAATGGCAAGAATTTAATTCTTTCTAGTATTGAGTCTTCTAGTCTAGGAACACAGTATACGTACCAGTTATTTATTTAGGTCTGTTTTTTCTCATAATGTTCTATAATCATTTCTGTATAAGTCCAGCATATCTTTTGGGAGATTTTTCTAGGTATTTGATATTCTATAATAGGGTAAATGTTCTCTATATTTAAATTTTATTCTTTTTATATTCTGTCATTTAGAAATAAAATTGATTTTTGCAGTTTTTCATATTTTTTATCCTGCAAATTTTCTCAGCTATCCTTTCAATTATAATAATCTAACTGTGAATTCTTTAGATTTTTAAATATACAAAATCTTACATGTATAAATAATGATAATTTTGGCTCTTTATTTTTCATCCTTATACCTTTTCTTTTCTTGCCTTCCAGCAGCAGCTAGGGCTTCTAGCACAATGTGAAATGGAAGTGTTGATGGAAGACATCTTGTCTTGAAAGGGAAACTTTCCATATTTCTTTTTTATTCACCAAATTATTTTTTAAATTTTATTTTCATTAATACATAATAGATGTACATATTTTCAAAGTACATGTGATAAGTTAATGCACTCATATAATTTGTAAAGATTAAATCAGTGTTATTGGGATATTCATCATTTTAAATATTTGTCTTTTCTACTTTCAACATTTTGGCCACTGAGCAGAATGTATGTTGTAGGTATTTAGAGATATTCTTTCTTCAATTAAGGATGTTTATTTTATCCTTAGGTAAAAATAAGGATACCATGGGTTTTTTTAAAAATCGTGATGGGTATGGAATTTCTCAAGATCTGGATACTAAGTTGCTCATTATTACTGGATTCTCATTGGTTCTACCTTTTCAGTGAACTGATCTAGGAGTGGGTACAGCCATGCATATACATAGATCTATATCTATTTCTATATCTATTCATCTGTGTGTGTATATCCATGAGTTTATAATTGATACCTCCAATTGCAACCCAACACCACAGAATTCCTTCTAGCTTTCGTCCTTTCCTTATTTGCAATCCCTTTCTCCAACAAAAGACTCCTGGACCAAATTAGCCACAGTATACATACTTGTTTTCTCCATGAGTTTATAACTGATATCTCCAATTCCAATCCAATACCACAGAATTCCTTCTAGCCTTCCTCCTTTCTTTATTTGCAATTCGTTTCTCCAACAAAAGACTCCTGGACCAAATTAGCCACAATATATGTGCTTGTTTTCTCAGTCATAGAGTACACATAAAGTAAATTTAGAATTTCTAACACCTACACCTGTGAAAAGTAAATTCACTAACTAGAGTACTATCTAGGTAGTTCATTTTGTCCTTAGCCTTAGAGTTTTTATAAAAATATTATTTTACAAAGTCACTTAGCTTTGCCTTCTCTCCCCTCCCATCTCCTTTACTGGGATTATATGGTTGATTAGTATTTTAGTTAGGTACATTTGTTCCTGTTTTTATTCCACTTGGGATTGCTTCCACATCTGAGATGAATTTAATTTTTCAAAACTGGAAGTACAATAAAATTTTGGAATAAAATGAATGTGAAACATGACCATGGTTCTACAAGTCAGAACTGTATGAAAGAGCACACTCAGAGCAGAGCATGAGTCACCTTCTGCCCTGCCTCGTCCTTCATGTTTGCCCCCCATTTCAACCCACACTTTGTAGACAACCTATCTCATTATTTCTTGTTTTATTCTTCCTGGGTTGCTTTTTGTGTTTGGAACCTAATACTTTGCTATTTATATACTTGATAATATCCTGGAAACTACTTTCTATCAATTCATGAATATCTTCCTCATTAATTGCATTACTGTATAGTACTCCATAATTTATCCAACCGCTCTTCTTTATATAGAAACTTATAATATCTCTAATATTTTGCAGTACATACAATGCAATAATGAATAACCTTGTGAATATGTATTTGTATTGCTGGAGGTATAGATTTCTAGAAGTGGCATTGCCTGATCAAAAGGGTAGGTGCCTATACAGCTTTGCTAGAAATTATCAACTTCTCTTAGAATGGTTGTTTGCACTTGCACCAAAAATTTATAAAAGTGTTTTCCCACATCTTTGCAAAATAATGTTGTCATACATTTTAACAAGTGTTCATCAGATTGGCAAGAAACGTAATTTCAATGTTTTCATATTTATTTATATAATTATTAGTTATTTTGAACATCTTTTTATATGCATAAGAGCTATTTTCATACCTTTTTTTTCTGTGAATTGTCTTTCATGTCTTTCCCCCACTGTCTATTGGTTTTTGGCTCTTTGTCCCTCAAGTTTTAAAAGTTCTTTGTACATTAGAGCTGTTATTCTTGGTCTGTGATATATGTTGAAAATCTATTCTGTTAGTATACAAGTTGTCTTTTAACTTTGATGTCATTTTTGACATGCAATATTTGTTGTTATTGTTGTTATAAATCTTTTAAAATTATTTCTTTTATTCCTTCTGTATTTTGAAAAAGTTAGAAAGACTTCCCTTATACTGAGAATAAAAGGAAAATTACCCATGCTTTTCTTCCAGGATTTGTATGGTTTTAGTTTTTACATTTTAATCTCTAATCCTCTTGGAGTTCCTTCCTATGTAGGGATCCAATTTCGTGTTTATCCAAATGGCTACCCAGTTTTTTCAGTATCATTTATTTAAAAGTCCATTCACCTAAATGCAGCATGGTACCTGGGATTGGATTCTGGACATTGATGGCTGAAACTCCATGTTCTCCTTGGTAATATGTGGGTAATATTTTTTTTTAATCTGGTGTGCCCTTACTTGAGTCAGAATGGTCATTATTAAAAGGTCAAAAAACAATAGATATTGGTGTAGATGTGGTAACAAAAAGGAACACTAATGCACTGCTAGTGGGAATGTAAATTAATACAACCTCTGTAGAAAAACAGTACAGGGATTGCTCAAGGAACTAAAAGTAGGTGTACCATTTGATCCGGCAATCTCACTACTGGGTATCTACTCCCCCCAAAAAATCATTAAATTAAGAAGACACCTGCATGCCTACATACATTGCAGCACGATTCACAATTGCAAAGATACGGAACCAACCTGAGTGCACATCAACTGATGAGTGGATAGAGAAAAGGTGGTATATATACACACCATGAAATACTACTCAGCCAAAAAAAGCCTCCAGCACTATACAAGTTGGTGCAAAAGACATTATTTTATAGCTAAGTGAAGTAACTCAAGAATGGAAAACCAAATACTGTATGTTCTTATTTGTAAGTAGAAGCTGAGCTATGGGTTTACAAAGGCATTCAGAGTGGTGTAATGGACACTGGAGATTCAGAAGTGAGGAGTGTGGAAAGGAGTGAGAATAAAAACTACATATGAGGTACAATGTACACTACTTGGGTGGCAGGTGCATAAAATCTCAGACTTCATACTATACAATTCATCCATGTAGCCAAAACCCACTTGTGTCCCTAAAGCTACTGAAATTTTTAAAAAGTACTAAAAAAATCCTGGTGTGCAATTTAAATGATATAACCTATATACCATGGTAGGTCTTTAATAAATGTTAGTGGAACCACAGCCCAAGAAGCATTAGGCTTAGGTGTGCCTATCTCTTTTAATCCCATTGTAATGGCTACAAACATGCAAAGATTATAACCCAAGTAGATCCATAAAGCACCGTATTTATAAAACAACTTTACATTACAGAGCAATATGTCAGATACAAATGCTGAAGGTTTCAAAACTAAAAGTACCATTAAAGTTTATTTTAGCTAATTTAAATATGTAGCTTTTGAGATGGATTTTGAAGAAAATTAGGAATGAGAATGTAAGAGGAGCAGTTGTATGTGTGCATTCAGTGGTTCTTCGGTATGTTATTAAGTTGCTGAAACCAACACAACTTCTCCTACTACCTGACAACATGGAGAGAAAAGGTAGAAAAAATGTGTCTTTCAACTGGTCTGGGAAAAAAAAGATAAATGGGGATCTCTTCTAGAATAGTTGCCTTTGAGCTCCAGTTAAACTAAAAATAATATGTGTTTGATTTACACATAAACTTAAATTTTGTGCCATGCCAGCTACTGACTTGAAGAAATAGATTCATTGCTAAAAACACATTTAATATTTATGACTGTTATAGAAGAACACTGTCTCTATGTCTCTTGCTCCAATACTGAAATAGACAGCAGGTGACAGGGAGACCATAGCAATGATTCATTCACGAGTATTAAGTATTGTGTCTAAAAGTAATTTTTGTGGCAACTCAAACACGGAGTGATTTCAAATTTCTAAATAGATTGTAAAGTGCATCAGCGTGATTAAATGCACTCCCACAAGAACAAGTGTTTGTTCTCAATATCATCATGTAGCCTATACAACTCTAATTTGAGAGTCTAGATGTTCAAAAACACCTGTCACAATACATTGAATATGATTATGTTTTATTCAGTGGGATGGTTTGTGAAAAGCTAGGCCTCTTGACTGAATAATAAAATATGAGTGGCCCCCTTTCTCCATTAGCAATTTGACTGCCAAGGTGATGTTTTCTTTCTATTGGCTAAGAATTTTTAAAGATTAGAAACCGATAGTTTGCATTTTTAGAAAACTTGATTATTTTATTCCAGTTGGATTATTCCTCAGGTTGTTGACTTTGAGGGGTCAATTACAAACTGATATGAGAGTTACCCTTGTCTCTTACCAATGGAGAGCATAGAATGCATTGAAAGAGATTGTCAAAATGATGTATGAATAATGTACACATGTGTATATGGATATATACATATGATTTACATCAAATATTGTTTTCTAGTTGGATAATGCAATGTGGTCTTTTGAAAAGCATCTCTGTAAAGGAGAATCCCATGCATAATAAAAAGGGAGAAGAGAAAGAGAGAGAGAAACATATATATTTTTTATAGAAAAAAATATATATTTATATATATATTTCTATGTTTGTAGAAATTGTCCCAGGAAGATACATACTTAAGGGACATTAAAATTATTGTAAACATGATGTATATTAAAAGCCAAATGTAAGCATCACATTTTTAAAATAAATTAATGTTATATCTACTTTGTACTTTTTCATTATATTTCAGACTTTTTTTAGTGTGGCCCTGTTTGGCAGGTCCCAAGATTCCAGGCTCATCTTCCCCATTCATTTCCTAGGTGAAAACAAAAAACTACCATTAATAAACAAATGCTCACACACACACACACACACACACACACAGAAAGAGACAAAGAAAACTCTGATTTTTACTATAGTAGAATGGATGACTCATATTGAAACCACATTTATGTTTTTTATAATGAAAAATATATAAAGTCTAATCATTACTAAAATCATGGAATTATTGGCCAACAATATTGCCAATGCACATATAGATCATCATGCACTATAGCAGTAACCAAACTACTGCAATAAACAGATAATCATACAGCTAAAATAATAATATATTAGAATGGAGAGAAAAGGAGATTGGCATCTGAAAATCACATACGTTTTAAGACAACACTGGTGCTCTATCTATACCAGATTTCTGGTATTCAAATTATGAATATGACTGAAACATTTTAACTCTACTGCAGGGCAGAGCACTGTGTGTCAACTGGTCTTCGGAGCAGAATACTGAATTTAAGTCCTGGGTATGCTTAGTTAATATGGTAATTTATGTTGACAATAGCATATGTGAATAATTCTAATAGTTTACCCATTAACTTAGCCATAAATAGCCTTAGATTCTATGTAAAAGTAAAAAACTTATAAATTTGCATATCCTTTACCAGGACTTGCCTTTTCTGAGAGTTGTGAGATACATTAGTAATCTGCTGAGTGTCTCCAGCTTACCTGAAGAGTCACTGGTGTATGTGACCAAAAGGAAAGTGCGTAATATTTTTAAGTACAATAGCTCTAAATCTAATATACACAGATATTGCAAATGGTAGAGATTCAGTGCTCAGTGAAACTGGTAAAATTGACCTTAGGGCCTCTTCTCACATAAGCACATTCCAGAGTTGAGAAGGGCTTTGAGGTCATGGAGACAGATAGGACATTCTTTACGATAGTCCCGCAGCCAGATTAAACAGACTTGGAGATCTTTGTAATTGTGTAGAGTCACAATAGCTCCAAGAAACTTGACTGACAGCCACAAACCAGATTGAAAACAGGTCAAATTTGCACAGTTCTATAATTTCCAAACACTGAATCAATAATGCCCAGAGTCATACTCTTCAGATATCAGGTGATGGAGAATACAATATTTACCAAAATGTTTTCCAGAAAATTCACACTGAAGCCATACCTCACCTTAAACCTAAGTGGCCCCACTGAGATTACCATAATATTCCTGAATTTCCTCAATCTCCAGCCAAAATTGCATTCGCTTTCATCTTTTTACAATTGAATTGCAATTAAAAAATTAATTTTGCCTGAACTAGCTAAAATATTTGTGCAGGCATGATGAGAGGAAGTTGTATGACATGAATTGAGATGCCTGGCATTTTTACATAAAAACGACTGCTATGCACAAACTGAAGAGTTTACAGTTGTCACAGACACTGACAACTTTCTTCATCTGGGAAGCTGGTTTGCTGCACAGCATCTCTTTCCAGTCCATTCCTGACTCACCAAATTTTACAATTGGTTGAGATCAAAACAATACTTCAAGTGACACACATAATATCATTCAAGACCTTGGTCTTATTTCAAACAAAATCAAGATCTCAATTACCCTGTCTTTTGCCTGTTTAATTACTCTTTAATGAATATGAAGTTACCCTTTCAAATGGAGTGTGTGTGTGTGTGTGTGTGTGTGTGTGTGTGTTTGATTTCCATCTGCATATTAGAGTGAATAAGCTTTTAAATTTAGCTTACATTTTTTTTCTACCATTTCTCAGAAGCACAGCTAAAGACACATTCAGGCTCATGACAGCCTTTACCTGGACAACTATCCACAGCTATTATTTTAGAGTTATGTACATCTTTCAACCTCTAGCTTTTGCCCTCTAATGCAAAACAAAATTATTTGCTTCACAGCTGTGTAGTCTGAATTTGCAACTCTGATTTAGGCAGAAGAATGTCCTTAACTTTACCTGTATTTTAGCAGTAGTTGGCAAAGCAATAAAACACTCAGCCCACTTCCTCTAACTGGGGTCTACAACTTCCAGACTTTTTCAACATCAAAAGAAGATAGACCTCTCAGCAGAAGTGAGTGGAGCAAATTGTTTACATGAGCTCCAAAGATTAGATACACACAATTGTGGAACTGCCTGAAAATCTGATGCTATGACGAGATTTAATATGGAAGGATGGAAAATATATGTAAGATGCTTCAATTCCTCCTTCCCATGTTTATGGAAGATATAATCTAACACACCATTCTTTTCAATGTTAACTCTAAGAGGGAAAGTATTGATTGATTAATTGGTTAATTGATTTTGTTCTTCTGTGTGTTGCTATATTCCCAGGACCCAGAATAGTACCTTGAATATCACATTGTAAGTATTCAATAAATAATTGTTGAATAAATGGAATAAATGACTCAAAAGTTGCTTCAGAATTCTTTGCAACACAACACTCTAGGCAAGCAAGATACAATGTATTTGCTCTCCTTAGATAAGCTAACTTCATTGTGAGCAGACAGAGCATGAAGGCAGCCAATAGTTTGCTCACAAAGCAGGCTCAATGTATTTTCTAGCTCTGATCTACCTCATGTAATGGCTCTAGGTCTGACTTGCTCTGGGGAAAATACTAATACTAAGGTTCATACCTCTAATGTCAGAAGGTATGGTACAAATCTAAACAACGTAGTCATGATTGCTATTTTAGATCCCTAGGGTTGCCATAACAAATTACCAAGTGGGTCTGACTTACAACAATCGAAGAATATACTGTCCTGGTTCTTGAGGCTAGAAGGCTGATATCAAGGGTTGGCAGTACCATATTCCCTCTAGGATACAAGACTTCCTTGCCTTTTTCAGTACATAGCCCCAAGCATTCCTTGGTGTGTGGAAGCATAACTCCAATCTCTGCTCCTATAGCCACATGGCCTTCCCTTTATGGCTCTCTGTGCCCAGTCTCCCTCTCCTTTCTCTTTACAGATGCATTGGACTAGGGGCCACCCTAATTGAGTATGACTTTATCTTAACTTGATTATATCTACAAAGACTCTATTTCCAAATAAGGTCACATTCAGAGGTATCAGGGGTTAGGAGAGGAACAAGTCTTTTTGGAGCTCACCCACTCCAGTCACTGTCCTCATGGATCTTACAACTGAGGGTGACTATACAGATGAGTAAACAGGAAATTACAACTGAGTGATAATGTGTTTTCATAGGAGAAGTTAAAGATGCTGTGAGAAAAACAAAATAAGCACCTAATCAGATTGCCCAAGGGACTCAGAATTGCACTCAATGGCAGATAACAGAAATCTAACAAGAAATTATATCACATTACATAACAAGAAATTGGAAGCAGGCAGTTTATGTCTGGTGCAACTGTTCCAGGAAATCATTGAGAATCTAGGCTCACTCTGATTTCCTGCTCCTCCAGTGTGGCTTTTGCTCTCGTGGCCGCAGAACGTCGCCAACACCAGACGTCAGCTCAGCATTAAAGTGAAGAAGGAAAGGAAAGGGGGAAAACACATGTGAACGGAGCCTGACTTTTTATCGGGAAACCAGTATCTATCAGGAAACCAATATCGTCCCGTGGGCCACATCTGGTAGGCTTCTTACAGGTCATTGGCCAATACTGAGTCTCATGGCCACTCTTAGTTTCAGAGAGACTTAAGAGGTGAATACAACTGACTGGGCGTGTGACTGGTCTATACAAAATTGGAGCTCTGTTAGTGAAACAGAGGGGAAGAGCCAATTTAGGTGGGTAACTACAAGATTCTGCTACAGAAACTGTCCCAATGATGGTGATGCAAAAACTGAAACTAAGAGGAAGAGGCAGCGTCCTCCCAGTGCAGAGGGTTTTGCAGACAAAAGGCAGAATATTTAGAGAGACTCAGAGGTAAGAAAGAGCCAGGTAACAAGACTTCCAATATAGCTGAACTGCAGCGTGCTATTGGGAAGTTACGCTGACATGAAGCAGGGGAGGAAACAGGCAAAATCCTAAAAGGACCTGTAAGCCACCTGGTCAGTTAGGGCTTTTAGATACAATTAGGAGCAAACATTGGCCATTTTAAGCAGAAAATGAGAGTACTAAAATGTTCTTGGGCAGCTCACAGAATTTTCTAGGACTAAAGAATCACATCTGGCTGCACCGCCAGGAACGAGGTCCAAATTATGATGCAAAACTGAGACAATGAGGCTGCTGTTGCCACCACCGCCAAACAGTGACCCTGCTGGCACTACATGCAGAACACCACTGCCACCAAAACCCCAGCCTCTGAGGGCCCAGGAACTCTCCTGCCCTAGAACTTCCTTGTCATCCATAGCCCTTGTATTATCTCCAAATTCAAAGTCTAAGCAAGAGTGTCTGATGGGTGGGATCTCGGTTGTGTGCCTCAATTCTAGCCACAGGGAAGCATGAATATTTGGCATTTATTACTTCTAACATACAATGTGGCTCCCCCTCTTATCAAGAAACTCTTCCAAACATGGGAAGAGGCCTCAGCTGCTGAGCAGCCAGAAAGGATGATAACGGGCAGGTTTATTCTGAGGGGAGTGGCGTGTCCAGGAAGAGCTTGGAACGGCATAGAAACTTCCAGGCCCCCTGCTTGTCACATGAATAACCAGCATTCTAGATAGGGGACTAACCAGCCTTCTAGTAGGGGAGTAACCAGCATTCTGGACAGATCCTTCTGGCTGCATGGTGAAAAAATAGATACACAGGAAGAAAGTGAAGCAGCCAAAGTACTCTGTGAGATACCATCTTGGGTATCTCGAGGGTCTTATTCTCAGGGAATGCTTTTGAATAATGAGATGGTGTCAACATTGGGACCAGAAACTAGGTCTCGATAATGCCAGACTGCCTTGTGGAAAGAGACAAGTAACTATGATATTTAGCCTTTCTGTGCTGATTAAAATAAGAATAATAACTAAAACTGTGTTGTTGGGTGAGAAAGGAAGAGGAGGCAGGCTCTCTACTGTTCGCCTGCCCTTTGGTTGGTGCTACTGGGCCAAAAGCAGCAGGTATGCCATACCTACAATCTCCCCTCATCCATTCCTGCCCCCAGAGTGAGCCATGAGTGCAGCTGGCCAGTGGAGGTTCTGTCAGAGAGGCCCCTCATCCCAGTCTGGGGAAAAATGTAGCACCAGGACTGAGTGAGTAGCTGGGGACACACCTGGGATCATGCCTTCCTGGCTTCACCTCCCATGGTAGCATCTTCATGGAAAATGAATTAATAAGGATTTATTACCATGGTACTTTCCTCCCTCAGCACCTGAGAAACTAAAGTCATTAAATCCCACTAAGATTAAGCCCCAGCTCTGGTTTCAAAGAGACATAAATAATGATAGTCTCTGAAGATTGTTTTTTTCTGTCTTGGACCAAGCCATGAGAAAGCAACCTGGGTATTGACTTTTTAGCAGCTTTCAAGCCCAGCAGCCTTTCCTGTGAAATAGTACAGTGACAGAAAGCTGCAAAACAGGTCAGCTGCGCTGAGCACCCTGGTGTGCCAGGTAAAGGAGCCCCTGTGTAGAGGTTTGCAGCAATATGGGGTTGCCCTATTGAGCACACAGATTATTTTGGTGAATTCACTCAGTCCATGTGTAACAAGCAGGGGGCCTGGAAGTTTCCATGCCCTTCAGTGAAGGGACGTGAATTGGCAATGGTTTGGGGATGGAATAAGAGGCAAAAGAGGTTACAAAAGAAGGGACCTGTGGCTGGGACCTCAGATCCAAAGGTAGGTGGCAGCTCACCTTCTCAAACCGCAAGAGTGACTCATTGCAGGTCAAGGGTCACCAGTGCAGGCAGAGTAGACCAGCTATATCACAGAAGAGAGAAGTGGGGAACCAGTAGATAGTCAGTGAATCTAAGACTCCAGTTGCCCTGCCGTAGAAATGCAGATAGTTTCCCTTCATATACCAGGACCCCATTGCTCCATCTTGAGCAGTAAAAGGAAGTATCCAAAAGAGGCTGTTTAGGCCCTTATTCACTAGCTATTGAACAGTCATAAACAAGGCAATTTAAGCTAGAAGAAACTGAAATGCTACTGACAGGCAAATCTTTTCCCTGCTACTAGGGACTTCTTAAGTAAAATCAGTTCAGCCACTGAAAATAAGCTGTTGTTTTAGTGCACATTGGAGATTAGAGAAAGTAAATTTAATATGTGACATTTTGCATTAGAATTATTTTTATTGATTTTTTTCATATTTAAGACTTTCTGTTTATTTTTAGATTATACCAAATTCATTTTCCCCATTTTTATGCTTGTTTGCATGACTTTGTTATTCTATGACAACATTCATTTGAAAACATCTCATGGTCATATGATGCCAAGTTCACCACTTATCTGCCCTCCCAGTAATATTTCTAAAGTGATATTAGAAATTATCCAAGAAAATATTTAGGCAGATCTACGGCCAGGAATTCCTTAAAAAGCCAACACAGAATCACATGACTCTTTGCCTCTGCATTTCTTCTTTGCTTTTAAACCCAAACACATGAAATATTCTTAAATGTAAGCCACAAGTAAAATTATAAGCATGTTTCAAAAACACTTAGTTTCTTGGCTGGCTGCTTCTCTATCGTTAGCCTGAAAGGGTAGCCATATGCGTATCCCTTAAGACAGTCCTCATGCTCTTGCAAAGTACTTTCATTTTCAATACACAGGAAAATAATTATGAAATTTGAGACCTTTCTTTTCTCTCATCCTCCCAACCACACACATGTATACAAACACTCTTAAAACATCTCCCCACACATGCATTTCATAGTCATATCTATATGAGTTGACAGTTCTTGTCTTAGTACAGCAGGAAATACTTTCAACACCAGTCATGATGCGGATAGCTAAAAAATAAAATAAAATAGAGTCCTATTCTCAAGGCCCTTTTAATTAAGTCCAAAAATCTCAGCTAGACATCAATTTTCTGTTTCCTTCCGAGTTATTAATCTGTCTAGTAACTAACTGGTAGATCAATGTGCCAAGGAAAACACACACATTTTTATAGTCTTAGCAAATCCAAAAGACTACTTTTAATTCGTCATAAGTCAGAGCTAGACCAAGTCTTCTGATAATTTGCAGAGCTTCCTTGGTCTATGTAGGATGGTTATTATACCAGTTTAATTAGATTTCATCAGATGATATATAGAAAGATGCACAGGTGTAGAGAAATAGAGATAAAGATAGAGATATATACACACACAGACACGCAGACACACACACACTACTAGAGAGTTTCTGACTTCTCCTGTGTGTGTGTGTGTGTGTTGCCCACTCAGTTTTTCTTTTATTTTCCTAATTGATCCATCAACTTTGTTTAACTAGTGTCTCTGTTAAGCTTTCTCACAAAATAGTTACTTCCTGGGCTAACTCAGCAACCACCTTCACAGTTTGCTTTCCCATGACATTGTTATCAGCAATACTCTTACAATACTCACCATAGTATTTTGACCAATAGTGCTTCAATATTCAATAACAGTGTCCAGTGCTCCTAGGACACTATATTTGCTCTCAGTGTGACTCCTGGGATATTTTAAGAGATGTTAACACAAAAATCTGCATGTCCTTTTCTCTTCTCATCATTATCCCATCATTTCTTTTGCAGGTGAGAATATTCATTTTCCCTCACCAATTTGACTCAGTTATCCACGTTGCAAGTATTGGGTTGGAACATATAATCAAGAGTTCTAAAAAGAGGATCAGGGGAATCAGAGCGGATCAGAGAGTAGGAGGGCAAACAGGCTTGTTGATTTTCCTCATCAAGCAAACCTTGGTAGGAAGACACCTTCAGATATAAAGACTGGGAGATGATAACTAGGCCAAAGGCAGTACCATTAAAAATGCATATTACCCAAAGACACAAACCAAATGTTCAAATGCTCATTTTCATGTCCCTGATTCATATGGCTAATTTAAGCATTTCCTTATAAGCAGAGATATATTTCTGGATAATTGATGACTTAAAATCATCAAATATCCTGCTCTTCTTTTTAATAGTTAGGTTAATATTTTCTAAACGCTCACCATATTTATGATTTATTACAATTTGTTTTGTCAAAACCAAGCATTAATCCCTTTCTCTTACCTTTAAGTAAGTGAGTGTATTATCTATCCTAAGAAGGTCCCAATGGGGAATGATTGTATCTGCAAGAGTAAAAATATTTATTTAATTCTTACTATGAAAAACTTACAGAACTAAAAATAAGTGCATTTCATGCCTCATTTTACCTCACATTAAATTTGTGTGTCTTAAATATTCCACCTACATTATATGATGCACATTTGATCCAGAATGCACATTGACCAAATTACAGGATTCAGCTATAAAGTGAAAAATACCCAATTATTTGTTTCTACTCCTTGTCACACTCAATTCTTGGTTTCCTGTGCTGTCACTTCTCTGGAAGGTCAACAGTCCTTACCATTGATTAAGGTAAAGCCTCACACCCTTTCTCTCTTTGTGCTTTCTGTTGGTTAATTATTTGGCTGTGGTTGCAGGTGGTGCTTAGTATATCTACACACAGTCTTTAAGAAACCACATTAAATGGATTAACATAAAGTAGACAGACTGTTCTCTCTTGTTTCAAAAATCTGAATTTCTTTATTGGAATTTACCTAATGAGAAGTGTTTACCACATGGCCTGAGCACGACAGATGACAATGATGTGTAGGAAGGCTCTGCACCCCTCAGAAACCATAAAATGTGCACTGACATTGGAGCTCAAAGCTCAGCTTGGCCACTGCATATCTATACAATTACAAACTAACCTTAGTTTCTTCATTATTACATAGGGAGAGCAGTGGCCATATCACAGGATAGCCGATAGACTCAATTAAACACACATTGTGATGCATAGGGTAGGAGGTGAGAAGAGAAATAACATGCTAATTGCATGTAACTAGAGAGGAGAACAGTAATAGGAATTAAAACAGTAGAAAGTAAGCACTGAGGAGCAGCCATGTAAAGTAGGAGAGCAGCTGGTAGAGCCCAAATCAGGTCTCCCAGTCACCCAGGAGTAGAGGGCATTTGGAAACTCTTATTTCAAACATCTCAATTTCTTTACTGGCATTTACCTAATGAGAGGTATTTACCACATGCCCTGAGCACAACACCTGCTTAGTGCAGGATCCTCCCATGGCACTTGGACACCCATCTCTATAGTCCACTGAAAGCTCAGAGGTCAATGTTGACACAAGAACTCATATCACTGGTGGCTGCTTCTGGATCTGATCAGTTTAATTCGTTGACAATCAACTTTTCAACACTAGTTCAACAGAGATCCTTGAAAGTAGAGGTGTGCATAGTGAGGATGTTTTGGGATAAAGTTGCTGTGAAGTTAGACTTTAAAATGTATTCAATCATTCAAAACATATTTGGTGAGTAACTACTATTGGCCAGGCACTCTTAAAGGTAGATATGCCCCTTGCCTCCATGGGCCTCACAATCTATAGAGTGGGGTGGGAATTGTAGTAAATTATAAGAGAAACTTTGGGAGGCTGAGGTGGGTGGATCACGAGGTCAAGAGATTGAGACCATCCTGGTCAACAAGGTGAAAGCCTGTCTATACTAAAAATACAAAAAATTAGCTGGGCACGGTGGTGCATGCCTGTAATCCCAGCTACTCAGGAGGCTGAGGCAGGAGAATTGCCTGAACCCAGGAGATGGAGGTTGCGGTGAGCTGAGATCGTGCTATTGCACTCCGGCCTGGGTAACAAGAGCGAAACTCCGTCTCAAATTAATTAATTAATTAAGTAAGTAAAATTAAAAAATTATAAGAGAAAAAATACAGCTGAGGTCCAAAGAAGAGTAAGAGTTTAACAGGCAAAGGGGGTGGCAAGAGCCTCCAGGCAGCAGAAGCAGCACACGAAGATCCTCTAAGTTGAGGGAAAACTGAGCCCTTTCGAAAATCTGTAGAGAGAGGGGATTCCAGGTTTATCAAGAAAAGAAGCTGGAGAATTAAGAAGAGACCAGGACAAGTAGGCAATTTTGAGTCATGTTACAGAATTTGCATTTAATCCTAAGAGCTTTGGAAAAACATTAATGGTTTCAGTGAGAAAAATAAAATGATCTAATTGACAGTAAAGAAAAATGATTCTATCTGTAAGACTGAGCGTAAGTATAGGGAATTAAGGAAGGTTAGAACAATTTGGATGCTATTGGGGAAGTTCAAGCAGGAAAATTCGGTGTTCAGGATTATAGTCGTACAATGGAAATGGGAAGAATGTAATTGAATACGGAAAATAAGTACAGTGTAGAGGCATTCAGGGGAATAATAGCAATCAGTTTTGAATTATTATGAATGGGAACATAGGGTGTGTTTGGATGATTGGGTTGGGAAAGGGAAGATGAATCAATTCTGGACAGATTGATTTTATAGTCCCTGACGTATATTGAAGTAGATATGTTTTACAGACCATTGTCTCAATGGGTCTGCCCCTCCCATGAATAGGCTAAACTGGAGATAGAGAAAGGAAAATTACTGAATTTAATAGAACCTGAAGTTATGGGGATGAATGATATCACCAGGGAAAGTGAGAAGATAGTCTAGAAACGAACTCTGAGCAAGAATTATATGTAAGAAACCAGCAGAGAACAAGACTTTCATCCAGAAGACAAAGAAAGAGAGGTTTAAAAGTTTGGAGGAAACCCAGATATCATGGTACCATAGACACCAAGAGAAGAAAGTGCTTTAGGAAGAACAGGGTGGTCTATACTGTCAAGTTTTACAGAGAAGTAACCAGTGACCTTTTGAAGCAGTTTCAGTGAAATGGAACCGGCATAAGCCAAATTATAGAGAGAATGGCTTACATAGGATGGTGAGCATATTGAGATAGCAAGAGTAATTCAAGTATCTTGGACATAAAGGGGAAGAAAGAATTAGGGCAGTAGTTACGGAGGGGACAGATTATAGAGCACAACTAGCCAACCAAAAACAAGATTGTCACTGAAGCTAGAGTCACTGGAGCTAATAGATACCTTTCAGTCTTTTCAGGAAGGAGATTTACGGCCAAATTCACATGTGGAGAGAAAAGCTCTCAATCAGGGTTACAAAAATAAAAAGGAACTCCTGATTAGAAGAAATAGTCACTAACAATCACTCATGATAGCATTGTCCTGTGTTCATATGGTCTTGATGTCCATTTCTAATTTGTCACACTGCATAGCTGCTTCTGTCTTTGCATACTGACTGAGAATCTACCAAAAAAAAACCCACACACACAAATAGTAATGTCACAGGTAGCTCTTGGGATAACAGCCTTCTTTTAGATCCTTTAAACACAGTTTTGATAATATTTTCTAGCATTTTAAATAAATCTGTTGACATCTAATTTGCGACACAAGAAAGCTAATTTTAAAATTCATTATTGCCCACTCAGTCTAAGAGACAATTTGAGCTGAATCATTGAAGAGCTGGATTGTTGCTTGCTTGTGGGCCAATAAGAAACAGATGGATCCTAAGTGAGAATGTATTCATTTACAAAGCAAGCAATGATTCAGTCTAGTCGTAGCCATAACACTTCAGGAACTGTCTTTAACATTCTCTCTCCCTTGGAGCAAAGCATCTTTTCTCATGAGAAAATCTATGTAAGACATTTGGTTTCAAAATGGACTCAAACAACTTTCTCATCTAAAGAACACATGAAAACGTAAATAAGTGGAAAATGCTTTTGAAAACTTCCAGTGAAGACATGTATCTTCTGGTAGTCATAGAAAGGATTAAGGTGGTGGTGTTTAATAACTAATGGAAAGACCGTATTGGTTAAAAATTGCCTACTCATGTCTGGAGGGGAAGTAATAAAGTATTATACCAATAAAAAGTAATAATCACAATCACTGTGGATCTATAAAACATTATTAAATATCCCTTGACAACTTAAAAAAATTCCAAGTAATTTTGAAGCCTCATTTTAAATTAAAACCTGGCCTTGGCCCCCCATGTCACTCTTACACGAGCATGGTAATGAAGGAGATTTATGATGCTTTTGTGTATATTGCTGCAGAGTTAGCTGGCTGGCCACCCTTATGATATAATCTCTTTTCTCTGCAATTTAATTAAAACAGTAAAAGATCTGACCTTTGCTGAAGATTTTCTTATCCATAGCACTAAAAATATCCCCTGGAAGCAATCTGTCAATACGATATTTCAAATACAATCCTGCTGGTACTGGCAAAGAAGGAAAAGACAATGAGAAATGCCAGTATCCAAAAAGGTTAGCACAGGTTAGTACATGGTTAGTTACCATGAAACCAGAGTCATAAGACTGTCTATAAAAAGGGAAAAAATGAATTTAAGACACCTAATTATGTGAAGCAATGAATGAAAATCCCCTATCTAGTGTCCAGCTTATAATAAGGATACAATAATGAAAATTGCCTCTCATTCCCCCAGCCCTCTTAGAGGAATTATCCTCATGTCTATTTTGGTTTGCATGGTACTTATAAGCTTTAGTGCCTTAATATACAGACAGATACCCATGGGAGTCTTACCTGTTCTCATAACCCCCAGAATTTTATGCATTCTGTAGTAAAATATTTTGCAATGAAGAAAAAACTCTTTTTTTTTTAAATTTTTTATTTTTTTTAATTTTTTATTGGATTATAGGTTTTGGGGTACATGAGCAGAGCATGCAAGACAGTTGCGTAGGTACACACATGGCAGTGTGCTTTGCTTTTCTTCTCCCCTTCACCCACATTTGGCATTTCTCCCCAGGCTATCCCTCCCCACCTCCCCCTCCCACTGGCCCTCCCCTTTTCCCCCCAATAGACCCCAGTGTTTAGTACTCCCCTTTCTGTGTCCATGTGTTCTCATTTTTCATCACCCACCTATGAGTGAGAATATGCGATGTTTCATTTTCTGTTCTTGTGTCAGTTTGCTGAGGATGATGTTCTCCAGATTCATCCATGTCCCTACAAACGACACTAACTCATCATTTCTGATTGCTGCATAATATTCCATGGTGTATATGTGCCACATTTTTCCAATCCAGTCTATTATCAATGGGCATTTGGGTTGATTCCGGGTCTTTGCTATTGTAAACAGTGCTGCAATGAACATTCGTGTACATGTGTCCTTATAGTAGAACGATTTGTAGTCTTTTGGATATATACCCCGTAATGGGATTGCTGGGTCAAATGGAATTTCTATTTCTAAGGCCTTGAGGAATCGCCACACTGTCTTCCACAATGGTTGAACTAATTTACACTCCCACCAACAGTGTAAAAGTGTTCCTTTTTCTCCACATCCTCTCCAGCATCTGTTGTCTCCAGATTTTTTTTTTTTAATTTTTTATTGGATTATAGGTTTTGGGGTACATGAGATAGCATGCAAGACAGTTACGTAGGTACACACATGGCAGTGTGCTTTGCTTTTCTTCTCCCCTTCACCCACATTTGGCATTTCTCCCCAGGCTATCCCTCCCCACCTCCCCCTCCCACTGGCCCTCCCCTTTTCCCCCCAATAGACCCCAGTGTTTAGTACTCCCCTTTCTGTGTCCATGTGTTCTCATTTTTCATCACCCACCTATGAGTGAGAATATGCGGTGTTTCGTTTTCTGGTCTTGTGTCAGTTTGCTGAGGATGATGTTCTCCAGATTCATCCATGTCCCTACAAACGACACAAACTCATCATTTCTGATTGCTGCATAATATTCCATGGTGTATATGTGCCACATTTTTCCAATCCAGTCTATTATCAATGGGCATTTGGGTTGATTCCGGGTCTTTGCTATTGTAAACAGTGCTGCAATGAACATTCGTGTACATGTGTCCTTATAGTAGAACGATTTGTAGTCTTTTGGATATATACCCAGTAATGGGATTGCTGGGTCAAATGGAATTTCTATTTCTAAGGCCTTGAGGAATCGCCACACTGTCTTCCACAATGGTTGAACTAATTTACACTCCCACCAACAGTGTAGAAGTGTTCCTTTTTCTCCACATCCTCTCCAGCATCTGTTGTCTCCAGATTTTTTAATGATCGCCATTCTAACTGGCGTGAGATGGTATCTCAATGTGGTTTTGATTTGCATCTCTCTGATGACCAGTGATGATGAGCATTTTTTCATATGATTGTTGGCCTCATATATGTCTTCTTTCATAAAGTATCTGTTCATATCCTTTGCCCACTTTTGAATGGGCTTGTTTGTTTTTTTCCTGTAAATCTGCTTGAGTTCTTTGTAAATTCTGGATATCAGCCCTTTGTCAGATGGGTAGACTGCGAAAATTTTTTCCCATTCTGTTGGTTGCCGATCCACTCTAGTGACTGTTTCTTTTGCCGTGCAGAAGCTGTGGAGTTTCATTAGGTCCCATTTGTCTATTTTGGCTTTTGTTGCCAATGCTTTTGGTGTTTTGTTCATGAAGTCCTTGCCTACTCCTATGTCCTGGATAGTTTTGCCTAGATTTCCTTCTAGGGTTTTTATGGTGCCAGGTCTTATGTTTAAGTCTTTAATCCATCTGGAGTTAATTTTAGTGTAAGGTGTCAGGAAGGGGTCCAGTTTCTGCTTTCTGCACATGGCTAGCCAGTTTTCCCAACACCATTTGTTAAACATGGAATCCTTGCCCCATTGCTTGTTTTTGTCAGGTTTATCAAAGATTGTATAGTTGTATGTATGTTGTGTTGCCTCCGGTGCCTCTGTTTTGTTCCATTGATCTATATCTCTGTTTTGGTACCAGTACCATGCTGTTTTGATTACTGTAGCCTTGTAGTATAGTTTGAAATCCGGTAGTGTGATGCCCCCCGCTGTGTTCTTTTTGCTTAGAATTGACTTGGCTATGTGGGCTCTCTTTTGGTTCCATATGAAGTTCATGGTGGTTTTTTCCAGTTCTGTGAAGAAAGTCAATGGTAGCTTGATGGGGATAGCGTTGATTCTGTAAATTACTTTGGGCAGTATAGCCATTTTCACGATATTAATTCTTCCTAACCATGAACATGGAATGTTTCTCCATCTGTTTGTGTACTCTCTGATTTCATTGAGCAGTGGTTTGTAGTTCTCCTTGAAGAGGTCCCTTACGTTCCTTGTGAGTTGTATTCCAAGGTATTTTATTCTTTTTGTAGCAATTGCGAATGGCAGTTCGCTCTTGATTTGGCTTTCTTTAAGTCTGTTATTGGTGTAGACGAATGCTTGTGATTTTTGCACATTGATTTTATATCCTGAGACTTTGCTGAAGTTGTTTATCAGTTTCAGGAGTTTTTGGGCTGAGGCAATGGGGTCGTCTAGGTATACTATCATGTCGTCTGCAAATAGAGACAATTTGGCTTCCACCTTTCCTATTTGAATACCCTTTATTTCTTTTTCTTGCCTGATTGCTCTGGCTAGAACTTCCAGTATTATATTGAATAGGAGTGGTGAGAGAGGGCATCCTTGTCTAGTGCCAGATTTCAAAGGGAATGCTTCCAGTTTTTGCCCATTCAGTATGATATTGGCTGTTGGTTTGTCATAAATAGCTTTTATTACTTTGAGATACGTTCCATCGATCCCGAGTTTATTGAGGGTTTTTAGCATAAAGGGCTGTTGAATTTTGTCAAATGCCTTCTCTGCGTCAATTGAGATAATCATGTGGTTTTTGTTTTTGGTTCTGTTTATGCGGTGAATTATGTTGATAGACTTGCGTATGTTGAACCAGCCTTGCATCCCCGGGATGAATCCTACTTGATCATGATGAATAAGTTTTTTGATTTGCTGTTGCAATCGGCTTGCCAATATTTTATTGAAGATTTTTGCATCTATGTTCATCATGGATATTGGCCTGAAGTTTTCTTTTCTCGTTGGGTCTCTGCCGGGTTTTGGTATCAGAATGATGCTGGTCTCATAAAATGATTTGGGAAGGATTCCCTCTTTTTGGATTGTTTGAAAGAGTTTTAGAAGGAATGGTACCAGCTCCTCCTTGTGTGTCTGGTAGAATTCGGCTGTGAACCCGTCTGGACCTGGGCTTTTTTTGTGAGGTAGGCTCTTAATTGCTGCCTCGACTTCAGACCTTGTTATTGGTCTATTCATAGTTTCAGCTTCCTCCTGGTTTAGGCTTGGGAGGACACAGGAGTCCAGGAATTTATCCATTTCTTCCAGGTTTACTAGTTTATGCGCATATAGTTGTTTGTAATATTCTCTGATGATGGTTTGAATTTCTGTGGAATCTGTGGTGATTTCCCCTTTTTCATTTTTTATTGCATCTATTTGGTTGTTCTCTCTTTTATTTTTAATCAATCTGGCTAGTGGTCTGTCTATTTTGTTGATCTTTTCAAAAAACCAGCTCTTGGATTTATTGATTTTTTGAAGGGTTTTTCGTGTCTCAATCTCCTTCAGCTCAGCTCTGATCTTAGTAATTTCTTGTCTTCTGCTGGGTTTTGAGTTTTTTTGATCTTGCTCCTCTAGCTCTTTCAATTTTAACGATAGGGTGTCAATTTTGGATCTCTCCATTCTCCTCATATGGGCACTTATTGCTATATACTTTCCTCTAGAGACTGCTTTAAATGTGTCCCAGAGGTTCTGGCACGTTGTGTCTTCGTTCTCATTGGTTTCGAAGAACTTCTTTATTTCTGCCTTCATTTCGTTGTTTACCCAGTCAACATTCAAGAGCCAGTTGTTCAGTTTCCATGAAGCTGTGCGGTTCTGGGTCGGTTTCTGAATTCTGAGTTCTAACTTGATTGCACTATGGTCTGAGAGGCTGTTTGTTATGATTTCAGTTGTTTTGCATTTGTTGAGCAGTGCTTTACTTCTAATTATGTGGTCAATTTTAGAGTAGGTGTGATGTGGTGCTGAGAAGAATGTGTATTCTGTGGATTTGGGGTGGAGAGTTCTGTAAATGTCCACCAGGTTTGCTTGCTCCAGGTCTGAGTTCAAGCCCTGGATATCCTTGTTGATTTTCTGTCTGGTTGATCTGTCTAGTATTGACAGTGGAGTGTTAAAGTCTCCCACTATTATTGTGTGGGAGTCTAAGTCCTTTTGTAAGTCATTAAGAACTTGCCTTATGTATCTGGGTGCTCCTGCGTTGGGTCCATATATGTTTAGGATCGTTAGCTCTTCTTGTTGTATCGATCCTTTTACCATTATGTAATGGCCTTCTTTGTCTCTTTTGATCTTTGTTGCTTTAAAGTCTATTTTATCAGAGATGAGAATTGCAACTCCTGCTTTTTTTTGCTTTCCATTAGCTTGGTAAATCTTCCTCCATCCCTTTATTTTGAGCCTTTGTGTATCCTTGCATGTGAGATGGGTTTCCTGGATACAGCACACTGATGGGTTTTGGATTTTTATCCAATTTTCCAGTCTGTGTCTTTTGATTGGTGCATTTAGTCCATTTACATTTAGGGTTAATATTGTTATGTGTGAATTTGATACTGCCATTTTGATGCTAAGTGGCTGTTTTGCCTGTTAGTTGTTGTAGATTCTTCATTATGTTGAAGCTCTTTAGCATTCAGTGTGATTTTGGAATGGCTGGTACTGATTGATCCTTTCTATGTGTAGTGCCTCTTTTAGGAGCTCTTGTAAAGCAGGCCTGGTGGTGACAAAATCTCTGAGTACTTGCTTGTTCGCAAAGGATTTTATTCTTCCTTCACTTCTGAAGCTCAGTTTGGCTGGATATGAAATTCTGGGTTGAAAGTTCTTTTCTTTAAGAATGTTGAATATTGGCCCCCACTCTCTTCTGGCTTGTAGTGTTTCTGCCAAGAGATCTGCTGTGAGTCTGATGGGCTTCCCTTTGTGGGTGACCCAACCTTTCTCTCTGGCTGCCCTTAGTATTCTCTCCTTTATTTCAACCCTGTTGAATCTGACGATTATGTGCCTTGGGGTTGCTCTTCTTGCAGAATATCTTTGTGGTGTTCTCTGTATTTCCTGCAATTGAGTGTTGGCTTGTCTTGCTAGGTGGGGGAAATTTTCCTGGATGATGTCCTGAAGAGTATTTTCCAGCTTGGATTCATTCTCTTCGCCCCCTTCTGGTACACCTATCAAACGTAGGTTAGGTCTTTTCACATAGTCCCACATTTCTTGGAGACTTTGTTCATTCCTTTTTGCGCTTTTTTCTCTGATCTTGGTTTCTCGTTTTATTTCATTGAGTTGGTCTTCGACTTCAGATATTCTTTCTTCTGCTTGGTCAATTCGGCTATTGAAACTTGTGTTTGCTTCGCGAAGTTCTCGTATTGTGTTTTTCAGCTCCTTTAATTCATTCATATTCCTCTCTAAGGTATCCATTCTTGTTATCATTTCCTCGAATCTTTTTTCAAATCTTTTTAAGTTTCTTAGTTTCTTTGCATTGATTTAATACATGATCTTTTGTCTCACAAAAGTTTCTCATTATCCATCTTCTGAAGTCTAATTCCGTCATTTCGTCACAGTCATTCTCCGTCCAGCTTTGCTCCCTTGCTGGTGAGGAGTTGTGGTCCTTTCTAGGAGGCGAGGTGTTCTGGTTTCGGGTGTTTTCCTCCTTTTTGCGCTGGTTTCTTCCCATCTTTGTGGATTTGTCCACTGGTCGTCTGCGTAGTTGCTGATTTTTCGTTTGGGTCTCTGAGTGGACACCCAGAATGTTGATCATGAAGTATTTCTGTTGCTTGGTTTTCCTTCTACCAGTCTAGCCCCTTTGCTGTACGACTGCTGAGGTCCGCTCCAGACCCTGCTTGTCTGGGGTGCACCTCTAGTAGCTGTGGCACAGCGAGGGATGCTACCAGTTTCTTTTTCTGCTCTCTTTGTCCCAGGGTGATGCCTGCCTAATGTCAGTCTTTTGGATATAGAGGGGTCAGGGAGCTGCTTGAGGAGACAGTTTGTACTTTATAGGGGTTTAATTGCTGAGCTGTGCACTCTGTTGTTCATTCAGGGCTGTTAGGCTGCTATGTTTTATTCTGCTGCAACAGAGCTCATTAAAAAACCCTTTTTTTTTTTTTTCCTCAACTGCTCTGTGTTGAGGGGTTTGGGCTTTATTTTTGGATGTCCGATCAGGTGTCCTGCCCAGCTAGAAGGCAGACTAGCCACTGTTTGGCTGCCGAGGCTCCGCCCTGCTGTTGTGTGATTCGCGCTGTTCCTGCCGGCTCTGCTGTGGTCTCTGCCACGCCCTGCGGTGGAGTCTCTTCATTGTAGCATGTTGCCTCAGCAACGGCAGGCTGCGTCAGCAGTGGGCGTGTATCTCAGTAGGGACGGGTTGCCTCGGCAACGGCTGGCTGCGTCAGCAATGGGCGTGTATCTCAGTTGGGGCGGGTTGCCTCGGCAACGGCTGGCTGCATCAGCAGTGGGCGTGTATCTCAGTTGGGGCGGGTTGCCTCGGTAGTGGTGGACGCCCCTCCCCCACAGAGCGTCTCGAACCGTCTGCTCGGGATAGTTTGAAATCGCGGTTTTGTTCGTCCCACTGGGTATCCCAATCCCTGCAATCCCCTGGGCTGGCCTACCGTCCAAGTCTCGTTCAGTCTCAAGTCCAGCCCTCTCAAGTCTCAGGTTGCCAGTTCAACAGGGCACCCGGACAAGCGCGCCCTGTGGGGATTGCTGGGTAGGGCCGGCCGCCGCCGCCCCGGCTGCCGGCTTCGCCAGGCAGACCTATTGCCTGGCGTCCCGTGTCTTTTTTATACTTGGGAGTTTCCCCGTTCTGTGGGCAACAAAGATCAGTCTGGAAATGCCGCTCTGACTCACCGTTTGTGGATTCAACGAGAAGAGCTCCAATCCTGGGTTGTTCTCACAGCGCCATCTTGAGTCCTCCCTCAAGAAAAAACTCTTTATTGATGATAACAGATTACTACCAACTCTGTTCTGATGATTGACATGTTCCTGTCTGGTCATAGAATAAGTGCTCTTTATTTTCATGGTGAGAGAGGAACATTCCTCCTTTTCACTGTGTGAATGTGGCCTTCCAATGTGAACTACAATCTGATGGAGGAAGAATGAAAGTACTAGAGAGAAGTAGAGTATAGCCCAAGGAAAAATAGAACCATCATGGGAAAAAAATCCTATTAAACATCACTAGGAAATGGGTAAAGGCCCAAATTTGAGGTCAGACAGACCTGGAATCAATTCCTTCACCACATCCTAGTCACCATTCCTTGGAAAATGCATCAATCACTTCTGAGCTCTTGGCTCAATCTACAAAATAGTAATAGTATTATTGATTTTGTAAACATCTTAAGATAATAGGAATACATTTTCTACATTATACAATATTTGATGTTTAATAAGCAATAAAAGCTAATATCAATGGCCAGAAAAAGAAAAAACAGCACTAAAGAAACTATGGGTCAAGGTAGTAAGTCATAAATTTCCATTGGAATATAAATGTAAGTTAGAGTTTATGAACAACCAGTATGGAACAAACATTAACAAATAAGAATAGATACTGACCACAGTCAAGTGAAATAGCTGTGCCCGTGTATACTGGATGTGGATGAGTCCCACTCTTCTCCATGCCTGCCACTCTGCTTTGTACAGAGTAAGTTCTCAATTAATAATTATTAAATTAAATTTATACTGTATTAACCTGGCCATCTCACAAAAGTGAGGTTAATTAGGAAAAAATCCACAAAATTAACAACAATTAAATATTTTTAAAAGAATTATTCTGAATTTTCATTTCTAGGGAAGTTTTCAGTTTTCATGGATGAGGTTAAGTGTAAGTTGTCTGGCTTAAATTCGATCTTTCACTGTTTTTCTTTTAATGAAATAATAATTTGGATACTTTACATGATAGGCTTTTTGTTGATTGATTATTAAAATCCGTTTGTATCTTGACTCATTCCAAAAGAATATAAAAGAGATCTATCTTGATTTATAGTTTATAAGGAACTTCATTGGGATTCTTGTGACAACCCTTCAAAGATAAGAAGACAAGCTCAGAGAAGTTAAATGATTTTCTAAAATCACACAACTAGTGAAGTGCTGAGTTAAGACTCACATCCAAACCCTATAGTTTCAAGTTCAGTGTTCTGTTCCCTCTACACCGTGCAGCCTCTTGACTGCCTATGTGAACTTCACACTAGGCTTTATTTGGGGCAAATTCAAGCCTCACTTACAATTAATTATCCTTAGTGCTGTGTCTACCTTCTTGTGCTCCAAGCTTCAGAACCTAGGACAGCACCTGCATAGCCACATTTTTAATAATTCAGTAGCTGTGATTGTGAGCATGATTTTGAGGACTCCTGCCAGCCTTTTTACATTACCACAACTCTCTGGTTCTGATGAGGAGATTAAATTTCTCTGAGCCTACTCCTGTCTTATACCCAAGGTTGACATTACCAATGACTGTGCCTACCATCATGACTATGTTTTCCCAACACACTCCAGTTGTCACTCTTAAGCACACTGGCAGCACAGCTAATGACTTCATATGAATAGATTCGAGTTGTCATCAAAGTGAAAGACAACACAATTTTAATTGTGATTAAACATATATACTTTGCCCTTCTACATCTGTTTTTATATCAAGTACAAACTTTAATAATACACTTAGCAGAGGCATCTGGAAGATGTGTTGATCTTAGTTGGCAGCAGACACCAGATGGGTTAGTCAATCTGGAACATATGGTAAATTGATATTGATTAATTATAAGCCTGGACTTTTCCACCACTCATGATTCTCATTTTCTATGAATGTTTACCAGTTTTGGTTAATCTCAGTTTTATAAATTCCTCTTTCTAACCCGTGCAATTGTAAGAGGAAAAGAAGAAATTTTCTCTCATTAGAGAATATCTTGAGCCCTTAGACACCCTGCGGTTGAATAATGAACTCTGACGAGCTCAGAACATTATGGTAGAGCTGGGAGGCTTATGGTTAGCATGATCACAACCTAGGATTTTTCTGTTCCTTCTCTGCCAATTAATGCTACTCTCTTCCCACAATTCTCCTCCCTCGCTCTGTACTGTCAATAATATTACCTGTGAGAACTCTATGCAAAGAACAACAACCAAGTAAGTATAAAGTACACTCCCATAAATAGCTACACACATATGCACTATTCAAACTTAGAGAAGACAAATGTTGAAGTAAATAATTGAGAGTTAAGTTCTGAGCAGAACTTCTACCACTTCTTAAATTGAAATCTTGGGCTAAGTGCATGGCATAAAAAAACTGATGAAAGGAAGGAGTGAGTTGTCAGGTTCTGTGAAGCAGCTTCTGATTCATGTTGAGAGAAATGGTCACAAGGTCACAGAGGATAGGCCATAGCCCCACCAAGTCTCATGGACTGAAAAGTGAGTATTAGATTAGGGAGTGCTTTCTTATCTGTGGCAACAACACTAACATTCACAAGTCAATGTTGCCCAAGCTGACCAATCAGATCATTGACTCCTCTTCCTTCAAGGGTGGAAAGAAAGATGGTAAGTCCTCACGTGGAGTTCTAGAAAGTTATTACCATTTTTATAATTCTTATTCAACTCCTGAATGCCTAAGATTCTGCTGACATAATCAGCTTGCAACTTTATTTTAAATATTTTTGTTAAAATTAAAAAGTGAAGCTAAAAGTAAGTAAGCTGATTTGGTGGCCTAAAGAAGAGAGTAACAAGGCAGTGGGTACCAAAAGTGGAAGAAAGGATAGAAGGCAGAAAAGAGACACCCAAATATTCAAACCTGGGGCCATTGAAAAAAATCATGTTTTGCCTCAGGCTGGCCTTAGAAGTCAGAAAAGATATGGCAGAATCTTCTTAGTAATAGTCATATCAGCCTTTTAATTCCTTTGTTGCCTACCCAAAGTTTACTTGTTTCAGGGAGGAAGGGAGAGAGCTCAGAGAGTACATAATTCTTCAGTTTCACCCCAGTCAAAAGTTTTTCTTTCTGTATTTAAAAGAGACCTTATTTATGAATCATTCACCTTACAATTACTGGGGATATACAAAGAACACACTACAACTAAAAGTTAAGGTTTTCTTTTGATATCTTAGATTTTGTTGCATTTTTTCCCTTTAATTGTACCTAGAGACAATTACAGAAGTCAGATTAGTAGTCCCTGAGACCACAAGGGAATGCCTCCAAACTTCTAGAGAGGTTCAAACAAATATGATTTGCTAAATTAAACAACAAAATTAATACAGAGTAGATCTAGAAAACAATATAAAAACCCACCTTAATAACCGGCAATGTCTTCAAAGGTAGGAGAGAGATAACTAAAAATACTACTTCAGCATTGAGCAAGGCACGGGGAGGTGCACTTGAGCACCAAAGGGAATTTAAGATCCTACGATGGCAATGTACTGCTCCAGAAGCATGGTCCCAGGAAGGGAGAAGTAATCCTTCCCAATGCAGGAGTAACCTCATCCCTCTGAGGAAGAGGTAGCCAGGTCTGAATTCCCAGATCTAGAAACAGTTGTCATCTGCCACTGGAAACTCCGGACCACACACTCCAGACATCGACACACCATTTTGCTAGGTAGAGTTTTGGCCTCAAATCCATGTGTGATTGTCTACCTTAATGAGCAGAAACAGTCAAACCCTGCATGAGCCTAGATCAGAGTTTTTCAAATTGTTTTCCTTAGAACTCTGAGGTTTCATATAGTTATCTCGTGGGTGACTACTAAGGAAATTGAGCAGTGTTTCCCTCCAGCTGTCCCCTACCCTCCACTCCATTAGCATTTCTACCAAAGCACTTCACTCTTGTCTGAAGATTACACTGGAGTTCTATGTAGGATCTTTTGGTGGGGACAGATTCTGCCAGTAAAAAAGTACCAAGATGTGCTTACATTGATAACACAGACCCTCAGAGCCTGCTCTTTGATTCTTCTCCATGGACTCCATCCTGATCCCCAGGTAGGTTCCTGTGAGACGTCCCTGGGCATCATATCATATTTATGACATGGACCTCTAAGAGGTTATCTAGAGAAAGAGAAGCACAAGGGCAAATAAGCTAAGAAAAATCCAATCAAAAATTGTGCATGCTGTGCAAAAGAAAAAGGTTCTTATAATTTCTTGACTCTTTCCACTTGCGGCCCACCTGTGGACCTTAACTAGGAGTAGACTCCTTCCTCCCATGGGGCAGTGAAGAGTATGTGAGGGTGCTTTTGGTTGTTGTAAAGATTGTGGGGCACTATTATAATCTGTAGTAGGGCTAGGAAGGAAAAACATCCTGCAATATGTGAGGCAGTTCTGTACAATGGGATTGGACCTTCCCACCCCACCAGAACGCCCATACCATATGTGTTCAAAAATAACAAGAGAGCCATGGCGTATTCTAGCAACATAGTAAAATCATGGGGAATATTCCTGAGACTCTTCCTCGAGGTTAGACAATGCAGATATGTGTATTTAATATGAATGAGCACATCATACTATCATATCATAATAACATTTAACGTGCAAAAAATCACTATTTCTGAATCCCATACCTCCTGAGTATCATTTGGATGCCCATGTGGATCTTCTGATGTCTTCTGCATTTTCCACATCAGTTATAGTCTCATTGTAAATTAATATATAAGCCATCTGATGTTTAGACATTGGTCTCTCATGAGCTGGGGTTAAAGTAAGTTGGTCCATGAGACAAATCTATTCTCAGACACCAACTGAATCAGACATTAATGCCTGTGGAACAAGATTCCTAGACCAACGATAAGGACAACTCAAGTTAAAGCCACTTCAGGGGGCTTTGGATAGCCTGCCAGCCTCTCCTTGTGACATTCCTGCCCTTACTTTGAGCCTTTTTAAAGCCATAATAGAAATATTCCTCTTGAAGAAAGCATTTAGGGCAAATCCAAAATTTTATTCTGGAATGTGACTTCTGAAAACATATGAATGAAACTCAATTTCTATTCTGTCATTGCTGTAAATCTGGATGGCATCAGGAAAGGGCACCAAACACACAATGTTAAGCAGAGAACTGGGGTATATGCCATTTTACACTAGGAACAAAATGCAGACATTTTTATCTAAGATTTTTCTCTAGCATTCCACTAACCATTAATAAATAACCTCCTTCTATTGCTTTTATGTAACTTTACACATGGGAATTTTATGCAATATGGCTAACTCATAAAATTTTAATAGAATTGGACATATGGCTAAAAATATCACCTGTTGCTGTAATTATTAAGCAACTTTATGCTTCAGAACAGAATCAAGTGAGGTTGAGAAAAACAACTCCTTAGAGAAAAGTTATTTGCTTTCTAATTCAATGTGTATGGAAAGAGTTGTCCTTAACTTAATAGTCTAACACAGGTTTGAAGTAAGCATAAAAGACTTAGAGAAGTTTAGTCCCTTTTCCTGGGGATTTAATGTTCTGTGACAAATAGAACTCATGTATTTCTTCCTGAATGGTAAAAAGTCACCACCAGCATTTAAGGATATCCATAATTTTTAAAAAGAAACAGCTAAATAAACCCTTAACTATTTGTCAAATATACATTGATGAAACTTCACTTCCCTTATTTTACCATTTCTGTTGCATCTTATATTTCCAATGTCAAAAAAATGCAAGACCCCAAAGTAGTGACAGCTTAATCATAACTGCCACTTCTTTAATGCTTAACAAGGTGCATTGCCAAATACTTTACATATTGTAGTGTAGTTAGTGAGATGTAACTTTTTCCAGTCTTGAGAAGCTTCCAGATAGTCGTATCTAAATGGAGGCAGCAGATTTCTTAGAGTAGATCTTTACTGGGGAGGACTCTGTTTCCTTTCTTGGATTTTTGAAGGTATGCAAATGCACCATGAGTAGGTGGTAATCATTGTTTTGGAGGAAGGATGTAACAGAATTTTCTACAACCAAACAAAGTCTTCTCTTCCCAATGTCCTGGCATTAAGAAAAGTTTAGTAAATTTACTCAGAAAATTAAAAATGCTCATCTGGGGAGAAACAAGAACAAGATCCAAACTCTCTCCTTTTGAAGCTCAACTCTACTAAAATTTCAGTGATAAATGAAAATTGCACAAAGCAAGGTATTTATGTAGGAAATGATACCAAGGACCATAAAAGGCAACTTGGATTTAAGGAGGGCATAGAATGAAGACCTGGATTTGACACCAGATCTGAACACCTTTGTATAAACTTGATCTCAGAAGAATCTGTTACTATTAATTTTTTAGCTGTTTACTAGTAATCCTTAGAGGATTCAGAAAACTCCTGGAAAGCCCCTTCAGTTTACATGGCACCTGCTCAAGCCATCTAGCTCTTTGGACAGAGTGAGTAAGGAAAAGGGACGTTTTGAGAGGATAACTACAAATTCTTGTCTTGCCTTTGGAAACGTAGATTTAGGTTCCAATAGAGACTCATCACCATAATTATTTCTGTTCTGCTCTTTAAGCCAAATTGAGGCAGATCAAAGTATGCCCAAAGAGTAAATTGGACTAGGATCTTCTTCCATTGATAAAGAAAGTCATAATGGCAGTAGAGCCACATTTACAAATGAGCAGATTGGGTAATGCACAACCACAGAGAGTGATGTCCTCATGATTATGAAGGGAATAGCTCTCCTGCTTGATAATTGGGTATAATTTTCTACATTTTCAAAATTGTATATAATATTACATATATATGCCTACACACACTTACATATGCTACACAAATCCATAATCAGGAGAGCGTAGAGGACCCAGAGACACCCAGTGTTTGCAATATGAGCACATATGAATCCTGGCTCATATTGGATATAAAAGTTATGTAGGATTCAATTTGCATGCTTCTCTTCTCCCTTCCTGTCATTACCAGCATGATCCTCTCCCCAAGACTATCAAAAACAACAGCTGTCTAGGGATGTACCCCTTCCTGTTTGCTGAAAGGCTATAAAGATACTACTTAGACAATAGGCTCCAACAACCCCATGGAGATGCCCTGCTCTGTCCACACAGCTGGGCTATGAGGTGGCATTCTTGTCGCATAGATACAGAGGCCATTAAACTGACTGTGGGTTATTAGTACCACTTAGTTTAAGAACAATGAATTTAAAGCTGTGAATAAGAAAGGAGCTATTTTTCTGAGATGGACTTGATAACCTCTAGAAGTCACTTCTATGTAGTTTTAGTTAGTGATGAAGAGTATAATGCAGCTGTAGACTGGATTTCATAAGAAATGGCATCTGGACATACATACTTTCTGAATGCTTTATACTTTTTTTTTTTTTTTTGAGATGGCGTTTCGCTCTTGTTACCCAGGCTGAAGTGCAATGGCGCGATCTCGGCTCACCACAACCTCTGCCTCCTGGGTTCAGGCAATTCTCCTGCCTCAGCCTCCCGAGTGGCTGGGATTACAGGCACGCACCACCATGCCCAGCTAACCTTTTGCACCCTTAGTAGAGACGGGGTTTCACCATGTTGACTAGGATGGTCTCGATCTCCTGAACTTGTGATCCACCCGCCTCAGCCTCCCAAAGCACTGGGATTACAGGCGTGAACCACCGCGCCTGGCCTTGAATGCTTTATACTTCTACAAAGCAGAATTCTATTTTCACAAAGCCAGCCACTGGCAAGAGCTTTGTAAGTATTATCAACCATTATGAACAGTCCCCTGCTTCTTTCTATTCTTGGAACAAAGTTTAAAACACTCTTTTTGTGCCCTGCCTTATCTAGGCCCATGTACCTTTCTAGCCTCCTCTGTCTGCAGTTGTCTACCTGCCATACACAGAGAACCAAACTGACGACTAACCAAGTGATCCAAATAATACAATTCCAGTCAAAATTTCAGAGGAGGAGTGGTGTGTGTGTGTGTGTGTGTGTGTGTGTGAACAGACAAATAATATGGTGATCCAAAATGCATGTGAAATACAAAGGACTAGGAATAGCAAGTTATAGTCTAGAAGAAGAACTGCAAAATTGGAGGAGGAGTCCTATCCACTATCAAGGCAAATTGAAAAGCAAGAGCAACAGTGTAGTATTGGCATAATCATACACAAGTAGGCTAACAGAATAGAATAGGGAGTCCAGAAACAGACCCACGCATATAAGAATACAAACGGCAAAAATCGTATAGCAGTGCAGTGGGGATTAGATAGTCATCACAACAAATTGTGTTAAATTAATTGCATACCTATACAAGAAAAACATAATTCTGAAACTCCTACCTGATACTATAAAAAAAATCAACTCCAGATAATTTGTAGATCTAAATATGAAATGCAAAATAATAAAACTTTTAGAGGAAAACATGAAAGATTATTTTAGAATAAACAAAGGTTTATTAAATAGAATTCAAAAAGTATCAGAAAATTTAAAAATAAAAACACTTGTCTTTATATAAAAAAAAAAAAACACTGTGACAATGAAAAGGCAAGCCATTCAGTAGGAAATGATATTTGCAACACAAATGTCTGACAAATGACTCATATTTATCAAGAATATGTAACTCTTATAATCAATAAGTAAAAGACACTCAAACCAACAGAAAAAAAATAGGCAAGAGAGGCACTTTACGAAAGAGAATATGAAAACATGAAAAAAGTATTCAACCTCATTAGTCATCAGAAATTCGCAAATTAAAAGTGCAATGTGATATCTCTGTATACTCACCAGAATGACTTAAATTCAAAAGACCGATGATACCATATCTTGATGAGGATATTGTACAAGTCAAACTTTTATGTACGTAGGTGGCAATGTAAATAGAAACAACTATGTTCAAAACCACTGGCAGTATTTATTTAAGCTGATTGTATTCCTGTGACACAATAATTCCATTCCCAGATATATACCCAACAGGAATGTAAATAGGAATATGTGCACAGGAATAGTCATAGTAGCAGCATTTGTAATAACCCCAAGTTAAAAACAATCCAAATGTCTATCAACAGTAGAATGATAAATAAATTGTGATGTATCCCTGCAATGGTGTACTATATGCAATGAAGATGAATGAACTAAAACTAAGATGAATCTCTCAAACATAAGGCTGAGAATAAGTTGCCAGATGCAACCTTGTACATACTATACAATTCAATCACTTTTATAAAGTTCTAAAACAGGCAAAACTAATGTACTGGGACAGAGCCAGTGTGACATTCATCTCCAGAGGAGCTAATAACTAGAAGAAAGCACAGGGGGACTCTGGGATACTGGTAATAGTTTGTATCTCGACCTAGGAGTTTGTTACAGAGATGCATGCAGTTAATAAAGGATCCTTGAGCTATACATTTTATTTGTGTATTTTTCTTTATGTATATATACTTAAATAAAATAATTCACCTTTTAAAAAAGCATTTTGGGTAGGAATCTTCAGGGCTCCCACTTATGCTTGTTTGAAGGAGGCTTTGATTCCCTTAAAGCTTGAATAACTGAAGTTTCAGGGAAGTCCTATTTAGAAGATAAAAAATTCAGAGATCCCAGGAAAGTGACAATTGCTTAAGTTGGGTCTTGAGTACATTTCATTACTTTTCATTGTCTCACAATATTAGTCTCTCTAGTTTTATATGTTTTACATTTTCTATAATAAAAGCAATTTTTTTCTTAAATATCTATGGAAGGTTTGCATCCAACTCACATCAACCACTGGGGTCTATTTCTATTTTATCTAGTATATTAGTCCCCTAAGGAAACGTTGTCATCAAAGATTTTTGCTTACAAAGGAAAGATCTCCTCTTAGTCATCTGAATCTTTGGAAAGTTATTTCTTGTGTGTTCTGGTTTCTTTTTCTTCTTCCTAAAAATAAAGATGATTGCAATTTCCTCTTGTTCACGACACCTATCAGCCAATTACCTTTCTGCCCACCCTCCTGTCATCACGTAATGAATGACTGAATGACAAAAATAAACTCCAGTGAAGAACACACATGGAAGTAGATAAAACTAAAGAATACAAGCTGAGAACAGGAGACATCTATGTTTGGCTAAAGAGAGGCCCCATGCCAGATTAACTGAAAAGGAAATGATTAATTACAGCAATGTAGTAATAGCGATGCCCCAAGCGTTTCAGTGAAATCAAATGACGCAGGTTGGAGTCCAAAATAACAGGACTATTGACTTGGGAGTGGTGAAAATACTTTTAAAAATGTGTATGTCACATAAAGATGGCCCTATTTTTACCAAAAAAAGAGAAAGAAATGTTTTAAAAGATCAATACAGTAAAGCTACAGATAAAAGCTACAAATAATTTTATTTTCTTTATACCAAATATTCTTCCTAAATTGGAGGATAGAAACGGTGCTTTATGTCACTGATTTATTTTTTTTAAACCATGGAGAAAATCGTTACCATTCAAGAAGTCACAGATTCCTACATGTAAAAATATCTAACTCTGATCTATTTTTATTTTGGAATTACCATTTTTATATACTGTTTCATAACATTTTTTATACCATTTTCACTTCTCTTTAAGGTTGAACTTGTGTTCATTTTTTTCTCCTCTTCAGCCTAGATAAAGTGCTGTGCCCTCCCAGGTAAGCAATAGAGTGGAGTCCCTATCTCCTGCAATCTAGTTCTACCGCCATCTTGCCTCTTCACAGATACAGAATAAGGGAAAGTGGCTCAGCCTTCTCACTAATTAAATTGCAACTCACCAGTTGGTAGTAGACAGGCTACAAAAATAAACCTCACTTTAGCTCAGTCCCTTGGAAATTCTAAACCCGTATGTATCCCCATCAACCCAAGCATCATGCTGGGTGTACTACGAGACTCCAGGCTTGAATCTCAGCAGAGAGGAGGTTTAATGGTGTTACACAGGAAGTAGTTGAGTCCACGTTTTTTTTTTGTTTTGTTTTGTTTTGTTTGCAATGAAGAAATTCATTGAAATGAACCAAGAAAAGCATCAAAATATAAAACATGCCTGCCCTTTCTCTTCAGCAGTGCCTAAACTTATTCTAGGCCAGTCGCAGTGTCTCATGCCTGTAAATCCAGCACTTAGGGAGGATGAGGTGGGTGGATCACCTGAGGTCAGGATTTGAGACCAGGCTGGCCAACATGGCAAAACCCGTTTCTACCAAAAATAGAACGTATTAGCCCAGTGTGGTGGCACACGCCTGTAAGCCCAGCTACTTAGTAGGCTGAGGCTTACAGGCGTGTGCCACCACACTGTAAGAGAATTGCTTGAACCCAGGAGGCAGAGGCTGCAGTGTGCCGAGATCATGTCCCTGCACTCAAGCCTGGTGGCAGAGGGAGGCTTAGTCTCAAAACAAACAAACAAACAAACTTATTCTAATCACTCATTGAATGGAGGTAAAGGACAGAGAAGAGTTGGGGATAGCTCAGCAAAAGCAATTCCAAGCAGAGGCTGAACCATCCTCTAGATAACAAGAAAAGAACCTCAAGTTTCTCAGAGGTGATGAACTACCTTGTAGCAATATAGTATAAAAGTAATGGTAACTTGTGGTGAGTAGCTTTCAGTATGTAGGAAGAAACCCTCCTTATCCATAACTTGAAAAATAGCCAGAATTGAAAATAAGAGTTATCACTCAAACTGAGGCTGAGACTTACTTTTTTCCTGGAAGTGATAGTAAAAGTCTTGATACAAGGACATAGTGACAAGGAGAGCACAGAATAGTAAGAACAGAATCAGACCCCGAGGAACACCACTGGCTGTATGAAAGAGCCCACACAAGAGGCTAAGAATACTATACACAAAGATTCCTGATATTCTTTAGCAAATCCTTAAAAATGAAGTACATAGGCCAGGCGTGGTAGCTCAGCACTTTGGGAGGCTATGGCAGGCAGATCATGAGGTCAGGAGATTGAGACCATCCTGGCCAACGCAGTGAAACCCCGTTTCTACTAAAATACACACACAAAAAAATATTAACCAGGCATGGTGGTGAGTGACTTAGTCCCCGCTGCTTGGGAGGCTGAGCCAGGGGAATCGCTTGAACCCAGGAGGCAGAGGTGGCAGTGAGCCGACATGGTGCCACTGCACTCCAGACTGACAACAGAGCAAGATGCTGTCAAAAAAAAAAAGAAAGAAGTATATAAAAAGTATACAGAACAGATTACAAATGAGAAGCTGGCTATGGCTGAAGTGGAACCAGATGTTAAAAAGCTGGAAGACCAACTTCAAGGTGGCCCAGTAGGAGAGCGAATCTTCAAGCTGCAAATGAACTAAGTCTGGCAAGAAAAATAATGCAGTGGAAACAATGGGAACCATTAGTAGCAGAGCTTCACACCAATCAGTGAGAATGACCAGTACATTAAATGACTTTAGTGGGTTGATGGGAAACTGATGTAATTAAATATTCTGCTATATTAAAAGTGTGTCCATGTTACTGATATTTTGTAGTCAAGAAAACTTATACAGAAAATATTTAGGAGATTTGACTGTGGTAATATTGTCTTGTAGATCTTTTTTTTTCTTTTCTTTCAGTTCTGGGATACATGTGCAGAATGTGCAGGTTTGTTACGTAGGTATATATGTGCCCTGGTGGTTTGCTGCACCTATCAACCTGTCATGTACGTTTTAAGCCCCACATACATTAGATATTTCTCCTAATGCTCTCCCTCCCCTTACCCCCTATCCCCTGACAGGCCTTGGTGTGTGATGTTCCCCTCCCTGTATCCATGTGTTCTCATTGTTCAACTCCCACTTATGAGTGAAAACATGCAGTGTTTGGTTTTCTGTTCCTGTGTTAGTTTGCTGAGAATGATGGTTTCCAGTTTCATCCATGTCTTTGCAAAGGACATGAACTCATTCTTTGTTATGGCTGCATAGTATTCTATGGCATATATGTGCCACATTTTCTTTATCCAAACTATAATTGATAGAATCCATTTAGGTTGGTTCCAAGTCTTTGTTATTGTAAATAGTGCTGCAATAAACATATGTGTGCATGTGTCTTTATAGTAGAACTGTCTTGTGGATCAATTTTTTTTTGCATTCACAAAAATTATTTCAAGATAATATTTCTTTGAACAGAGAGGCTGTGGGAGAGGCTGTGGGAAGATTTGAATATTAATTAGAATAATTCCTACAGATCTTCAATGCAGAGGCCATAATCAAGAAGTGAAGCTTCTTTAGCAGTATCTTCAATGTCATTTAATTTTTTACTGTCCTGAAAAAGAAAAGGTTCTTAATTATTATTGTCTAAATAAATTTATAGGTCCCTGTTTGAAGTCAAGTAGTAAGAGTGATTATTTTCATATGTTATGAAAAAGCAAAAGTGGCTGGTCATAAAATTTGAAATTAACCTCCTTGACTGTGTCTTATATCTATAAAGTAAAATTTAAATATATAATTACATATTGATTACAAAATCCATGATAAATGCCATTTTATTTGTCTTTATTGGAATTATTATTCCATTTAGTGTTTTAGTCTTAATTTTGTCATATTTTGTTGTTACTCTATTATTTTTGAAAATCATCAAATTATAATTCATTATGCAGTTGAAATTGATACTTGAAAGAAATATTTCTTACTGCACAGAGGTAGTTGGAAAAACTTTTCTTTTTGTTGTATTTAAAGAAATTAGCTTTCTGGTCTGTGGCTTCTAATTTTCTTGATCGACCCTACTACCTCAAGATAGAAGTGGAATTTCTGTAAAAGAAGAGACATTAAAGACATTGACAGTTCCTGAAGTTTTTCTGGCATATGGTTAGGCTTATACTCAAAACATCTTGGTCCTATGGCTGCAAATTCAAAGTGGAATCGCTAAGTAGTTTTTACTAAGTTTCTACTTTGAGTGTATGTGGATTTCAAAATAAAACAAATGCTGTCCAAGGAAAGAAGACATTGGCAAGCTTAGGGTTAAACAAAAATAAAATGAAAATAAATTTTAAAAAAAGAACAGAATCAAACCAGAAATAATCCTGTTAACCACACCTGCTAAACCTTTTTTAACTAGCTCCCTAGTGTGGAGGGATCGGGTACAATACATAAATGAACATCAGTCCTTTTCTAGACATTATACTTTTCTTTATATGAGCATACCTCAGAGATATTCTGGGTTTCTTTCCAGACCACTGTAATAAATAATCGCAACAAAGCAAGTCACAAGAATTTTTGTTTCCCAGTGCATATAAAATTATATTTGCGCTATACTGTAGTCTACTAGGTGTGCAATAGCATATTGTCTTTAAAAAACAATGTACATGTCTTAACATTAAAACTACTTTATGCTAAAAAGATGCTAACAATCATCTGAGCCTTCTGTGAGTTGTAATATTTTTGCTGATGTAATATTTTTGCCTCTACATTGATGTCTGCTGACTGATCAGGGTGGTGGTTGCTGAAGACTGGGGTGGCTGTGGCAATTTTTTAAAATAAAACAACAATGAAGTTTGCCTTATGGATTGACTCTTCCTTTTGCAAAAGATTTGTCTGTAGTCTGTGATGCTGTTGGATAGCATTTACACATAGAATAACTTCTTTCAAAATTGGAGTCAATCCTTTCCAACCCTGCTGCTGCTTCATCAACTACATTTATGTAACATTCTAAATCTGTTGTCATTTCAACACCTTGGCTAAGGGTGCAAGAGGCTTAGCTTTCAGCCTATGGGGCTTTAAACATGACTTTCCCATTTCTGGCTTTTGATTTAAGCTAGATTAGCATGTGAGTCTTCCTTTCACTTGAAAACTTAGAGGTCATTGTAGGGATATTAACTGGCTTAATTTCAATATTGTGTGCCCCAGGGAATAGGGAGGCCAGAGGAGAGGGGCGGGTCCTTGGAGCAGTCAGAACACACACAACATTTATCAGTTAAGTTTGCTGCCTCATAAGGGCGCAGGTCGTGCCCCCCACCCACCACAAATAATTACAATAGTAACATCAAAGATTACTGATCACAGATTACCATAACAGATAAAATAATGATGAAAAAGTTTTACAATATTGTGAAAATTACCAAAATGTTACACAAAGACACAAAGTGAACACATACTGTTGAAAGTGTGCTTATAGAGTTGTTCAATTCAGGGTTGCCATAAACCTTCAATTTGCAAAAGATGCAGTATCTGCAACCTGCAGTAAAGAGAAGCACAATAAAACAAGGTATGCCTGTATAATTAACTGTATAACATATTTATAGACAGTTACACTCTGTAGTGGCTGCTCACATATTCTAAGCTACTTTGTTTTATGCTGTAGGTAGAGGAATATTTGTCTACAATTGGCCTCAACAACATGTGGATCTAGTTGTTCTGGTTCTAAGACCAACATCATCAATAACCTAGGCTTTTCCACCTTTCTGTTCTTCCCCATATTGATTTTCATCTTCAAGCTTGTTCGCTTGTGGTCATAGGATGGTGGTCTCAGTTTCAGATATTGCTTCTGAATCACCTCCAAACATAGGAAGGCTCATTTCTTTCCTTGTGTGTCCCTTTGTCTCAGAGAAAAACTTTTCTAAGAATCTCCCAGTGATTTTGTATTACATAACATTAGCCAGAGCAAAGTCATGTGCTTACATTCATAACTAATCACTGGCTAGGGAAATGGGATCGCAGCTGTTAAATGTGTAACTATGAAGTGCTATGAACCTAAATGTAGGTTGTGATAATAATCATGGAAATATATGATGGAAAAGAGACATATTTTAAGGAAAAATTTGAAGTCATGTTGGCTACGAAAGTCAGGAATGAAGATGAATCCAATGGCTAGAGTCTAGATGACAAGAAATGCCTGACCACTCCTCCAAGAGACATAGTGGCCCCATGGACTGGATCTACCTGGCTCCATGAGGTCCCTGGGTAGGGTGGAATCAGGTGGAGTGGGCTGAACAGTGTGGCACCAAGTGCAAATAAAAATAAAGTTAACAAAGTCATGTAGAGTGCCTGGCTGTTATGTCAACCTGAAACTTAGGCAGAGAGGCCATATCTAGATTTTTTAAAAATTTCAGATACCAGAGGCATCAGACAAGGAGAGAGGTTACTGAATGAAAAGGCCTGAGACAAGTATAAAATATGAAATAATACAGGACAAAAGACACCTAAATATGTCAGTAACACAATAAAGACTATTTAAAAACTGGAAGTATAGATTTTTAGAAACTTTTATCTGTAAACAATTAGTCAGAGACATACCTAAGAAATAAAAAAGGCATAAACTTCTCATACTAGTTAAATATCAGTTAAAAAAAAACTTGTGGAACAACATTAAATTCTGACAAAATTTACTTTAAGATAAAAAGCATTACTAGGGATAGAAATGGTAATCCTACAATTGTAATAGGATAACTTCACCAGAAAGATTTTAAAATTCTTAATTTATAACATCTGCAAAAATACAAAATGTAAAAATTGACCAGAGGAAAATTTGTTTTGTTTCTACATGCACCAAATAAATCCCATTTTTTAAAAAGTAGAAGCAACATACATAAATAATGCAATGAACCTATCACCCAATTTAAGTAATATTCAAAAGGAAATCGACAAATCCACCATTAGAATAGGAAATGTTAAAACACCTCCTTTGGTATAGTCACGTGCTGCATAACATTTTGGTCAAGGACAGACCACATATACAATGGAGCTTCCACAGGATGAAAATGGAGCTGAAAAATTCTTATTGCCTAGTGACTTGTTATAATTGTCTACAGTATTCAGTTCAGTAACGTGCTTTGTAGTGTACTGTATGTAAGTGTGTAGTAGGCTACATTTGTATAAGAGCTGTACACCTATGATAGACATACAACAAAGTCATCTAACAACACATTTCCCAGAACATGTCTCTGTTGTTAAGTGACACAGGACTGTATTTTTTCCCACATAAAAAATGGTCACAAAGATTTGGAACATTTGAAAAAAGACAATTGGCAAGATTGATCTGATAGATCCACCTGTAGAGTTAACTTTTCTTCTCCCACAGTACCCATGACACAAATACTGTACTTCAAATTTATGACTACCTTCTCTTCCATCAAATGAAAATAACACGTAATTCTACGCTCTTGCCTTGGCCCACATAGTTATCCCACCTCCAAAGGCAGAGAATATCTTGATATGTACTGTCATTTGTTTTGCTCTGGCTGTTTTTGTTTATATTATTATTTGAACTAGGTTATAAGCTGTTTGTTGCAGAAACATGGTTCTAAATTTAGCTGGATCTCAATACAGGACTGAGTTTATAGCAGCATTTCTTTTTTTAATTAAAGGAATTTAATTTCAAAAATTCTTTAATTTTAATTAAATTTTTTATTTCTTAAAATTAAAAATTAATTAAAGAAATGTTTTAACTAAAAAGCAATGCATGTTCATTGTCACAAATGAACAATTCAAAGATGTATTAAAAAATTAATGCTTTTCCCCATCCTAATCCCTTAAGATAATCAAGATTACCTAGTTGCCTAATCTTTCTTTCTTTTCTTTCTTTCTCTCTCTCTCTCTTTCTTTCTTTCTTTCATTCTTTCTTCTATTCATCTAAACACTGACCTCTGTATGCTTTTGGGGGTCAGATGGGAGTTTATGTTTTCTACTAAATATTAGATCTACTATATATATTACTTAGAATCATTGGCAAACATAAAAGACTAAGGAAATTTTTGCCAGATTAATAAACATGACTCCAACTCACTTCTTTAAATATCTATCTACATGGTGCTCTACAATTTAGACGCACCAGAATTCTCCATCCCTCTTTGATTCATGGTTCATGGCTTCGGGTTGTTTCCAGTTTTTCTGCTATCCAACAAGCTAGTGCTTTTCATCTCTGTGAGGTTTATTACAAAGAGGAGGACTTGGGGGGTCTTTTCTGATTCTGTTTTAGACTTAAAAAGCTAGTTTTTGGTTGCTTTACTAAAAGGCTACTGTAATTCACATTCCCACAAGCAATATATGGAAGGCCTCCTCCCTGTATTCTGAGTACTATAATACCTTTCAACTGTTTTTCAATTAGAAATGTAAAAACTGGTATCTCATGTTTGCTTTAGTTTGTGTTTCACTAGTTACTAGGAGTTTCAGGCATTTTCCTACAGTGAATCTCATTTATATGTCCTCACTCATGAATCGTCTGTGTTCTTTGCTCATTTTCCTCCTTTTTTGCCTCAGAAGTACTTGTTCACAATATATTCTCTTTTGTAAGGTGGAGGTGAAAGTGTGAGGCCAGCACAAATCCTCTTTGGCCTGAATTATTTGAGCTCTGCCTTAAACCTCCCTTTTTTCTTTGGCTGTGAAGACATGGTTCCATTTCTCTGGGAAATTGAATGCCTCCATTAAAAAGAAAAAGAAAAAAAGAAGAAAGCAGGAAAGAAAGCTCTTCCCCACCTCACATAATCCTCTTTGCTATCCACAAAGGCTGCTGCTGCTACAGAATTCCCATGGGATTTCTATTACAGCAACCAAAGAGCATGGCATAAAACCCACCTGCAGAGACCTCACAGTCTGAAGTGCCAGTGTTCAGAAACCATTCGCTTAATGTCGTGCTGCTCTATTGAAAAATGCGGACTCCTTCTGATAGTCTCACTTGAGGGAATAGAAGCCCAAGCGCAGCAGCCAGATGACAGGGCTCACGCCTTCCCCTCCACATGCTTTCATCCCACCTTTCGAACACCTCCTCCATTTCACTGTCCTTCCCCTGGCCTGCACTCCACCTTTCAGATTTCATAAGAGCGCTTCACTCCTCATTCCTGACATTAATGAGCTTCAAGCTGATTTTTGAAAAATAGAAGAAGAAGAAAATGGAAAAAGAAACCTCATCTTGCCAGCCAATATGCCTCCAGCAGGCTTTCCCACAGAGAGAGGAGTGACTCTCCAGGCTGCAGGGAGGCTGACATGCAGGCCAGAAGGCAGCTGTCTGCTTTATTGAAATGCCACCTTGGCCATAGTCTTCTTTCTCTGAGGGCCGATTGATATTGTTCGAATGCAGGACCCATGACATGCTTTGTTCCTTATGTCCATTGGTCCTCTCAGCAGGCCAGCTGGAGGGAGGAAAATTCAGATCTTGCTGCCAGTCCTGCCTTATCACTCTCCACCCTCTCCACAACTCTATCTGGCCCCATCTGCTTTTCCAAAAGGGCTTCACCGGCACCTCCAGTTCAGCACAGATATTGTCTCTTTTTCTCATTTCTCATACGCGATGGCAGTTTATCCTGTGTTTCTGTCAAAAAAAAAAAAAAAAAAAGGCCTCCAGAGAATTCCAAGAGGGTGACACAGATGTGCTTGCACATTTCCACCCACACAGGAACCATCTTGAAATGTCAGATGATCACTGTGTTTGAGCAAATATTAATTTCCTCATGAGCAGATGTGAAATTTGCTATCATATCCCAAGGAAATAGTTTGTGCTTAGAATACTTTTTTTTCTTAAACTAACGTGTTTTTTGTTCATCTTAAAGACAGACCACTGCCTGAACAACTTCTTCCCCCTTCTCATCGCTTTATTGAGGTATAATATAACCATAAAAGTCACCCACTTGAAGTGTACCGTTTGACAAGGTCTGGTAATTATACACACAGTTGTGCAACTATCACCACAGTTCACTTTCCTCAAGGTCTCATCATTTCCAAAATTCCTTCTTGCCATTTTCTGTCAATTTCTGCACCCACCTCAAGCCCAGGCAACAACTGATGCGCTTTCTGTGCCTGTCATTTTGCCATTTCTAGAAATTTCATATAAATGGACATATGAAATATGTAGCACAATATGTAGGCTTTGCATCTAGTGTTTTTGAGGTTCATCCATGTTGCTGCTCATATCAATATTTTGTTATTTTTTGATAGTCAGGTACCATTATGGTCATTGTGGGTAGATCACATTTTGTTGATACATTCACCAGTTGATGGACCATTGGTTTGTTTCCAGTTTTTGACTATAGCGTCTCTCGTATGAAAATTTCAATGTAAGTCTTTGTGTAGACACATGTTTCCATTTCTCTTGGATAAATGTAAAGGAGTGGAATTGCTGGATCAAATGGTTAACATGTGCTTAGCTTTTTAAAAAGCTGCCAAAAACTTCAAAGTGTTAAAAAAAATCTTCATTTTCAAGGTCGTATTTGCCATGAAAACACCCTATCTCAAAGAATAAATAAAAATTCTGAACATCATTTAGCAAAGTTTTTAGACATAGGATCATGAGCAATAAAAGTAGTAGAACTTTAGCCGGGTGTAGTGGTGGGCACCTGTAATTCCAGCTACTCAGGAGGCTGAGGCAGGAGAATCACTTGAACTCGCAGGTGAAGGTTGCAGTGAGCTGAGATCACGCCTCTGCACTCCATCCTGGGCGACAGAGTAGAACTCCGTCTCAAAACAATACTTAATAAATAAAATCTAAGGAAAAGGAATATTATTAAAACCTGTTCCATCACTGCTGCATCTTTAGCCTAGAGAGAAGGGCCTTTTTTAGAACTCTGCTGACAAAGGAAGAGCACAGAATCACCACTTACTCTCAGTTCTTTTGCCTCCACTTTCTATGCCCTGCTTCCAGGCATTGAGGCTAAAGGGGCCCCTTTTCGAGATCTTAGGTAAAGAGGACCAATTGAGGTGCTCCCAAAGACATAAGAACAGGAGGGTCTTCGGTGCACAGGCCTTATCAGTCTACTGCCAGCAGCTGGGTGGAAGCTACATCCACAGGGCTTCATCGACAGGGCACCTTATGGGCTTCCTCAGGCTCCTTCTAACAGCCTTCTGAATGCCTGAGAAGGGATAGGCCAGGATTTCCCTGACCTTGGAGTACCTGAGGATTCTAGATCCCTGGGATCAGAAAAGTAGCTAAACTCTGCCCTGGTGGTTAGGGATGACAAGGCCATGGCACCAGAGAGATAAGAGATTTTTCCAATTTTATTTCTGCTCCCTACACATTTTGTGATTTTAAACAAAGTATGAACCGTTCTAGTTTTCCATTTTTCCCCTCCAGGATTGCTGTGAGGATGAAATGGCATAATGAGAGGGTGTGCATAACAGAAGCTCTTTAATGGCAAGAAACTTTGTGTAGATCCTGAGAACCCAGAACAGTGCCAGGCACATAGTAGGTATTTTAAAAATGTTCATGGAGTGACTAAAGTACTTAGCAGAAGAGATTATTGGATCATCTGTTCAATCTTTTGCTTAATATTTATTGAGCACCTACCAATGTTTTAAAGAGCTAAGCTGAGGCACCAAGCATAAGAGTAACTGATTAAGACAATTAAGCCCAAATGAGAGTAACCGTCAAACCTTTAACCCCATACAATGACAGTATTAGCAAGAGGAAGTTGGAGGAAGCATCAACCCCCTTTCTGTTGGACTTTTCTCGGTGGAATGACACCAGTGAGGTTGGATGGATCAACACGTATATAGGGAACTGTCTCACTATCAAGGGAATCCTGACCAAAGATTCCTGCCATCTTATGGAACCAGGGGGAGGGGAGAAGAAGGGAAAGAGCTAATGTGGGAATATGAGACACTGAGTCAGAGTGGAGGTTTCTCCTTCCCTGATGAGGAGGTCTCAGCAGTGATACCTGAGAATGTCCCTACTGACGGACCCCAGTAAAGAGACCTCCACATGGAGGCTTCCTGGGCTAGGAATGCAGATACATGTAAGAACGAGGCCGGCCAGGGGGCCTGAGGCCTTGACTGCCATTCCCTCAGAGGCTGCAGTGCACAGCCCGCACACCAAGACTGGTGTGGGGAGGGCAGCTTCCACTTGAGGCCTGGAAAATCACATGCAGGTTTTGTCCCGGAGCCAAACCCCTCGAGGCTGCTATTGAAGAGCAGATACGGCCTCTGCCCTCACTAAAGTGCACAAACTATTGAGTAGGCAGACCATAAACAAACAGACAAATAAATTCCTAATTGCGAACTATGACGAGGGTGGGGTGAGGGTGGAGGGGATGAAAAACCAGAACCCTGGGAGAAGATGACAAAGCACCACTCTATGGGCCTGAGTGCTCAAGCCAGCACCCTCAGCAGGGAAATCCGAGCTGAGACTTGGGGATGAGAAGGAGCCAGCTGCATTCATGTCAGGGAGGAGAGGGTGGGAGAAGAGGGGCACACAAACTAAATATTCACTCTACCCTGTGTTACATCAGGCTCTTCACTAATCACAGAGGCCATGCTTGAGGGGCCAAAGTGACTACCCTGAGCTTTATCCAGATCTGTGACCACTTTGTGACCATTTTTCTTTGATGTACACAACTAGTGCATTCAGTCGAATCTTACCTGTGGTTAAGCAGATCTCAAATACATACAAATCAGATGTTCCCAGAATCTCAACAAACTTTTATAAATTGGAATGAACCCACTCTGTGTAGCTCTATGGAGAGCACCAGAAGAATAGGGTTCATGGAATGAAACTCCTTAGTGTTGCTGAGACTTTTCTGAATATTAAAGCCAGAAGATGCTGCAGAAATCAGGAGCTACTTTTAACTTTAGGGACAAAGGATGGGTCTATGACTATTTTCCTCACCTGGGTAGCACTCTGAAAATTTCCCCGGGGTGCCTGTCCTCCTGGGCTTGTCTTCGTAAGCCTCTGATGCAAAGGTTATTGTTAAGAATAGGCTGGGCTTTCCAATAATTGTGAAAAGCCATTAACACATAGCAAAGAAACACTAGCTCCTATTGTAAATCTGAGTTTTTATCAAGGATTTTTTGTAATCCACTCCCTTTCATGATCATTGTTTACTGTCAGTAGAAGGCACCAATTCATTTCACAAAGCCCTAACACACATTCGAATTCTCAAAACTTTGTTTCTAGAGTTCTCTTTGAACAACATTTGATTGTGCCACTAAACTAGTTCTATTTTTGACTTACTATTTTTATTATTTTTTTATGTTATGTAGACACAAGGGTCTTGCTCAGTTGCCCAGGCTAGTCTTGAACTCCTGGCCTTAAGGGAATCCTCCCACCTTGGCTACCCAAAGCACTGGGTTTACGGAAGTGAGCCACCACGACTGGCATGTTTTTTTGCTGTGTTTTTTTTTTTGTGTGTGTTTTAAAGGAGAAAATGACGCTGTAAAAGGAGAGCAGCACACATCCAGATTCTCAAAACTTTGTTTCTAGAGTTCTCTTTGACCAACGTTGGATTGTGTCACTAAACTGGTTATACCCCTGACTTATTATTTTTTGTTTTGTTTTGTTGTGGTGTATATATATATGCAGGGTCTTGCTAAATTGCCCAGGCTGGTCTTGAACTCCTGGCCTTTGGAGAAAGGCAGACCCAAATTCTAATCCTGACTCTGTCCCTTCCCAGCATGTGAGTCAGGCAACATCTTTGTTTCCCTGATTCTCAGTTCCTTCACAGTTGGGTTGGCTGCCTCTCCCAGGGATGTTATAAAGATGAAAGATAATTCATTCAAAGCACCTGGTACTTCCTTTGTGTTTCATAAATGGTAGCTATGATTATAACTGCAGTAGATGGCAGTCACCATGCCTGAAACTTAAAGCATACTGAATCCACCACACTTTAAAACTTGAGGCACCCAGTTGAATTTTGTGGAGGCCATAAAGTGAGTTTCTGGAATTTTATTCAACTCTCTTCTTCCCTCAGATATGTGATTGGGAGAATGTAGCTTGGAAAAGAAAAATTCCCTTAAAGGCCCATAGATGGTTTTATTGGATAGTACAGGGTAGGCATGGGGTTAGAGAGGGGCTACATCAGGGAGGGGGTGTTGTGGGAGGTGGAGGGTCTCAGGAAGGCACAGGTCCCCTTCCATCCCTCCTGAGAAGAATGCCACCTCTGTTTCTTCCTGGGTCTTAATTAGAGTCACAAGCTTGTAAAGAGTAGTTAAGGGTGCAGAATTATTAACTAAAAAGGGGGAGGGGAGCAAATCTTGCCTTTGCCACTTCACGATCATATGACCTGAAGTAAATTGCTTATCCAATCTGTGTCTCCCTTCCTTGTTTGTAAAGAGGAATTTAGAATAATAATATTTTCTATTTCAGATGGTTGTTTTGAGAGAGATTTAAATAGTTAATACATGTGCTTAAAGTAGTCAGGCCCAATTATAATATCTCAAAATATTCTCCATTGTATTTTAGAAGTTCCTAAGTCTGGAATTTAAAGATAAAATACTTTAAGTAATCTCTGTCACACCTCATGCAAAAGAGAAATAGCGATTATGACCGGCAAAGAACAGACCCAGTAGGTAGCCAAGAGGGCTACAATCTGAGGAGCAGAGCTTTGCAAGCAGTGAAGTAACTGACCCAAGCTTCCCTGCAGCACAACCACGGAAGTGTCAGGGTTAATTATTACAAAATATCCACTGGTTCAAATCCAATTTTAAATGGTCTGGATATGTATAAGGCTGATTTTTAATTCATCTTTGAAAAAGTGCTATCTCAATTTTTGAAATCTCCCTGAGCTCTGTGACTCATATCATCAGAAATCTGACCTTTCAACCCAAGGGGAAAAATCTAAGTTGTTACCTTGACAACAAAAGGTAAGCAGAATGCTTTGAGCTCTGGTACCTCTTCTATAAATAATCTATCTTTTGCCAAAGAAATATAACATGAGCATGGAGGGGAACAAGCTGGGTTGGCTATGGGAACAGTCTGCATTTCGGAGGATCATTTTAATCACCACTTTTAGGAATCATTCCCAGAGGCACTTCTGTGGCAATTAACCAATAAATCAATAAGAAGAAATGAATTTAATTTCTAAAACTGGGAATTTACACAAATCAAGACTGATAATGCTTTTTCATATGAGAAATTTATCTGTATGTATTCGTACTGTTGTCTAACTTCTGTTGTTTTTCTTAAAATATTTACTCTCTGGTTTCCCAACAACCCCTAAACCAGAACAAAGAGATGCTAACAATGAACTTTGCGCCTTTGGCTGTAATTTACATGCTATTACCCTATACAGTAGCAGGAAATAAACAGCAATAAAGTTGAAGGAGTTTTAAAATGTTGTGAATTATTTTTTTAAAAAATAAAAAAGTAAAGTTCTCTTTTGGTTGAAAGTCACAACATACTATCGAATTTATTATTTTTAAGCCAGCTGTACATATGGATAGATTTAAGATTTATGGTTGTGATTATCTTTTTGCTTGCTGACGTAAATTAGTCTTCTGGGAAGTCCAAGTTATTTCTCAATAAGCTTTAATACTCTGTGAGTCAGAGTAGGTGCTGCTGATGAGTCTTGCAGGATTTATAGGAAGGCAACTGAGAAAATAAGAGGCACATTTATCCAATGGCCTTTGCAAATAGTGCATAAAAATATTTCCTCAATAAGAGCCTTTGCTCCAGTAGATTTGAGCTGCTTTTCAGTAAACACAATTCACCCAGGAAAATTTCCTAAAATAATCTTCCAGTTTGATGATATATTTTCCACAATTAATGTTTCTTATTGTTGTAGCAGAGTGAGAATGTCTACACTGAAGCTCAGGTGAGAAAATAGGTTAACAGTTTATTTTTTCCAACAGACCTTGGTTTGTTCTTAAGTTCCTACTCTTGATGGTTACAAGGGGACTGCTCTAGATTAAAAGACACTTAAGAGACATAATAACCAAATGCAGTATGTGTATTAAATCCCCATTCAAACAAGCCAACTGCCGAAAGGCAATCAGACCATCAGAAACATTTAATATGAACTGTATATTAGATAATTCTTGAAACAGTTGTTCATTGTTTAAGGGGTGATAACAGCACTGTGGTAATGGTTAAAATTGCCTGTATTTTTTGATGTGCACACTGAAGTTCATAGGAATAAAATACAATATGTCAGAGATTTGATAATAAATATTCTACTCATAAAAGGAATGGATTATAGAAAAAAACTGACTGAGAAAAATCTAGAATATGAGTGATGTATATGTGGGGTTTATTATGCTATTTAATTTATATGTGTCTTTGAAAATATTCATATTTTTTACAAGTCTCTTCCAGCCTAAAACTTCCCTTTCTCCTGGCTCTAATTCTAATCCACTCCTGGCTTGGGTGGTCTACACTGTGGCTCTCAGCCACTGCCACATTTCTCCTCCCATAGCCTTTGTTCTTCCCATTCATGAGGTAATAAAACAACAAAACCAAACAAAAAACACACAAAAAAACCAAAGACTATATTCTATCCACAATATAATATTTTTGTTTAAAATATAGTATGATGCTAGAATATTGTGTTATATTTCATCAGCAAGTACTCTCAGCTCTTTCTGCAAGCCACCACCCATCTCTTAACCCTTCCTTTCCCAGACATGCAGGAACTTCTAAATCCCAACACTCCAGGGAAAGCCTTGGAGAATCAGTGAAATAGAAAGGACATTTTATACTATCTTTCAGGCACTTTTCTCAGCCAATGTTACTCTACTCCTAATTACTTTATTGGAGATAGTGGCTCAACACTAGCCTCTGGGCTTCTCTGAGAAGCATGGAATCCTTCTAGAATGAGTCTAGAGAAAGACAAATCAAGACCTTGGTTCCGAAATCACCCTAGATTTATCTGAGTGCTTCTCTCTCATCCTCTAAAGCTTGGTCCCCAGAGTAGCAGGGAAACAAAGACCTTCACATCCAACCTCTTGCCCTTTCTTTTCCTCTTAGCCTGGTGACCTAGCACAGAAAGTATTCTCAAAAGGAAATGGCATGAAAACCAAATAAAGCTATCCCATTTGAGATACAAGTCTCTTCCAGCCTGTGTGTTCATTGTCTGTTTTCATCACTAAAATGAAATTTCTGTGAGTGCAGAAATTTTAATCTGCTTCATTTGCTGCTGTATCTCTAGCACTAGAGCAGTGTTTCATATACATGAGGTGCTCATGAATACATATTGAACAGCCAATGAACAACCATTATATACCATTTTCCATAGTACTTATTTAACCAGTTGCACATATACTAGTATAAACACTTGATTAATGTCCATTTCTCCCATTAAAACTCTTACTAACAAGTGCCTAATAAAAATGAACTTGCACTCTTGGGAAACATACAATTTCTGATTCTTTCCCTGGGATTGTAGTTCTGTGGGTCTAGGGTGGAGCTTATAAAGCTATGTGTTTTGCAGGTGCCTCCTCAATCAGTCAGCTACTTTGGAAAACATGCTTCTAAGACATAGAAGGGTATCAGGGCTTATGATTGGAGAGATATGGCACATAGTAGAACCTCATTACATTTTGTTAAATAAATGAATGACTGAAAGATAGTCATTTCTTTGTGACTTGGTATTCTCTTTTTAATAACTAGACAGACCTTTCCTATAAAAACTGGGTGAGCTGATTAATGAAAATTCATCATTTGACTGTCTAGCATCATATTATATTTCAAATCCTGTGGATGGAATCTACTCTTTTATACTAACTCATTAACAAGAAACACAAAATATGACTATCAAGATATCATCAGCCATGTTCTTTTCCAAAGCTGAAGTTAAAGTATTTACTAACAAATAACAATGAACTCTTTAGTATTAATATTGGTCATTAAATCTTTAGTATGAATAATCATTAAATGGGAAGTAAATCTCCAGTTACCTTTTCAGATATTAGGAACACAAACCAAGCTCTTTTTTGAGTTTTGCTCTGAAACACTTAGCAGATAAATAATTAGATGGAATACATAATGGCTATCATTTCTCTATTATCATCTTGATATTTCTGTACTTAAGATCCAAGCACAATGACTACATGAGCAGGGAGGCAGCCTGAAACCACAGAACACAGAAATCATGAGACTTGGGCACAGAAAATCTGCTTATCACTCTTTTGAACCCCGATTATCACTCATTCTCGGGTTCTGATTATTACTCATTCAGCTACTCATTGGTTGTATGACCTTTGCTAAGTCATGTTCTCTATCTCCCAACCTGGTTAGTGGGAATTGCATTAGTGGATTTCTGACGTATATCTCAGTTTTTGCCTAGCTTCTTTATTCACGAGCAAGCCACTGCTGTAGGCACTGGAGCTACCACAGTGAACAGAACAAACACATAATCTACCCTTGGGGAGTTTATATTCTAGCAAGAGGAGACAAACAATTAAAAAACACAGATGTTAAAGTAAATAGAAGTAGGGGTTCTATGAGGAAATACAAAGTGGAAAGAGTGCAGGACTGACGCCATTGCCTAGGATGGGCAGGGAAATCTCCACTGAGATTTGGATAAATCAGTTACCCTCTGACAGCACAGAAGTCACCAGTCAAGAACATTAAGGAAGACTGTGACCAGAAGACAATTTAGCTAAAGGCAGCTGGGTATAAATACAATTCCTATAAGAGCCACAGAAAAGTAAGCCAGTCAAGTGCCACCTCTGGAGAAGATGGTAATTACTCAGCTCCACCACCGTTGCCATGTAAAATTTGTGTCCAGTCTTGCCAGATCTACTCTATTCCAAGAGAAAATGAAAGTCTCATAGAAAAAGTCCTGAGTTTTTTAAAAATCTTAGCTTGTTAGTTTCCTAGGGTTGCCATAACAAAGTACCACAAACTGGGCAGCTTAAAATAACAGACATTTATTCTTTCGCCATTCTAGCGGCTAGAAGCCCCACATCAAGATGTCAGCAGGACCGTGCTTTCTCTAGGACTCTGGATAGAATCCTTTCTTGCCTTCTCCTAGCTTCTGGCAGTGGTCAACAGTCCTTGCCATTCCTCAGCTTGCAGCTGCATGAGTCCAATCTGTGCCTTGGCTGTCACAGAGTATTTTTCTGTTGTATGTGTAGGTGTCAGTGCCTCTTCTCTTCTGTTTACAAGAATATCAGTCACGTTGGATTAAAGGCCCTCCGTGCTCCTGTATGACCTCGTCGTAACTAACTATACCTACACCTGCCCTATTTCTTAATAAGATCACATTCTGAGATATTGGGGGTTAAGGACTTCAAAACATATTTTTAGAGGCACAATCCAGCCCATAATTGCTATCAGTTAGCTTAAATATTTTTTCCTACTGCACTATGTAGGAGAAACAAATTTTAAATATGTGGTTCACAGGTTATTCATTTATGAATGCTGGGCCAGAGGTTAAGGAGCCTGCAAAAATGTGTGTAAGTTTGAGGAGGGCAGGCATGGCTGTTTATTCACCCTTTTATCCAGCACCTAGTGCAGTGCCTGTCCAAGTATTTGCTTATTATTTCTAATAAGTGAATGAATGACTGAATGAATGATTTTTTTAAGCATCCAAATCTCTGGAAGGGTATTCTATTACTACAGAGATAACCCAACTTACATGTAGTTGGTTGAAACTATACTCAAAGTTTAATCATTTCTGCAGGTTTCTACTCAAATTGAAATAAAGCTATATAAAATTATAACCCTGAACCCTAACCCAGCACTCCAGCTTTGGTTCCCACTGTATTATGAGACTTATGCCTGTGTCTGAGATGCTCCCAGCCACTCCGTTGTGTCTGTGCTATTTTCTCTTCTGTTTGTTTGATTGAGATAGTCTCTATTGCCCAGACCCAGGCTGGAGTGCAGTAGCGCAATCTCGGCTTGCTGCAACCTCCATCTCCTGGGTTCAAGCGATTCTCATGCCTCAGCCTCCTGAGCAGCTGGGATTTCAGGTGTGCGCCACCATGCCCAGCTAATTTTTGTTTTTTTACTAGGAACAGCATTTCTCCACATTTCCCAGACTGTTCTCAAACTTCTGGTCTCAGGTGATCTGTCCACCACGTCCTCCCAAAGTGCTGGAATTACAGGCATGAGCCACTGTGCACAGCCAGTGCTATTTCTTAAATGTCAATCTTTTACTTTTTCTGTGGTAGAGATTGCCTGTGGTTTGCTCAGTACCCAATCTTCTCCTTTCTTTTTTGAGACGGAGTTTCGCTCTTGTTACCCAGGCTGGAGTGCAATGGCGCAATCTCGGCTCACCGCAACCTCCGCCCCCTGGGTTCAGGCAATTCTCCTGCCTCAGCCTCCTGAGTAGCTGGGATTACAGGCACGCGCCACCATGCCCAGCTAATTTTTTGTAATTTTTAGTAGAGACGGGGTTTCACCATGTTGACCAGGATGGTCTCGATCTCTTGACCTCGTGATCCACCCGCCTCGGCCTCCCAAAGTGCTGGGATTACAGGCTTGAGCCACCGCGCCCGGCCTCTTCTCCTTTCTTAAAAGCAGAGGAATGATGGGAGTGCTTCAAAAATGAAAAACCCAGGACAATTTGCCCAGCTGAAAAGTAACACTTTTAAGCTGAGTTTGTCAACAGGAATAGCTAATTAGGCATAAGTTGGTAGTCCTGGGTATGAAAATGTTGGGGAACAATGAAGAAGAATGTCTATGGAAAGCTCTTTTTGTCCTGTCCATCTAGCCTGTTTCCTGCTTGAAAGGTGAGTGTGATAAATGACACAACAGCAGTCATTTTGGATCATAAAGTGATCTTGACAATGGCAGCCACACACTGTGAATGGTAAAGCAGAACGAGAGAGAGGTTTGGGTTCCTGGTGCTATCTTGGAGCCACAGTATTCGCATCTGATATCTTACTTTCAGACATCTTTTCTGTGAGAGAAAAAGCAACTCCTAATTTATTTTAGCCTCAGTGCTGGTAATATTTCTGTTTTCTCCTAGACTCACTCCTGCCCTTTTCAGTTCCACTATGCATTTTAGGAAATGATGTTTCCCAGGCTCCCTTGCCTTCTGCCTTGCAGCAAGATTCAGTAAACGGGTTGGATACCAGAGAGTAAGAGAGAGAGAAAAGCCAGAACATTTCTTCCTCTTCTTCTCTGCTCCTGGAGAGACTCTGGCAATGAGTACAAGTGTTCCACTTGTACACTTTCCCTGCCTGAGACGAATTCACCCTTTTTTAAATTCTGTATTGGATCGAAATAAGAATCTGAAGTCCCCATTCCTCCAACATTGTCTGAAGGAAATCTCAGGTGGAACCACTGATAAGCTGTCTTAAAGCATTCTTCTAGATTTCTACCAAGACTTGATCTATTCTCTCACCTGATAGCCCTACACCACAATTTTCAGTGCTTAATCACCTCTGCCCCCTTGGCTTTTCTCTCTTAAGAGGACATAACAAGAGGCCCAACAGCTCAGGCTGGGTCTGAACATGATTTTTTCTGTAGCAGTAGAGTGATATTGGCTTACCTCCCTTGGCATGGCCCATTCATCTACAGTTCACTAATGCGCCTGCCCCCTATTTTGGAAGGCATAATCCCTTGCAAGAAAAGCACAAATTTATGCATAAGAGATAATAAGTATGCATGGGGTTTAGAGAATGGCTCAAATGTTTTTTATTATTCATTTGAAGGTGACCTTCAGACTAAAATGAATTCACCAGGAATGCACACTGAGAGCTCTTTTTCCCTTTGCCACTCTCTGTCCTTTCTTCAGGGCATCAGTGCTGCTCCTTGTGATTAAGACCTCTACCTGCCTCTAGTTCAACAAACAAAGATGGATCCTTAAATTCTTCAGTGTGCAGCACCCTATAAGGTAAACATACCTCTTTTTTGCTAATATTGATCACTTATAATATAATACAATTGCAAAGTATGATTGTTCCAAAAGACATCCCTTCCCTTCTAGGGCAATAGTGAGGAGAAACAAGGACATTGAAGGTGGCAAAGGACTTCATTCTGCTATAGAAATGAATAAGGAATTGATTAATTTCATAGCAAAGAAAAACAGTAAAATTTAAGTTTCTAAAAGTTTTAGGGAAAATATAATTGAAATAAATAAACATAGATAAGTCCAAAAGATTTCTAATAAATATCCTATATTTAAGGGTTTTTTCCTTTAGACTTTCTCTATATGCTTGTTAAATTTAGTGTGCCACAATGCTTTTTTTTTTTTGAGACAGAGTTTCGCTCTTGTTACCCAGGCTGGAGTGCAATGGCGCGATCTTGACCTCTTGGGTTCAGGCAATTCTCCTACCTCAGCCTCCGGAGTAGCTGGGATTACAGGCACGCGCCGCCATGCCCAGCTAATTTTTTGTATTTTTTAGTAGAGATGGGGTTTCACCAAGTTGACCAAGATGGTCTCGATCTCCAGACCTCGTGATCCACCCACCTCGGCCTCCCAAAGTGCTGGGATTACAGGCGTGAGCCACTGTGCCCAGCCCACAATGCTTTTTAAAGAATTGCTATGAAGATAAATAGCTAGTTAGCTAGATAATGACATATGGGCAGACAAGTAGATAAACCAGCAATACATACCCAAGGATATCAAAAATGATTTTGCATCAGAGTCACCAAGTTGCAGAAGAATTATCTATGAAGAATAAAGCATCTCTTTATAAAGCGACCATGCATTTCAGAGAACAAAAATAATCATGTGCATACCCTTTCTACAAAAGCAATTATTTTTCTTCAAGTGGAAATTGTTCCAGGGGACATACAAATGCTGTGAACTGAAATGGAAAAACCAATACATTGCTCTGTTCAAAACATCTCTGCTCAGTCCAACTGATCTCCCACACTCCTGAATAGCATGCAAACTCTCCAGTTATGTGAAAATTTTTAAAATGAGAATTGTTTGGAATAACTCCTTACAGTTTTGGCATGCTGGTTTTTTATTTGCTATGGAACAAAGAAGCATGTTGATATCTTCTTTGAGAAGTATCATTTATCTTGCAGAATTAGGAAGGTGAAAAAGTCTACATGTCAGTTAGTTTCTTCATGGTGGATAAAGTTGTTTTGCAATGGCAGGATGATGTGCCATACATGACACAATGTTTCTGAAAAAGAAATGCAATTTTCTCTTAACTCCCTCTCCCCACCATCAAAAAAATTGACCTTATTTGATGAAAATGTTGGGGAACAATGAAGAAGAATGTGTATGTTTAAGTCAGTTGGCTAGAGTTCACGACTTGGCAAGTTATTTGACTCAGCTCTAAAAGAAATGTACTTCTGCTTCTAACATGCATTTGTATTTGGGAAGTATGACACACTATTCTCACAGTGAACTAGGATGCTCCTGGGGAAAATGCCAAAACATTAGATCTGAAAGGAACCACAGCAATGATTTTCTTTCTTTCTTTCTTTCCTTCATTCCTTTCTTCCTTTTCTTTTTTTTCATGCAACAAAAACCTTTATTAACATTTTGAACAGGTTCAGCTATTACTGAAACTTGTCATTTCTAAACTTAAGTAGGGGTAAATAGTTATAGTGCAGAGTATTGCCATCACTGGGCACTGCAAATGCAAGACTGGAGGATTAACAGCCACCCCTCAGACACAGGACCAGGTGCAGGGTTGACTCTTTCTGGATGTTGTAGTCAGAAAGAATGCAGCCATCTTTCAGCTGCTTGCCTGCAAAGATGAGCCTCTGCTGGTAGGTGGGGATGCCTTCCTTATCCTGGATTTTGGCCTTCACATTTTCGATGGTGTCACTGGGCTCCACTTCCAGGGTGATGGTCTTGCCGGTCAGGGTCTTCACAAAGATCTGCATACCACCTCTCAGACGCAGTACTAGGTGCAGGGTCGACTCTTTCTGGATGTTGTGGTCAGAAAGAGTGCAGCCATCTTTTGGCTGCTTGCCTGCAAAAATGAGCCTCTGCTGTTCGCGGGGGATGCCTCCCTCATCCTGGGTCTTGGCCTTCACATTTTAGATGGTGTCACTAGGCTCCACCTCCAGGGTGATGGTCTTGCTAGTCGGGGTCTTCACAAAGATCTGCATTTTGACCTGTTAACAGATATGAGGATGCTGCGAATCACCGTGTTCCTGTGGCTGGACGTGATTGGCGATTAGCAATGATTTTCTTTAATACCTCAATGACATGAGGAAGATGAGAACAGAGGTATCAGCTGACTGTTTCCTGTTTGCACACCAGGGTGACCAATCATCTCGATTTCCCCAGGTCTGTCCTGGTTTTAGCAGTTACAGTCTCATCTGCCAAGAAAATCTTCAGTCTTGGAAAGATTGGATTTCTTAAAATTAGGTCTAGATTTCAGATCTTCCAATTACTAATTCAGTAATGTTTGTTTCACACATCTTTATTTTTTTCACTCAGAATCTAGTTTTCTACTGTTAAAAGACAATTTGTATATATGTTTAAGTACTAATTACATCTTCCTTATATATTTAAGGAATGATATAAAAGTGCTGGCTTTGGTTTCCCATATAAAACATGACCTAAATATTATTTCTTCTATCTCTTTCCTTTTATGCTTGGAACAAAGTAGATTTGTGTTGTTATGCATGGCTTAGGCTGATAAATCAAATCAGTAGACATTTCAAATAAACAAAATGAATTTGAGAGGTTATAAGTGTTTGCAAGTGTCACCGTGGAGACCAGAGAATGGATTGTTGCCATGGAGACTTACATAAACACTCTGCCTGTGATTCTTTCCATGTGAAATCAGATATGGAGGAGATTTGGGAAGAAGGATATATAAATGAAGCTGGCACTCATTGTAGCTCGAGATGAGTTGTGTCAGAAGGCTAGAGGATGCTAAAGCAGGCTGACAGTGTGGAATGTGTCTATGCTCATTATTGCTCCAACAATGAGCAGGAAAACATCTTCAGGGAAGACCAAGTTTAGAGGGTCAGGTGGGTGTGTTCCATCAGTTAATAAAATACTATAGGATTGGAGGTGATTCCTATTCACTCTTTCACTCATTCGTTCATGTTGACCACCTGCCATTGTTATAATAAGTTCTATAGGGTTGTGATATAATAATAATGATAGCTAATCTTTATTAAAGTGCTTATCCCATTGCAGACTGTGTTAAGCCCTTTGTGGATATTATGTCATTGAAGCTGAACAATGCTTATAAGGTAAAGCAAATATTATTCCCATTCTACCAACAAAGAAACTGAAACACAGAGAAATTAATCACCTTGACCAGGGGCACCCAGCTAAAAAATGGTGAGGCCAGTATTCAAATCAGGTAGTCTGTTGGCAGAGCCCACATTCTTAAATGTCACACTCTGATGAGAAGATGAAGTCTTTGTCTCTGAAGTGTTTTACATCTAAATTTGGGAGAAAAAAAACACAGTAGTGAAGACTAATACTAGGGTGACAATATGTAATTCTAGTCATCTATACACATTTTAGCTAGTATTTAATTCCACATTAATGTCAACTTGAACCTCATACCCTTCCCTCTTCCTCCTCTACAGATATTATATCATTGGGATTCATATTTGCAAAGAACCCATTAGCTAGCCAAAAAGAAAAGAAATACATTAGCATATCGATTAGATTATGGGATATCTGGGAAGGTAAGAGAATTTTACTTGAAAGATACAGAACCCAAATTACACTGCCTTCCTATTTCAGCGCACACACAATTCTTGATAAATTTTGAATAGATTTACCCTAAAATGTACATTTGAGCTTTCAGATGAATTGACTCAAGGGTTGGACCCATTTACAGTAACACTGACTCTTCCCTACAAGCTGTATATCCTCACAGAGCACCTGTGGACAGCATCCTATGGCCAAGCAGTTACAATGATTGCAAAACTTTTGACATGGGATTCCTGGTGACCCTAGCAGGCTTTGTGTGGGGCCAAACAACCTTTCATAAGAAGCAGTGATATTGAACCTTGCTCAACAGCAAGCTCAAAAGAGTTTACTATCGTCTTAAAGAATGACTGTAACTATCAATAATTCTAGATACTGTCATTTGATTCAAATCTGCTGGAAGATGTCTTTACAGATTATTGACACACAGAGAGTCAACCTTCATTTTGCATGGATGAATACTTGGCAGAGAGTGAAGTATATAGAGCCATCTTTCTCTGAGGAGAAATAAAAGGCAATGTGAAGCCCACTGCTTTGATACCAAAACAGGTCCAAGTGTTATGAATATTAAATTAGAAAACCAATATAGCAGCTGGCACCAAGCAGATATGCTGTACCTGGTGCTTCACTTTGTTCACACATCTAACCCCATGGCTGCTCTGAACGTGAACAGAATTCCAGACTAGGCTTGTGTAAATCAGATTGCAAGCAGCATCTTTGGATGCTGTCAGTTATATAATTGTTTCCTTGTTTTTGGTTGAAAGTTTGTAGCAAAACATGGCATGATTTTTTTTTTTTTTTTTTTTTTTTTGAGACTGAGTTTCACTCTTGTTACCCAAGCTGGAGTGCAATGGCATGATCTCGGCTCACCGCAACCTCCGTCTCCTGGGTTCAGGCAATTCTCCTGCCTCAGCCTCGGGAGTAGCTGGGATTACAGGCATGCACCACCATGCCCAGCTAATTTTTTTTTTTGTATTTTTAGTAGAGACAGGGTTTCACCATGTTGACCAGGATGGTCTCGATCTCTTGACCTCGTGATCCACGCGCCTCAGCCTCCCAAAGTGCTGGGATTACAGGCTTGAGCCACTGCGCCCGGCCTATGATTTTTAATATACTCCACATCTAGTTTCATCTTACTTTTTTTTTTTTGAGATGTAGTCTTGCTCTGTTGCCCAGGCTGGAGTGCAGTGGTGGGATCTCAGCTCAGTGAAGTCTTCATCTCCCGGGTTCAAGTAATTATCCTGCCTCAGCCTCCTGAGTAGCTGGGACTACAGGTGTGCACCACCACACCCAGCTAATTTTTGTATTTTTAGCAGGAATGGAGTTTTGCCGTTTTGGCCAGGCTGGTCTCAAACTCCTGACCTCAGGTGACCCACCCACTTTGGCCTTCCAAAGTGCTGGAATTACAGGTGTGAGCCACTGCATGCAGCCTTACTTTCTAATCCTTATTTTCTTTTCTTTAAAAAAAAAAAAAAAAAACGATTTATTTGCATCTTATCTCACTGCGTTACATGAATATTTTTGTATTTAAATTCTTTTTTGGAAAAAAGTTGTCCAACAACTTGGCTACTCCCATAATATCTCCAACCACCCTGATGCCCAAGATTTCCTCCTGGTCTTCATACCTGCAGGTTTTGTACTTAAGGCTCCCTCAAAACCATTCCTTTCTTTGCCCGAGTTTTAGGCTGGCTGTGATTTTCTTAGATCCAATGCATCTTTTTTCCTCAGAGATTTCTCATGATTTCTAGTCCCTAAGCATCTCCCATTCTGTTTCCCAACACTGATTTGGATTTATTTTACTTTCTATTTGCTTTTGCTATTTCCAGAGGTGAGAGGGGGAGAATGGAGAATGTGATCTGTCTTCCATCTTCCTAAAATGTCCCCTGCTCCCTTCTGCAGTTCAGATTTGAATTTCCAACAGTATTCTGAACGTATATAGTCAGATGCCCCACAGGAGCCTCAACTCATAATGTCCAGAAAAAACCCCTTCACCTCAACCAGACCAGACTCTCTGTGTGTATGTGTGTGTGTTTGTGTCTCTGTGTGTATGCTCCCTGCATAACCAAGAAGGAAAACATGTTGACATGTTGGATTCTGGCTTCTCCCCCTCTCAAACCTCTCTTACTGAATAAATGTCCGCCTAGTTGTGCTATCCTAAATATTAGTTGCATGAGTCCTTCAATACTCAGTTTAGGGCCTCTTAGAACCTCTTCTGATCCCCCAGGCTGAGCTAAGCCCAACACATTCTGTATCGACCACTACCCCAGCATGTTTATGTTTGCCTCTGCCATGGACTAGGAGTTCCCTGAGGTGTGCTCTTCTTTTAATCCCTAGAACAGTACTCAACACCAAACAGGAACTCAGTAAGTGTTGATTGAACGCTTGTCAAACTAAGCCAATTTGATCATCTCACTCTGCTGCTTAAAACCCTTCAAAGAGTCTCCACTACTAAAAGCATGAGTCCAATTCCTCAGCATGGCACACAATCCTCTGCAACCTGGCCCTACCTGTCCTTCTGGCCTCATCTTACCCAATCCCCAGTCATTCCCCTGTTACTCCAGCCACACCAAAACTCTTTCTCATATTCCCAAAGTAATGTTCTCCATAATTTCTCAAGGCCTAATATGCAATGCCCTACCTGACTTGTGTCTTTAATAAAGTCTTTTTTGTTCATAACCAAGTCAAAGATAACATATCCCCACATCACATGCTCCCTATAAGACTTGTGACTCTTGTTCCCACATAGTCACTTAGATTCATTTATTACATGATATTACAATGATTTATTTATTTGTCTTTCTTTCTCTCTCCTCACTCAATAGATCTTGATATCTTCAGGGACATGAATTATATTTTATTCATCTTTGAATTCTCTCTGCTTTCATATGGCACATAATTCCTAGAATATAGTAGATGACCAAGTAATGCTCGATGTAATGAATGTATGAATTAATGGATTTGTGCAGCTCTTCACTGTACTGTATAAAATGACTAGAGAAAGGTCAAACTCTGTTTATTTAATGTTTCTTCAGAAGAGAGGATTCAAGGTCTTAATTCTCAAATGGGATTGGGTACCTTTATTATCAAGTGCCTCTTCTAAATAAACACATTTGCTTTCTTGGCTAGCCACCCACTCTCCATTTTTGTTACTTTTATAATGTAGCAGATTATGTGTCCTTGGAGTGTTTTTTCCCCCACTTCTAGTAGAATTGCATGTCAGAACCATCACCTACTTATTACCTCCTACACAGTCTATACATAAGACATTGTTTGTTTCTTCTGGGCAAATCTCTATTATCCAATTTACAACAGCTTTAGGAAGTTGTAAAGGACTCTTTTAGCCTATGTCAGGTCTGTATTTTGGTAAAATGAATTTTGCACAGTGAAAAAAAAATATTCATCTCTAAAGAGACTTTAATAAAATGTAACCTATGCTTTTCCTGGGCCCCCTGAACCTCAGGGTGAAAAGAGGTCACGTTAATGATAATAAACTTTCTCCAGTGCTGACCCCCACTAACCGTCATAGGACCTCAAACCTTTTGCAAACCTTTCTATTCCATTTGCAAGTATTTCTGGAGGGTGCTCACAGAGCTTCGCAATCAGCCCTGCACCGCCTGCCTGCAGACTTTTTCCACTTGAGAGAAATTAGCTCCTATCTTTAAAATAAACATGGTTATGAGTGATCCCAGCTACTATTCCTCAATTTTTGGCTGAGGAGCCTCCCAGCAATGAAGTCATCCTAAGAAAAAAAGAGTCGGGCACCCAAGCTTAGTGTGGTCACTGGGGCTAGTGAGGTGAGTCTGAGGATATTGAATATGTAACATGTTTCAAAATGATAAGTTCTTTCAGCATCCATTTGGTATCCACCATTTCTCCTGACCCTTCCCTCCATCCACAGGTGTCTGCTGCCAAAGAGGCCTGGCTTCTGCCACCCAGGTTGTTGGTCAAAGGGCAGCTATGCTGCCTCCAGTGCTCCCAGTTCCACTGGAAAACCTCCCTCCATTGGCTCAGCCTCCTGCTGGTTTGAAAACTTTCCTCACCTGTGAGAGTTAATGGTGCCAGGAGGAGGTGCTGCCTGGTGTGCCCACACATGGCACTGCTGCTGGCTGGTCCTAGAGCCACTGCTACCACCAACACTGCCTCCTCTTGCTCCCCACAGGGATGCTATGCAGGCCCCCAAGCTGTATGGAAGGTGTTCCCAGTCTCACCAAATATCTTAAGATACATAATGAGTTTCATTTTAACTTTCAGACTCTTCTCATATTGTTGTTTGAAACCAAGAAAGTCAGGTTTTGGAACTAAGCTAAGTGTTACATGTTCAATATTGTCAGAATCGCCCCACTCACCCCAGTGACCACACTAAGCTTGTGTGCCACACTCTCTCTTTGCTTAGGATAACTTCCAAGCCAGGAGGCTCCTCAGCTACTTGAGGAATAGCAGCTGGGATTGCTCATAACAATGTTTATTTTAATGATAGGAACTAATTTCTCTTGGGTGGAAGAAGTCTGCAGGCAGGCAGTATAGGGCTGATTGTGAAGCTCCGTGAGGTGGTCCGGACCAGGACTACGTCAGTCCTGCTCATCCACCCTCAGCATGCAGTGTCCACCACATAGCCCTGGGTCGCTGTGGAGCCTTGGGCACTGTAACTGCATTCCAGCCAGCAGGAAAAAAGAAGGACAAAGAAGGACGTATCCCTTTTTGAGGACACTTTACACACATAGAATTTACATACCTTTTCACTGAACCTCCCGTTGGCCAAAACTTGGCTGCAATGCAACATTTAGCTGCAAAAGAAGCTGGGAAATGTAGTTTCTATTACCAGTACCCTGGTCTTCAGTTAAATCGGCAGTTCTACTACAAGGAAGAAATCAAGAGTGTACATGTGAGGATAGCTGGGAATCTCTGCAAAAAGATATGGGTTTCTTTTGTCCTGCCTTTCTATGGATTTAAAACTAGTACAGGAAACAGTGATAGATCATTGAATTTCTTGGTCCACACAGATAAATGTGTGATAAGACAATGTTCTTACTGAGAATGTGATTTGCATTTTATTCTCATACTGTTTATACACTTGCCTTCCCCATACTGAAAAGGCAGCTAAGCATGCGTTCCCATGCCTAACAGACTCTTGAGTTTTGAGGCCAAAAGCAGAAGTTGCCAGGTACCCAGCAGGTAAACCTGGTTTCCACTTTGTTTTCAAGGCATAAGCTCATGAAGGTAACGACAGTAAAGTATCTGAAGGCATAAGGGGACTTCAAAGTTTGAATAAAGCAAATGGGTCAATTTGAGGAGTAGAGGGGCTTTAACACTTCCTTGGGGCTGAAGAGGTCAGGGCCTCAGTCATCCATCAGGGAGTGGAAACCAGCACCGTGCTCATGCTTGGCACTCTGGATACCCATATATTCCACATAGGGATGGCTAGGTGTTATGGCCCAGGCAGCAGGCTATGGGCCCTGAAGCATCTCCCAACCTTGGAAATGGTTCCTATGCCCAAGGTGCCTATTTCTCAGAAAGCATGAGCAAGAGGAACCCTATACTAGGCCACCTGCCCCTTTATTCTGGATCTACCAGTCAGTTAAGACTGCAATTTAATACTAGGGAAGTAGAGGTGGCCCCTCAAAATGAGACAAAAGATGTTTTTCCCACTACCACAGGCAGTCAGAAGCTAAGGAAGACTCAACACAATGTTTTCAGTCCACATATTGGTTAATATTGATTCTTGCTATGAAGGGTAGAGCTTAAGTAAAGCTCGGGCCTCCTGGGTATTAACCTTGTGAAGTGTTCTTGCCTAGCTCTGTTTGTCTCTGAGGGTCCAAGATGAAAGTGGGAATGATATTGATTATGGAAGAGGGATTCATCTTCACTCCTCATCTTGCTTCTTTGTCTCTTCATGTGTTCGATTTTTCCACAGGGATATAATGCTACACAGTCACTTTTTAGGCTATAAACGCCTTGAGGGCAGGTCTATTCTGTGACATGGATCACAGGTGTGTTACATTGCTTAGAGAGCTGGTCCTTTCACTGATGCTTTGTCAGATCATCATGGCTGCTGCAATACATTAGCCAGGATTTTTCTGTTTGAGCGGGGTTACATACAGTACTTAGAAACCAGATCTAGGGCAAAGCTCTCTCTTTGGAGAGATGGAGGGATTGCTCTCTATTGGCTCTCATCATGGTTCTTTCCCAGTATCTGAGGCTTCTTACAAATTTATATTCCAGAACCAAGTCTCCAAGGGAAACACAAGGTGTTACAGCCAGTGATAATGATGATTTAGTAGGCAATGTTCTTTTGGTACATTTTAAATGAAAACAGTGGGTTATGAGGAACCATCCTTCAGCTGAGTCATAAAAACCAGCTCCTGCCCTCTTACAGTTAAAAATTCATGAAGCATTTTCCAAAAGCTTGTTTCGAATCAGGCTTGATTACCTTCTTTCTATGTCCCTACTTAAATATTACCTATATGCTAAATACCTTTAGAGGTCTTCACTTTTGCCAGTGAATTGTAATCTGGTGTTTCTGGCTAATCAAGTATAAATGTTAGACCTAGTTACCACTTAGTTAAGTTAAAGAAAAATACGAGCATCATAGCAAACGAAACAACAACAAATAAAACTGCAAATATGAGTTAGCTTGACTGTGCTGTGCTGCAAAGGTTGGCAGTCTTTGAAATCTGGCATGCTGAGGTTGTCTTCCAAAGGTGGATAAACCTAACTGCCAATATGAGGCTGGAGACATTTGTCAGCTGCTGTTTTTACTGTCTAGCAGGTCCAGTGGGTGGGTGTAAGCGAGAGTGGGGTGGCAATTGATCCCCCTGACAATGAAAACTGGTCTGTCTGGTAATTGGCCCCCCATGCCTTTGGTTGCTGATGCCTGCACTAGTACCTCATAACTGGGTTTCAAATAACAGGTTTCACAACTGCAGTGTTCTCAAGAGATTTTTTTCATCTACCCTTCTAGGTTCTCTGGCTGTTCTAACAATTAAAATTAGAAAAGTAATTTTAATTATGTATGTATGCATGGCAGTCCCACAAATACATGAGACTCTAGGAAGCAGCCAGATGATTAGACTTATATATCCTTCTGAGCTACAGGAAGGAATAGGGGTTTGGGGCTTTGGAGAGCAGGGAGGAAGGTGGAGATAAATTATGAAATGGTAGAGGGAGGAAAGGTATGGTGAATAAAAGTTGCCTTGTTATGTAGGTAAAATTCTCTCAGGTGATAAACTTTCCTCTAAGTAGTTCTCTTCCTGGTACATTACCTTTACTAATAAAAGTTTTCTTTATAAATATAAATCTCCTCTACAAAAGAGGAAACTTATACTTTCTTTTAGGTTGTTGATGGGGAGGTAAAGAGCTTTTCCTTCATTGTTTCGTTCTCAATTTCCTTTAGTTCAAATTAGTCAATATGCCAAAGTGGTATATTTGGGGTTGATATGCTATGCACCCATTCAGTCACATAATTTGTTCCCCTATGGCCATTAAAAATTCATGAAGCATTTTCAGAAAGGCTGTTGGGGTGCAACACTGGGCCCCAGGTTACTCTCTGTGCCTTAACCCTTGTGAACCAAAGTGTCTGAGACAGATCTCAATCAACATAGAGGTTTATTTTGCCAAGGTTGAGGACATACCCAGGATAAAGAGATACAAGCTACAGTAGGATCTGTGGCCTGTGCTTTTTCCAAAGAGGTTTGGAGGACTTCAATATTTAAAGGGCAAAGAGCAGCAGGAGGAGGAGGAAAGGAAAATGGGGGTGGGAATGGCAGGGGTAGGTAGTAAGGCAAGTGTTAGCACTCACTGGGTCCACGTGTTACCTGTGAAAGGAGCAGAAAGAGAAGTACTCAATTATACATTCCTTGAATACATTCATTGGCATTCAGTAGATCTGCCTTTTATGTAGGATAAAGTAAGCATAGAGCACAGGAAGAGGTTAAATATACATTTATCTCAGGGTAGATGTAGGGTTGATTTCTAGTCTGTCTTTGTTCTGTACCTGTGATAAGCTACACATTTACATTGTTAAGGTGAGATTCAACAGAACTCTGTTTTAGGGGGCTAACAAGGAATTTCCTTGTGAGCAACTTCTGAGGGAGGCCACCTGGGGAGATGTGTGGCCTTCTATTACTGCAGCTGTCTGTTTAGGAACAAAAGGAAGGTAGTTGTCTCAGTTCCCAAGCTCCATGTTTCCTGTTAGCATACAGAGTGTGGGGTCCCAAGATTTTTTTTTCCTTTCACACTCTGATCTCAAAGGGCCTGAACTGTGGGGTATCCTGTGGAAATTCTGAACTTGTCCCTTCCCTCTGCTCATGGAGAAGTTCAGTGAATCCCTGTGGTCTATTTTGTGAGCAGTTCTGACTCCTTTCTCTACAGCAGGCTCATAGGTGATAAAAACTAATGTCAGAATCCTTAAGAAAATCTAGAATAGGCATACACAAATAATAATATAATAGTAATAGCAACAATAATAATGCCACTGCCACTGCCCTTCTGAAACCTCTCAGAAAAGCAAGGGTGCTTCTTCCCCAGAAGTCCCAAATGATCACCTTAAATTTCACTGAATCAAATTTGACCTCAAACCCATTGTAGAGCCAATATCCATAGCCATGAGGTGGGACTATGCTGATTAAGCTAGGCCTGAGCCAGGGCCCCCATGACTAGAACCAGAGGTATTTTGAGCCAAGAATCCAAGAATATGTAGTGCTTCACTCAAAGTTCCAAAGACCTTCTACAGGTAGGTATGCAAACCCAAACAGGAATGGGGTCATTTCTGAGAGAAAAGGGGATGAATGATGGGAAGATAGCCACAATGTCCATAGCAACTAATAATATCTATTTAGCATTCATTGTATGCTACCAGTTTTAAGAACTTTTTCACTTCATTGTCACAAAGACAATTAGATCTCTTGGACAGAGATTCCAAGTTTATGCACATTTTCAGGTGAGAATATTAACATTCAGAAAGGCCAAATGACTTGTTCAAGTCATACAGCTAGGAATTGGCAGAGCTAGTATTCAAATCTAGGTGGTCTGACTTCAGAGCTAAAACTCATTCAGCCTCATTTATAATGAAGTATTTTTAAGCTTAGCCAGAGCACATTGAGGAAGGCAGCGTCATCTTGGGCTTAGATCAAGGGAGCCAGAGAATCAGATCCAGTTAATTAGCACAACTTCCTCCCCACCTGTGGCTCTGTTATAGCCACCTCTCCAGGCAAGCCCTCTTCCACTGGGCCCCTCCTACTTGCATTTACACTTCCCCTGGGACCAGAGGAAGGCATTACAAGGTAAGTATGATTTCCTGTGAGCAATATCCCCATGGGATGGGAGCAGCCTGCCGGAGGATACTGAAAAGGCTTCAAGTGGCCCACAAAATGGTGGGGGACAAAAATAGATGCCCACTCCAAGCAGTTACTTTCCCTTGGATGTGATAAGACAAACTCTGATCACTATACAGAAATAGCTTTTATTACTACATCAGAAACGGGGTAATATGATAGTTTCTAAGAATTGTTTTCATTAAAACCAAAAATTATAGCATACAAGGCATTAGCTAATAGCATTTATAAGGTTGGCACAAGTGATTATTTCTAGTAACAAGAGGTAATAGAAGGCTGTTGTGATGATTACCAAACTGTCCAAAATATCACGTCCACAGTCATGAATAGTATCTAATTCTGCCTGTCAACTCTCAGGTCGTAGTTCTCTGCATAATCCAGTTTATGTCCGTGTTTCTTCCCTAAAAAAGTGGGTGTTAGGAATCAAGCCAAGAATCTGTAGCAGGACAATTGACATAAACATGGTGACTACGTCTCCTCCTGACAGTGAGATCTTCTCCATCCATCTAATCTATTCAGTGACATTTATTTGGCAGGTGTTAGGGAGTGAAATACAGAGAGCTGTCTGGGTTTTGCAAGGAAGTCTTGCCTCTTTATTATTCCTGTGTTCTCAGGTGGTGTGACGATTCATAATTCATTTTAAGCTGAGTATTTGTGGCCTTTATTAAACAAACCATGTTAATTTCATAAAGTTGGGTCAAGTAAGGATAAAAGGAAAAAAGGAAGAGAAGATTTAATTGGAGCTATAGCCTATAGATTGTGAGGAATCCTTTGGGAAGTGATAAATGCCATTTAAAAGGTACCCATATTGTATTCCCGTCTAAGCTGTGTTCATAAGCATTATAGTCATAGGTTTTTGGTTGTTTTTGTTTGGTTTGTTTTTTGTTTGCCAGTTTTATTGAAGTATAACTGAAAGACAGAAATTGTAAGTTTTAATTGAACTGTGTTCAGGTTTCTAGTTTAAAAATTAAATAAGCAATAAGATGAATTGTTATAGTATTTTTGAGACCCGTTTAAGGAAAGTTTCAGATGATTATAAGTAAGCTTTTTGAGATTTCAGCATTTATTTATTTTGACACATTTATATGGTTTGACTATGTCCCCACTCAAATCTCATCTTGAATTGTAGTTCCCGTGATCCCCACGTGTTATGGGAGGGACCAGATAGAGGTAACTGAATAGGGGCCATTTCCCCCATCCTGTTCTTGTGTTAGTGAGTTCTTACAAGATATGATGGTTTTATAAAGGGCTTCTCCTTTGCTGGGCACTCATTCTGTCTCTTGCCACCCTGTGAAGAGGTGCTTTCCACCATGATTCTAAGTTTCATGAGGGCTCCCAGGCCATGTGGAACTGTGAGTCAATTAAACCTCTTTTTTAAAATAAATTACCCAGTCTTGGGTATTTCTTCAGAGCAGTGTGAGAATAGATGAACACGCTCATTCTGTACAGATTTGGTAAGTTCCTCCGATGTGTCAAGCAGTGTGCTGGTGTTGGAAAAGCTGACACATATGACCGAACAGTTCCTACCTGCAGTGGACCTCAGTATCTAATAAGACAGAGAAAAAAGGAAGAAACATAATAATTTCAAATTTGAAAAGTTCTATGAGGGTTAATAACAGAGTGATAAGAGACAGACTAACATGTGAGAGGAGGGGAGGGCGGGATGGAGGGACAGAAGGAGCACCCTTAGGTAGGGTAATCATGGAAGGCTTCTCTGGGGAGGAGGCTTGTAAGTGGAGATGGAGGTGGAATGATGGGAAGGATGAGAAGCCATGCAAATAGAGAAGAAAACAGTATTCCAGGAAGAGGAAACAGGATATGAAAAGGCCCTGCAGAGGCAGAGTCCTTTACTGAGCTAGAGAAGCCTGAATATAGGCACTATGTTGGAGAAGGTGATACTGGAAACCAACAATTGAAATATCTATGAAACATTGCAGTGGAAATTTCAAGTAGGCAATTGCATAAAGAGTCTGGAGTCCATAAGTAAGATCAGAATGATGCACAGCAGAGACCTGTTAGCGTGTCCATAAACACTTTAAAACAATGTAGTAAAGAAGATTGCCCAGGAAGAGAATACAGAGAGGAGAGAAACTCAAATATTGATCCATCAATACAGAAGTAGGAGCTCACAAAAGAGTCAGCCCAGGAGGAGGAAAACTGGGGGAATGGCTTATCTGATAAGCGAAAGGAAGGGAGAGAGGGACCCGTTCAGAATGGTGGAATGATGAGCACATGCATTTCTCCCCTTTCTATATCAAGACTCTAGGAAATAATAGCAAATTTAAAATATATATATTTTGAGAATGGCTCTTATTCTGTCTCCTAGGCTGCAGTACAGTGGCATAATCCTGGATCACTACAGCATTGACCTCCCCAGACCTTCGCCTCCCTAGTAGCTGGGACATACAGGCATGCACCACAACACCTAGCTAATCTTTGTATTTTTTACAGAGATGGAGCTTTCCATGTTGCCTGGGCTGTTCTGGAATTCCTGGGCTCAAGTGATCTGCCAACCTCAGCCTCCCAAAGTACTGGGATTACACGCATGAATCACTGCACCTCACTGCAAATAATTTTTTAAAGACATAAACCACAACAACAAAGACACCAGGAGACAAGCCATCATAGTGGCTTCAGGTCAGTGATTTCTGGAGGATGGAAAGCAGACAGAAGAGTGATTGAGAGTGAGAGAGGAGGCCACTAAACACCTAGAGGTGGCAGGCTTAAGGAGAGACCCATTCTGCCCTGTGCAGTCCTGGAGCATCCCAGATCATGCCACAGGTGAGAGAATAGAAGCAAGACTTGGGCTGGAAACAGGGGAATTGATTGGCAGGGAATGTACAGAACTGTTGGTATCCCACCACTCTCACCCCCACATTTTGAATTTCTGATGCATAAAAAAAAAGTTCTTCATAGAAATTGAAACCTACACTCTCCAGCTTCTAGAGATGCCTGGCATAAACAATGTCTACCTTCCTAAGGAGCACTTGAATATAAAATCTGTGAGTTGGTAAGGACTACTGGTGTGCTCACAACTTCAAATTAACTTTTTAGTGCCTCATTCCTAAAGATAAATAGACAATTTAAGATCACTAGATTTTTTTTTAGGAAAGCCTCCTTCATGACAGAAAGAGATCAAGATATATCAACAGGTAAAAATGACACTGGAGGAAGTGAAAATTTAACGTATGGAATAAAAAATAAAATTAATTAAACTTTATTTCACATCTGCAGAGAGATTTAAGAAAATACTGCCTCATAACACAAGAAAAGTTTGCTCTGAAAAAAGGAACCCTCAAAGCTTAGGAAAGATGTCTTCAATATTAAAATGTGACTTCAAAATAAAAAAATCAACAAAAGGAAAATTCAAGGCGAACTGTACTTAGAAAGTAGAACAAAAAGTGAAAGAGATAGAAAATACGTTTTAAAAAGTTAGAGCCAGATGTAGTGGCATGCATTTATAATCCCAGCCACTTGGGAGGTTGAAGCAGGAGGATTGCTTGAGCCCAGGAGATTGAGTCCAGTCTAGGCAACAAAGCAAAACCTCCCCATTTCAAAATAATAAAGTTAGAAATGTAAATTGAAAGCTAAAGCATATTTCCAAGTGTTCCAACAACTGGCTCATGGAAGTTCCAGAAAAAAAAAAGATAGAAAATAAATTATCAAAGAAATAATGTAAGGATACTTCAAACAACTGAGAGGACTGACTGCAAATTTGAAGGGTCTAATAAGGGCTTATTGTGATGAATGAGAAACAGAAATCACTTTCAAACTATAATTCCATGTTCAGCTAACCTATTGTGTGAAGACAGAATGAATGAACTTTTATATATGCAAGGACTATGGAAAACTTACTATCATAAAAATTTTGTGCTGTAAGAATACAAAGAGGTAAGCAACAATGAAAAGGTGACATGGAATCCTGAAAGCAACAGCTTGTAATCTGGAACTACCCAGGAAAATCTCTGGATTGGAGCCCAGAGAAAAAATGAAGGCCCACAGAGGAAAGTCTCCAGTACCAAACTAGACCAATAGATCTTTAATTGTGCCCCAGGGGTCAATTTAATTGACCAATAACTTTTCAGGGAGCCTAAAATCAAAGCTATTTTATAATAATATTAAGACATAGTATGTCTTTTTCACTGCTTTGAGATTTGCGCTGATGGAGTCTAAACAAGGGTGGCTAAAATTGCTGACACTTAGAAAAATTGCAGATGCTTTAGCATACCACAGAGTGGTGGTACCAAGCAGTACATGTAGGCTCCAAATTTGCTGCCATGCACTTCCATAGAAAAAAATGAAATGTCACTTTTCATTAAGATTATCATTGATGAAGCAGCAAAAATATTTTTTATTACTCCTGACTCGTGAACATATGTTTTTTTAATGTTCTCTGAGTCAAAGCAAGAAGTGTACATTTGGTCTACTCAAATATGTGAGTGTACCTGGGAATAAGCACTTGTGCAACTGTTTGAGTTGTGAGCTGAATTAGATACTTTGGGCATCCTACACCGTTTTTATTTGATTGAACAATTGATAGACTATGGTTATTCAAACTTAAAATTTTAGGAGACATTTCCTAAAATAAATGAAATGAGCCTGTCACTTCAAAGAAAACAATTGACAGTATATATTGTCAAGGATAAATTATAAATTTTCAAGCAGAAATTAGAATTTCAGAAAACTTGCCTGCACCAGTAACCTGACAGATTCCCAATACTTAAAGTCTTTTCTGATAAGATCAGTAGTAATAGTAACATATGCTATTGTAACAAATGTAAAATGTGAAATAGTAACAAATGTAGAATGAAATTTGTCAACATTTGGAGGATCTGCCAAACAAATTGAATCAACATTTTCCAAATAGTGCATGAACAGAAAATCAGACACTGCATGTTCTCACTCATAGGCGGGTGTTGAACAATGAGAACACAGGGACACAGGGAGGGGAGCACCACACACTGGGGTCTGTTGGGGGGAAATAGGGGAGGGACGGCGAGGGGTGGCGAGTTGGGGAGAGACAGCATGGGGAGAAATGCCAGATATAGGTGAAGGGGAGGAAGGCAGCAAATTACACTGTCACGTGTGTACCTATGCAACAATCTTGCATGTTCTTCACATGTACCCCAAAACCTAAAATGCAATAAAAAAAATAGCAGAAAGATTTAAAACAAATTTAAAGAAACACCTACTTACTCTCAAAACCACTTGCTAAACATACATTTTGATGCAACACCAGGAACAGTTTAATTAAAAGTAGATTAAGTCCTTGAATCTCCAACAGGAGAGAAAATCCAACACATTTGAATTCTCTTGGGGAAAAAAAAATACTCAATGTATGATGTTACAAAATCATACATGAGCAAAAATCTATTAAAGTATGAGATAGATTGATGGATTTAAATGTAGCAGAGTATGAAAACTCCAACTGTACAATGTCTGATTCCATATCACAATTAACCTTTAAGAATTTGTTACTTGTCCTGTTTTGGTGAAATATTCAAGGAACAATATTTACAAAGTCACAGTAATGTAAACACTTCATTGACTTGCAGTTTTTAGAATCAACTTGTAGGTCTAATTACTGTTACAGAACAAATGGCAAATAGTATCAACCTTGTAGACTCAATAAATACAGAAAGCAGAAAATGAGAGGGAGAAGTAGAAAAAAGAAAATGTGGGCAGACGCCTAATTTCCTCACCTTAGCAAAAGTCAAACAATGTTACCTAAGGTTGATGTAATGAGAATATGACAGTGTTGGCATTTTGCTAAATATTATAAGGAAACAATAATTGGCATAGTGAATACTGAAAGAGTAAGAAAGAGGGAAATGGGAAGAATTTAGGGAGCTAACTTTTCATTTATCCTTATGGAAGCAAAGGTAAAATGTCAAAAATTAGTATTTTTAAAATGTTATTTAGAAATATGGAGATAAGTGAACAAACAGCTTTTGAAAATCAGAAAATACTGTCTCAAGAAGAACAGGTATAGGATATGGTGGCATGCGTTGCCAGGTAAAATATAGGAGACTGAGCTGAATTTGAGTTTTAGATAAACACTTTTTAAACCTAAGTATGTCCTCAGTAGTACCTACTTTTAACTGTTAAAACCGACAATTGAAAATACTGTTGTTTTGTTATGAGGGGCCTTTAGTACATTTAAATCTTTTAACCATACATTAAATAATCATGTGTTAAACATTTAAAGTTTTTTTTAAAAAAAGGAAGAGGAGGGCCAGGTGTGGTGGCTCATGCCTGTAATCCCAGCATTTTGGGAGGCGAAGGTGGGTGGATCATGAAGTCAGGTGTTTGAGACTAGCTGCCCAACATGGTGAAACCCCATCTCTACTAAAAAAAAAACAAAAACAAAAAATTAGCCAGGTATTATGGTGGCCCCCTGTAATCCCAGCTACTCAGGAGTCTGAGGCAGGAGAATCACTTGAACCTGGGAGGAGGAGGTTGCAGTGAGCCGAGAGCCAAGATCATACCGTTGCACTCCAGCCTGGGTGACAAGAGCAAAACTCTGTCTCAAAAAAAAAGAAGGAAGAGGAAGACAGTGGAACAACAGTATCCAAAAGCAATGAGATGTTGAGTAGATGAGGTGTGAAGACATGTCTGTTATATTTGGTGACATAGAGATCAATGATGTGTTTGACAAGAAAACTTTCACTGGAGTGATGGTGATGCAGGTTGGTCTGTGGAGGATTAATGAGGGAATAGAAGTAAGAAAGGAGAGGTAATTACAGAAGTGGAAAAGAGAAAGGAACAGGTATGGATGGCTTTGAAGAAAATCCATGGATTTCAGGAGTGATGATACATTTTTCTTTCTCCATATTCATCACATTTCTCAAAGTAAATCTTTTTTGATCTGTCCTATTAAATCTATGCATTATGTCAGATACGAAATTCTAATAAGAATTTGGGATACTGTGGGAAATGCTCCCCTCCCAAATAATTTGGTAGGTAAGGGTCTGACATTTTGACAGAGGGATATTTGTAACAGTATAAACATTTTTTATAGAAAGAAGGAAGCAAGGAACAATATAACATGATTTAAATCAGATATGGGGCTGGCATAGGAACTTCTGATCTCATTCTCATTGGTAACAGTTATTAAACCAAGCTATCTTCTCCTATGATCACCTAGAACTCTAATTCATTCACTGTCTCTCTCTTTCTCTTTCTCTCTCTCAACCGAGTCTTGCTCTGTTGCCCAGGCTGGAGTGGCTCAATCTTGGCTCACTGCAACATCTACCTCCCAGGTTCAAGCAATTCTCCTACTTCAGCCTCCCAAGTAGTTGGGATTTTAGGTGCATGATACCACACCTGGCTAATATTTTTTGTATTTTTAGTAGAGATGAGGTTTCACCATGTTGGTCAGGCTGGTCTTGAACTCCGGACCTTGTGATCTGCCCGCTTCAGACTCCCAAAGTATTAGGATTGATTACAGGCATGAGCCTCTGTGCCCAGCTCTAATTCTCATATAATTTGAATCTACGCAGTGCTCAAATTAAGAACTTAACATGTGTATGGTCTTGGAGAAATACAAATACAACTAAAATATGGAGCCTGCTTCTAAATAAGAAAAGCTTTCAATACAGTGGCTGGAATATTTGAACTTCCCCTGACTACCTACTGCCTTGTTGGCTTTGTGCCAGATTGAAGCCCACCCATACTGAGCTCTGACCCCTATACTCTTCACCCAACTCAGTTACCATGCTTCACTTCACCCAAAAGCTACTCTTATTCACAACTCTATTTGAACTGGATTCTTCACCAAAAGATATAAAACCAGTCTGCCTCTTTTCAGCAGATTTTATTAAAATGTCTGAACACATTTTGCTCAACTTGAAACGATATCCTGTCCCTCCTGCCCCCATTTAAGCTTTCCAAGTACTCTCCGTCTCCCTTCAGTTGTTCTATGATTCGAAAAAGCCATCTAATTTGTATTGCTGGGGTCACATATGTGTATGATGAGCCATTGATGCCCTTGAGATGAAAACTTTTTATTAAAACACTTCAGTTACTATACTTCTGTGAGCAACACAGGAAGACAAAAAAAATCTTATCTTTTCAACTCCCATAGCAACTGACTCATCATTTCCTCTTCAAAGAGGTTAGCCTCATCTCATTGTGCTGTTCTCCATGTTACTCTAGACTCGGCCATCTTTGCAGCATCAGAAAAACAAATGGTGGCTAACTTTCTCTTCCTCCATTTTATAAGTACTGCTTCCAGGAGGAATCTGACTGTCACTCGGTCCCTTGAGCCATGCTTCTTTCTTCCCAAGACCAGTCTCAGCACATTTTCCCCATCAAAACTGTAGATACCTCATTTATATATTTGCTAATGTTTTTGAGAGGAGGAGGAAATCGTATTGTATATCATGTAGCAAAAGCATCCTTTCTATCCATATTGATCCTGTCAACTCTACCCGTAAAATATCTCCCTGCAGTAGCTTTCATGTTTCCAGCCCTGCCTTTCGCTTGGCCTCATTCTTCTCCACCTTTCTAGTAGGCAGGCTCTATATGTTCTCCCTCCCACCCCTCTGAAAACCCCAGTCAGAGCATATAATCTACACACGAGGCAAACACTGGCTAAACAGCCAGCAAAGGAAAAACTATCTGTTAGACAAACCAGGTCACCTGGGACCCTTCAAGCCCTCCAGCGAGTAGCTTCCTTTCAGTCCTCCACATAGGTTATCAAGAGCAGTGTCAAGTTCTAGGGATGGGCTCTCTAAAGGGATATAATTACCAGTTAATTTGAAACATCTAGGAAGGAGGTGAGTGAATAGTAATTGATAGAGAAATGAAACTTAGTAGCAATATATGGATATGATCCTTATATCATGGCTATCTTAAAAGAATATTACTTTTCCCATAGTTATCTGTTAGAAAAGATAATGTTTAGAAAGTCTTTTGGAAATCAACTTGCTTTGGAGATCATCGAAAAACATGTAGCTTAAAAACAGCCAAGACTGGGCTAATAAAGTAAATGATCAATTACCTAAAAGCATTGGAAGATGTTATTAAACTTGAAACATCTCTTGAATTTCTGAATTGATAATAAAGTCAGAATGAATGCACAAATTAGGAGATGTTCAAATAGTTAAAAAATGGTCCTGGACTAACCTCAACCTTAGTTTTGCAACATCTGTTTTTTGAAATTAAAAGGAACAGAAAATGTATCATTGAAACACTGCATCTTTGGTCATGCATGAGACCCCTCAACACACACACCCCTGCCTCAGCTATGTGATCGTCTTGTCAGAAATGAAATGAGCTTTGGGACACTGTCTCTGTATCACATCATAAGATACAGAAATACCAACTTACTCTAATTTGCAATTAGACATTTAAAAACATTCTCAGGAAGTGAAGATCAAAAATCAATACCAAATGACTCAGAGAGGTACTCTACTGCTGTCATGTCACCCAGAGAGGAAACACTTCGTGTTTGGTCAATATGGTAGCAGCATATTACTCTGAATTTTATAGGAAATAGACCACAGAATGTTCCTTCTAATGATCTTGCTAAATCGATGACTAACATTTGCAGTTAAAACAAATCCAGACTCTGTTCTGTCTTATTTGTATTTTCTCATAAAAGTATGTATGAAGACAACAGCAGCAAATGACAAAATATCACTATTTTTTAAGATTCAGCAGAACTGACTCATAGTGTTCAAAGTTCAAGGATACAGTGAGTCGTTGAGAAAAACAGAAAAACTTAAGAGTCAAAGTCTTGGAACGACACACTTAAAGCCTGCTCTAATGGGCAGTGCAATCTTTATATCATGCTGGTTGTTTAAAGTGGCAGCTTTTATTCTGTTATTAGATGCATACATGTTGACAATTGCATATCTTCTTAGTTAATTGACATTTTATTCTTTTGTGAAGTGACAATTTTATTCTAAATAACATTGGTTTTTGTGAAATCTACTTTGATATTAATACAGCCATTTCAATTTTCTTTTGATTTGTGTTAGTATGTCATCATTTTCCATCCTTTTACTTTTAGCCATCACTTTTCATCCTCTTATTTTTGCTCTTTGTCTTGTAAATTCTATGGGTGTTGACAAGCATGTTATGTCACGTATCTACCATAATAGTATGATACAAAGCAGTTTCACTGCCCTGAAAATTCCTTGTGTTTCACCTATTCATCCCTATCTTCTCCCCTAAACCACTTATATTAAAAGTGAGTTTCTTTGTATCAATAATAAATAAAAAGTAAATCTAAAAAAATCAATTTCTCATAGATAGCACATAGTTTGATCTTCCTTTGTAAACCTAATCCTGCAATTCCTGCCTTTAACTGGTGCATTTACACATTAAAGTGACTATTGAGATGTTTGGGTTTAACTCCACCACCTTGTTTTCTATTTGGCCAATCTGTTTTTAGTTCATTGTTTCTACCTTATCATGAATTAATTATTTAGACGATGTTTTTTCTTTGTTGACTTATTAGACATAGCTTTGTTGTTATTTTAATGGCTGTTTTTATAGTATTTATAGTGTACGTCTTAATCTTACCATAGTATACCTTCAAATAGGTGTAGTATAAGAATCTTACAGTAGTACATTCCCATTTCTCCTCTCCTAGTCTTATGCTATTGTTGGCTATAAATCTGTTTATACATATATGCCCCACAATATGTTGTTTCTATTTTTTTTATTTTAAACAACTAATTATATCTTTAAATATTTAAATAATAAGGAAAAAAAATCAACCTATGTAGTTACTGGTCCTATTGCTTTTCATTTCTTTGTGTAATCCCTATCTCCATCTGTTAGCATTCTCCATCTGCCTAAAGGACTTTTTAAAGCACTTCTTTTCGTATACTACATTTCTGCTGGTAATGGATCCTTACAGATTTTGTATGTCTGAAACAGTATTTATTTTACCTTTATTTTTATTCTTGCAGTAACTTTTTATTAATGACTTTATTTTTAGAGCAGTTTTAGATTTACAGAAAGAAGAAATGCAAACAATACAGAGAGCTCTCATATATCTCCACATATACAGTTTCTCTATTATTAATATCTTACATTAGGATAGTACATTTGTTAAAATGAGCACAGCAATGTTGATACACTGTCATTAACTAAAATTCATAGTTTATTTAGATTGCCTTAGTTTTTACTTAATGTTCTTCTTAATGTTTCCAGATTTCATCCGGGATTTCTCAGGTTTCCACAAGTTCCTCTAAGCTCTGGTAGTTCCTCAGAATTTTGTTGTTTCTGGTGACCTTGCCAGGAGGACTACTGGCCAGCTGTGATGTAGGATGCTCTTCTATTGGAAACTGCCTGATATTTTTCTCATATATACTATAGAGTTATGAGTTTGGGGGAGAAAAAGCACAGAGGTAAAGTACCATTTTTATTGTACATACTATCAACAAGATTTATTATTGATGATGTTGACCTTGATATCCTGGCTGATCAGGTTTTTGTCAGGTTTGTCCACTGTGAGTTTACTCGTTTTCCCCTTTTCCACGTGCTCTGTGGCAGGAAGTCACAATGCACAGAACATCCCTAAGGAGTATAGAGACATGCTTCTTTTTCTATAGAGTGGAATATCTCCACAGTTTCTTGAAATTCTTTTGTATGAGAGACTTGTATCCTCTATCATTTATTAATTTGTGAAATCATTTATTTACATCATTATGTTCTCATGAATACCTATTTTGTATTTTAGATTATAATCCAATACTGCTTAATTTTTTGCTCAAATTGTTCCAGCTTTGGCTACTGGGAGTTCTTTCAGTTGACTTTTATGCCCTTCTAGCATATGTCAATGTGTTTGTTGTTTTTTAAAAAAAAATGTAAGCACTTCTTTATTTTTGACACTATAAATTGCTAGGCTGCTCAGACTCATATTGTATATTGTATATTTTTCCCCAATCCTAGAAACAGCCCTTTCTTTTCTAGAATCAATCCCCTGACCTCCCAAAGGATGTTTTTAATTTGCACATATTAAGGTTTGTTCTTTGTGTTGTAAAGTTCTATAGGTTTTGACAAACACACAGGTCATATATTCACCATTACAGTATCATACAGAACAGTTTCACTGCCCCCCCAACTCCACAGTGTTCCACCTATTCATTCCTGTCTCTTCCCCTAAACCTCTGGCAACCAGTGAGTTTTTACTGTCTGTATAGTTTTTTCCTTTTCCAGAATGTCACATAATTGAAATTACATAGCATACAGCCATTTCAGACTGATTTCTTTCACTTAGCAATCTTATTTAAGCCTTTTCCACTTTGTTTTAGAGCTTGATATCCTATTTCTGAATTATAGTGATGAATAATATTCCATTGTATGCAGAAACCAGAGTTTATCTGCTCTTCTGTGGAAGGTTATCTTGGTTGCTTCCAGTTTCTGGCAATTATTAGTAAAACGGCTATGAAGATTCATGTGCATGTTTTTGTATGAATAGCTTTTAAATTCAGTTGGCTAAATACTTAGGAGTGCAATTGTTGGATCATATATTGAGACAAAACTATGTTTAGTTTTGTAAGAAACTGTCAAAGTGCCTTCCAAAGTCACTTTACCATTTTGCATTCCCTGTAGCAATGAATGAGAGTTCATATTCTACCACATCCTCACCAACATTTGGTATTGTCAGTTTTTTATTTAGCCATTCTAATGGGTGTATAGTGGTATCTAATGGCTGTTTTAATTTCAATTTTTAATGACAAATTATGTTTAGCATCTTTTCATATGATTATTTGCCATAAGGCACTGAAGATGTGTGTATTTTCTTTCATGAGATATCTGTTCTTATATTTTGCTCATTTAAATTTTTGTTTTATTTTGTTTTCTTATTGTTTAATTTTTAAGAGTTAGTTATATATTCTAGATACAAGTTCTTTCTAAAATATATGTTTTATGACTAGTGTATGGCCTGTCTTTTCATTCAATCAATAGTTTGAATCCAACAAACATATGAAAAAAAGCTTATCATCACTGGTCATTAAAGAAATGCAAATCAAAACTACAATGAGATGCTATCTCATGCCAGTTAGAATGGCAATCATTAAAAAGTCAGGAAATAACAGATGCTAGAGAGGATGTGGAGAAATAGGAATGCTTTTACACTGTTGGTGGAAGTGTAAATTAGTTCAATTATTGTGAAAGACAGTGTGGCAATTCCTCAAGGATCCAGAACCAGAAATACCATTTGACCCAGCAATCCCATTACTTGATAAATACCCAAAGCAGTATAAATCATTCTACTATAAAGAAACATGCACACATGTATTTATGGGAGCACTATTTACAATAGCAAAGACTTGGAACCAACCCAAACACCCAACAATGATTAAGAAACGAATGAAGAAAATGTGGCACATATACACCGTGGAATACTATGCAACCATAAAAAGAATGAGTTCATGTCCTTGCAAGGACATGGATGAAGCTGGAAACCATCGTTCTCAGCAAACTAACACAGGAATAGAAAACCAAATACCACATGTTCTCACTTGTAAGTGGGAGTTGAACAATGAGAACACATGGACACAGGGAGGGGAACATAACACACTGGGACCTGTCAGGGGGTGGGGGGGCAAGGGGAGGGATAGCATTAGGAGAAATACCTAATGCATATGGGGCTTAAACCCTAGATGACAGGTTGATGGGTGCAGCAAACCGCTATGGCACATGTATACCTATGTAACAAACCGGCATGTTCTGCACATGTACCCAAGAACATAATGTATAATAAAAAATAGTGTCTTTTACAGAACATAAATTTTAATTTTAATAAGTCCAACTAATCTATGGTTTTTCTCATAGTCTGTGCTTTTGATGTATCTAAAAATTTATTGATAAACCCAAAATCACCTAGAATTTCCCCTGCATTATCTTCTAGAAGTTTAATGGTTTTAATTTTACATTTATGTCTATGATCCATTTGAGTTTTGTTTTTGTTTGTTTGTATTTGGACATCCAATTGTTTCAATACCACTTGTTGAAAAGATTATTCTTTCTCCATAAAGTTACATTTGGTCCTATGTCAAGGATCAGTTGGTTATATGTGTGTGAATCTGTTTCTGAGCTCTCTGTTCTGTTCTATTGATCTATCTGTCTATTCTTTTGCCAGTACCCAGTACCATACTCTCTTGGTCACCGTAGCTTAACAGTGAGTCTTGAAGTGAGGTCGTGTCAGTCCCCCACCTTGCTTTTTCTTCAATGCTGTGTTGGCTATTCTGGGTCTTTGCCTTTTCATATAAACTTTAGAATTAGTGTGTCAATAACTAAAAATACCTTGCTAAGATTTTATTGTGATTGCATTGAGTTTGTAGATCAAATGGGGAAAAACCAATATCTTGACAACATTGATTCTTCCAATCGATATCCATGAACATGAACTCTCTCTCCATTTATTGAGATCATCATTAAAAAAATTTTTTTAGTTATAAGCATGTAGATCCTGTGCATATTTTGCTAGATTTATACATATTTCATTTTATGCTAATATAAATGATACTGTGTTTTTAATTTCAAATTCTAATTGTTAACTGCTGGTATAAAGAAAAGTAATTACACTTGTATATTACCTTGTATCCAGCAACATTGTTATTACCACTTATTAGTTCTAGAAGGACTAGAATAACTTGTTAATGATAATTCTTTGAGACTTTTTATATAGATGATTATGTTATCTGTGAACAAATACAGTTCCTGTACCATCTGTGAAGTAATATGGTGTTGTGTAAAAGTAGGCTTAGATTAGTTATAAATTTATATTGTAATTTTAAGGGACATTAAAACATTAATAAAAAATAAGTATACTTAATAAGCTGAGAGATAAAAATGGAATACTATAAAATTCTAATCAAAACCACAAAAGATAAAAGGAGATTTTTTTTAAGTGCAATGAATAGAAAAGAGTTAAAAACATGTTAACTATTAACCCAACATATCAATAATCACCTTAAATGTGAATGGTCTAAGTACAGCAATTAAAAACCAAAGAGTTTAGGAGTGGATAAAAGAAATAGCACACAACTATGTTATCCACAGAAAACTCACATAAAATATAAAGACACAGGTAGACTAAAATCACAGTTATGAAGAAAGATATATTGTAATAACACTAACCAAAATTAAGTAGGAATTGCTATATTAATTTAAAAGAAAGCAGACTTCAGAACAATTAAGATTATTAATGACAATATGGAGCATTATATTATGATAAGGAGGTCAATTCTTCAAGAAAATACATGCTGGAAATTGCCTCCAGGCAGTAAGCTGGGGCAACTGTAGAGCTGACTTCATTTCTTTCTCATCTCTCAAAGATTACTGTCTTTTGCTGTCCAATGTCTAGAAAACTTTTATATATTTTATCTGGTATATTGTTTCATGTAGGAGGATAAATGCAGTCACAGTCACTATTACTCTATCTTGGTTGGAAGCAAGAATCTCCTAAGTCTTCAGCAAATTAAGCAAACTTTTAATAAGATCTGCATTTCCACATGATTGGTATGTTAGTCCTATGGACATGGCCTCATTGCTGAACTTCTCTAGCTGTGAAATGAAGCAATGATATGGGAAATGCATTGACAGTAGACAAGGCATTCTTTCTGTGAGTTTATAGATGGTAGGGCTGCCAGAACTGTTATGTGCAAGAAAGGCAAATCCATACTGAATTGTTTCCATTCCAATAGAGATAAATCGCTGCCTTTCCATGATGGAAGAGATCTAATCAATGTGCCACCAAGTGATTTACCAGTTTCCCCAGGTAATGATGCCATATCAGGGCAGTGTTTCTCTCTGCTGTTGACAGATTAGGCAGTCATTACTAATGTTAGCCAGGTCAGCCTTAGTAAAAAGTCTCTACTGTTAAGCCCATACATAACCCCTATCCATATCACCATGACCACTTATTTCATAGGCCCATTAAGCAACCACTGAAATGGCCAAGAATGAGGCTGACTGACATGCATGGAGTGAGTCATTTTTCTTCACTTGCTTAAGACCTCCTTTGAAGTGAATTCCCTTTGATAAGTATTTACATGGGATACAAATACCTCCACCATCTGTACCCATTCACTATCTTTAATTCAACCACATCTCTTCCCTAGACTTCTTTGTCACCAATCTCCCAACCTTGTTTCTTCAAAGTCACCATTATCCAAGCAGTTAGCCATTGCCTGTAAATGCATTCTTTTTTTTTCTGGCTATCTCTTACTACTGGAAAGTGTATAATTAAATTTACTGCTTAAATTTCTGCCAACTGGGAGGATTTTCCTTTATTATAATCCTGTAGGGTTACCTCTGAGTGTGACTGTAGTAATATAGCTGTCCACTCTTGAATAGCGGTAACATAATGTGCAGACCCATTTATAAGTCAGACTTCTTTTTCTTCCTCAGATGGTCAGTCATTTGGAACATCCAAGGAGGCCAAAGTCATAACTTGAGGGAGAGATGATGCAACACTAACCAGAGTTAAAGAATTCTGAGTCACCTGTTCAGTTTACTTATTGGCTCTACTCAAGCTTGGTCTTTTATATTTTATTTCCACTTGACTATATATTGCTTCTTGCCCAGTCAAAATTACAGCTAGGTGTGTCAAAAACACCCAGTTCATAATGGAAAGCTCAGAACGCAGTTATCTGGCGTCCCATGGTTATAGATTCTATCTCTCTTCTAAGCTTAGTATAAAGACAGAAGCTGTTTCTCAAAATTGAAATAGTTATCTGCCAAAAAAAAATAATGTGCTCCAAAATCCTAGAGGTATTCACTGTGACTTTCCCATTATGCCTGCCAGAAGATCCATACAGTATCTCTATTTGTCACACACACTTCAGGTATCACTGGATCTGGTGAATCATAAGGTTTTTCATGTGACTCTATGTGGATCAAAGAAGCACACTCAAATGTGGCATATAATGCCTCCAAAATACAAAAAGGTCCATTGAGTATTGAACCTCTTTTTCCGCTCTATAGTTCTCACATGTCTTCCTAAGTGATTGCTATTTGTTGTGCATCATATTCAATTAGCATACTGTCATCAAAATAGTGAACCAATGTGATGGTTTCTGAAATGCAAAAATGATCAAGTTCTCTCCAGACTGTAGTATTGCAAAGAGCAGGAAAACTGACATAGCCCTAAAACAAGGCTATGAATGTGAACCATACCATAAACTGCAATTGGAGTCACTGCCTGCTTAACTTTGTGATAGTCTACAGTCATTCTCTGTGATCCTTTGACTTCTGCGCAAGCCAAACAAATTGGGTTGTGATAGATTACTATCCTTACTTCTTTCAAGTCTTTAATGGTGGCATTAATCTCAGCTATTTGGGAGGTAGGGAGCAGTATTGCTTTTGGTTCACAATCTTGGTAGGAAGTACAAGAAAGTTCTAGGGTCTGAGATCCAATATGGGAATTCTGCCAATAATCAAGTATGTCTATTCCAATCTATATTCAAAAACTGGGCAAATAAACACAATATAAGTCCTTGAGCCAACTTGAGCCAGACTTAAGACTCCATCTATTACCTGCAATCATAGCTCTCACTTTGACAGACAGGCCACAGTGGCATTTTAGGTCCCCAGAAAGTAGACAATTCAGAGTGAGTATCTAAGAAAGTGAGTATCTAAGTAATCCCCTCAAAGATCTGGGTATTTCTTTTTCTCCAGTACGAAATCACCGTAGGTCCTCTAAGAAAAGCTTGGAGAAAGATTTACATTTACGTACTTTCAATTCTCAAAGAGGCAACAAGACTGAGACCCCTTTTCAATCAAAAGGGATTTGGGGTTTGTGAGTTGACTTAGGTCTGAAAACTGAGTGGAGGCTATGATTCTCCATTGTGGTAACACAGGTTTTTGACAACCGTACCAAAGTCAGGTTTTTGACAACCATACCCAGAGTCTTTTTAATGTTACATATATTGACCAACACTATAAATTGCCCATCTATTTTGTTCTTAGGGACACTGTGATCAATGAGCTACCACCAAAGATCCTGCAGAACAATGCATTCTGATTACCAGGACTTTACTGCAGTCCTTTGTGGTAGACACACACCCCCCACCAACCCTTGTTAAATGCTGCTGCTGACCTCTGATACTCTGGGTCCCACTGTCCTCCCTGAAACCAACAAACTCCTATTTCGAATCAAACCTTTCTAAGACCATAACCTGCATACAAAGGGGGAACAACCCTAGAATTTTCAAGGATGCTGGTACTCTTCTCCCTAATTTACTCTTCTCCCTAATTTATTTCTTAGTGCCTCAATAAATGGAGCGTCTTCTGGATAGGGCTGCCAGATTGAGCCAAAAAGAAAAAAAAAAGAAGAAGCAAACTGAAACAAAAGATTTCAAGTTAAATTTGAACATCAGGTAAGTACAAAAATTTAGTGTAAGTATGTCCCTGCTCTAGCCCTGAGTTTTCCCCAGGCCAGAGTTAGTTCATAGCTGTCAGGCAGAGTATGCAGAGCAGGGCAAGGAAGCAAGGACCAGGCAAGCCTGATCGTTGGCAAGCCTGAAGGTGAGCATCACTGGGTGACCGGTGTGCTACTGGCCATTGCAAGAAAATTACGAGGAACTATGTAGAGAAGCATCCTTACTGTGGTGACCTTCCAGCACTCTCTACTGGCAAGGGAAAATCTACCAGCTTACAGGAGGCAGCTCCAGTATCTCCAACAGGGCAGTAAAGTGTAGATTTAGAGTTGCAAGTCAGCTGGTTTTAATTAACTGGCACAAGTACAAATGATAAAATTCTGTACTATTAGCACATGAATACACAAGTCAATGGCATGGACCAAAACTCCAAAATAGACTCAAAGGCATGAGAAGGATATATATGTCTATATGTGTATGTATATGTATGTATGTAAAGTATCGGAGTGGACTAGTTCTTTAAATTTAATGGAAAATCTACAAGAAATTAATAAAACTTTTCACATACAATCCATAGGGTAAAATATTATAAAAACTCAAGAGAAATGACAACTTAGAAAGACATTTGCAACTTATATCACAGACAAATCAGCAAGAAATTAATAAACTAATAAATTATCAAAATTACATGAACAGTATTTCACAGAAAAAACAATACAAATGCCTCTTTAGTGTATGAAAAAAATGCTCAATTTCCCTCATAAGGGAAATGCTAATTAAAACTACAATGAAATACACATCTTTGCGTCTCAACCTGAGTACTGAGCAAAAAATCTGTTAACACATTGTGATAGTAAGGGAATGGGGAAACAAGAGCTGTCAATCATATTGGGAGGGAGTAAAAAAGGATGCAACCTTAATCATAAGCAATTATTCTGCAAAATTATCAAAATTACATGTACACACACTGTTTTACTCAGCACCTGCACTTCTACAAATTTTACTATACATGTACTTGCATAGGAGTGAAATGACATACGGCCAAGGATACTCATTGCACTATCATTTGTAATAGCAAAACATTGAAACTCCTTCCAGTTTCCAGGAAGATGGGATTGGCTAAATGCTTATGATATGCAACCTTCATCATTCAGTGGAATACTATGTGGCTCATAAAAAAAAGAGACAGCTCACTTGGGATGTGGAACAATGTTTGATGAGATTTAGGATATACTATCCTAAAATATTTTATGCTGATGGGATTTGAGAAAACAGCAGAAGCAGTAAGTTTTCTCTGACCTTTTCCTGCCCTTCTCTCCTGACGGAGGTCATAAAACCTAGGAAGGATTTTCTGCCGTTCCCCTAAAGCAGGTTATTAGACCTTCAAATGAGAGGTGCCCTCCCTATACCTGGAGGGAAGGAACATCCTTAACTCTGAACACACAGGGATGAAAAAAGAAATCTGAACAAACAGGCCTGCTAAGTTTACCCCAGTTTATTGCCATTAGATCATAGTCTTTTCTCACCATTACAGTTCTTCATGACTATTCACTCTTCAACAAACCTACCATAAAAAATACTCAGGTTTACTGTTTCTTTGGCTCACCATTTCCTTGTGAAGTCTCCAATGTCACATGAAGCTTATTTTAAATACATTTGTATTATTTTCTCTTGTTAAACTGTCTTTTGTCATATGGTCCTCAGCCGTGAACCCAGGATGAGTAGGAGGAAAAATATTTTTCCTCCCCTACACACGTTCAAAATCATTTTAAGTGGAAAAACAAAGTGCGTAAAGTTCTGCTATTTCCATAAGTGCTTGTGTGTATCTGTAAACTTCAGAATCCCTGAAAAAAGATACAAGAAATTGGCAATGGTCGTTTCCTTCAAGGAGGTGAACTGTTGACTGCAGCCTGGAAGTGGGAGTGAAACATACTTGCCATTGTGTCTGTCTATCTTTACTTTTTTTTTTTTTGTCCCGGGTTTATTGAACATAATACAGCATTGCAGAAGAGATTCAAACAGGTCCCTGAGGCATTTTAAAATTCATCCCAACTGCAGGCTGAGTGACCTGCAGATTGGGCAGACTGCTGAAGTCCAAAAGCTTCAGCATTTCCTTAGTGTCAGGATCTACTTAAATGATCTCCTGATCCAGGGCTGAGACCTCAGGAACGTAATTGTCTCTCCTTTCTCTGTCCTGCAGCTTGATGGAGATACATCTTACTGGGCCTCTCAGAATCTGCTTCATTAGATGCGTGACATAGCCTATCTTGTATTAGAGCTTCTTGCTAGGAATAATGGTGATCTCCTTGCACACACTCTTGTTTGTGTGGAAGTCATTGCTCAGGTGCGTGTACTACTTTTCTATGATGACCCGGGCCACCTTCTTCACGAAGTTGGGTCGAACGTGGCCCATGTTGGTGGGTCCTTGGTGAAAGAGGAGCCGTTAGATACTTTTTGAATTTTATACCATATTACATGTGTTACTTATTTTTAAAATGTAAGTATTCTTTATTTTTAAAAAATGTAAGATTACAGTATACTGGTGACATTCTCAGCTGCACTTACTGGATTCCATTGCTAATTGGATTTTAAGGAGCATAATTTTGCAAAGAGCCTCCTCCAACCAAGCCTGGTCTGGCAGAGGACACTGGTGAGGTGTTCTGAGCCTACACAGACCTCAGTGTCTGATCTGATCTGCAGATACAAAGACGCATGTGTTTCTTGTGTTTTGCTTACCATGTCAGCAAGACTTGGCTGTCAGCAGGCTATGGAGAGCATTCATCTTAGAAGGTGCTGCTTTAATTTCTGAGCTATGCAGTGATGCAGGCTCAGTAGGAAAGGATTTTCCCAAGTCATTGTAAACATCATTTTGGCTCTATGACAAGGTCCCATTTCAGGAAATATTTCATAAAGAACTCTGACTGCTCCATAATGACTGCAGTACTCTTTTGTATGTATTTCTGAACAATGGTTGTTGTACAGGAAAGAAATCCACTTTTATTAACCCACAGTAACCAATTGCCTTTGTTTTATAGGAAATAGGTGCAGTGAGGAATCCTTTTATGCCCCACCTACTGTAAGGATCACAGAGTACTTAGGTTAGTATGTTTTTGTTCATTTACTTTGGAATTACAACAGATGCATCTATCAATTCCAGAAAAAAGGTTAACTGACAACAGGATCTTCAAGTTGACATTTTCACTTGGGCTGGCTCTGATTCCAGAAGGCTTTCTGAAGTGTATTTTGTTTTCCAGATATTTTTCCTTTCTAAAGCAGAACCCCATTCTACTTTCCAGAAAATGTTTTGCATTAAAGAGGATTAATACACATTTAAAGTGCAATCAGACTTTCATCCAGATAATACCTTCCTGTAAAAGAAGTCCTTTATGCTAACCTCTGCTCTAAATGCTGAGACATTTCACTGGATAACACATCTGTTAAGGTTCCAATGTAAATGTCACCTACTCAGCTGGGTTCAGTGGCTCGTGCCTATAATCCCAGCCCTTTGGGAGCCCAAGGTGGGCAGGTCACTTGAGCTCAGATGTTCCAGACCAGCCTGGGCAATGAGATGAAACCCTATCTCTATAAAAAATTAGCCAGGCATGGTGGCATGTGCTTGTAGTATCTGCTACTCAGGAGGCTGAGGTGGGAGGATCACTTGAGCCTGAGGTTGAGGCAGTAGTGAGCTGTGATTGTGCCACTGCACTCTAGCCTAGGTTACTGAGCAAGACTCTGTTTCAAAAAAAAAAAAGTCACCTATTATGTGAAGTGTCTACCAACTCACCCAGGCAGAGTAGAATCAGTAAAAAGTAAATTAAACTATGCCCTTCGTTTACTTTTTTTTACTAAAATTCTAGGTAGATCAAAATAAATGAATATTTTAAAAGTTAAAGTATAAAAACACATGGGAAAGAAGTGTGTGTGTGTGTGTGTGTGTGTGTGTAAGATATCAGAGTGGACAAGTTTTTTGTTCTTGTTTTTTGAGACAGAGTTTTGCTCTTGTTGCCCAGGCCGGAGTGCAATGGCACGATCTCGGCAGAATCTCGTCACGATCTCTGCACCATCTCAGCTCATGACAACCTCCACCTCCTGGGTTCAAGAGATTCTCCTGCTTCAGCCTCCCAAGTAGCTAGGATTACAGACATGCACCACCACGCTAATTTTGTATTTTTAGTAGAGATGAGGTTTCTCCATGTTGGTCAGGCTGGTTTGAACTCACAACCTCAGGTAATCCACCCACTTCGGCCTCCCAAAGTGCTTGGATTACAGGCATGAGCCACCGTGCCCAGCCAAAGAACAAGTCTTTTTAAGAGTAATGGAAAATTTAGAAGCCATTAATAAAAAGTTTCCTGCACTAAAAAAAAAAGAAAATAGCCTCTCCTTTCTCTGAACTTTCAAAATATGCCTAAACCTTGATTAAAACATATATCGTATAGAGAGGATTTTAAATGATATGATAAATGCAAAGAAATATTTGAGGTGATAGATATGCTGCTTAGCCTGATTTGATTATTCCACAAGATATACATGTCTGAAAACATCACATTGTACCCACGTATATATACAACTTATATTTTCTAATTAAAAATAAGATAAAGCAAATAATATATCACATAGTATTACAAGCATTTATTCATACAACTTTCTTACGTCTTTATCAGACCCATCCCAAAATTATGCTGTGAATGACTAGGGTACAAATCAGCAGCTCCACATGCTATTTAACATGATCCTTGGCCCACTATAATTATTCTGCAATGAAATGAATGAGTGAATAAAGGAAGTGGTACTGAGCCCACTCAGTGTAAGCATTTAAATCAGTGGTCCCCTGGGTGAGCTGGGAAGGGGACACTGAATATAGACCACTTCAGTTTTTCTGAAGCCAGCCTGCCAGGCTAGAGAACGTGAAGAAGAAGCAGATGAGGGAATGGCCATCTCCCCATGAGACAGACCGGGCAGAAGGGAATACCTGCTCTCCTACAGGGTAATTGGTGCTCAAATCAACCTAGAAATCCTATATTCTCTCTTCCTTTTAGTAGAAAGCCTCTTCACCTAGCTAGAATTTCAACAGACATATTTCCAACTGGCTTTATTATCATGACCCAGATATAAATATCATGGCAGGAGCCCATGAGGTGGGAGCACAATTTATCCTAACTGAAAATAGAGGCGGAGAAGCATCAGCCCTAGTATCCCTGATACTAGAGTGAGGTTTCCATAGCAACCAGCTGAGTCACTAATGAAAAAGAACAGTTGCACTATGACTAGGCTGACATTCTGTGACATTCTCTTACTTTACTGTAGCTCTAATGATGTCTTCAGTAGAAATGACAGAAAAGGTTCTGACCTCTCAATTAAACCTGTAGCTTACTTGACACACTCTGCCTTTAGCTTAATGAATGTGAATTTCTGTGTGCAAATTCTGCCTTGGATGAAAGCACTTTAGGAATTTGTCTGAATCATATATTTGAATTATTGATTCCATTGTTCCTTGATGTAGTCCCTTCTTTTCCAAATTAAGATGTCAATGAAACAGATGGGCCCCAAAAGCAAAACAGGAAGAGAAAACATTAGTGGAAGATGTGACAAGGTGATGCTAATCTATCACTGATGACGCAACATTGAAGAAAACAACCAGAAGTCGTGCTGCCCCTTCTTCAGACAGAGTTAACCACAGGTTAGACAGCAAGAAAGCTAGGAATCCCTGCAAAAATGGAGGGGACCTGCTGGAGATAAGATCTGAGAGCTCCACGACCCACAGTATTCCCTTACTAGGCACCTAATTCAGAACACTTAGCTAGGCACTACAGGGTGTTGCAAAGCAGAATACCTTCAGTCACTAAAAGTCCAAAACTAAAGGAGGGGTGAGATAGATTCGCAATTTTAAAATGCACACAAACTACATGACATGACTCCTTCTGCTGACAAGAAACACGTACAGAAACCAGCCCATTGATGATACAAGTTTTAAAAATTGAAATTCATAAAGAAAACTGCCACAACTTTGAGCATAGAAATTGAGTTTTTGAATAATCAAGATGGTCATTGAGCTTGTAAAACACTGAGAGTGCTTTATTTATGTTTTAGTTTAGTTTGCTTTGTTTTTTTTTTTTTCAAGTGTACTTGTTTGCAAACACACCAACTTGTTTTAAGCCCGGCAGTGGATTCCTTTCATCTGCACAAGAAGGGCCACAAGGGCTGTGTCAGCATTTGCTGCAAATTATATGGGAGTTTCTGAATTTGAGCATAGGCCTCTGCATCTCCTTATCAGCAGAAAGTAGAGAGCTCCTTCATTATTAAGCAGCCTTCTAGCTACTCTCTTTCGTCAGCACAACACTGCCAGACTAATTTTCTTAGTCTAAGACTTGAATCATGTTTTTCCTCTCCTCCAGATCTTAATTTACTACTTTCATCATGTCATTCTCCTGAAGAAGAGATGATGGTTCCATATTACAAATCAAACCACACCCAACTCTGTGGCCTGATTTATAACGACCCCCACAGCTCTGCCCCCGCATATCTAGCTAGGCCTCCCTAATGCTTGCCCTTCCTTCCTGCCAGACCGTCTCTTTCCTGACCACAAAAAGGCATTACTATTAATTCTCAGTTCCATTGCTTTCCACCAGCAGGAATTGCCTTCATACTACATAACCAGTCCTAATTCATCCTTGGAGAAAGTGCAAATGCCACTTCCTCCATAAAAGTGTCATCTGAGTGGCTGCTGCTTGTGTAAACAGGGACTTCCACTCTGTTTGTACTTACCATTTTCCTAACCCACTCTTATTTTTTCTGTTCACTAAGTTGTTGACTCTTGAGAGCAGGCTTCCCATTCTTTTCTTCTCTTCATGTATAGTTCATAGCCCATAGTTCATTTACAGCCAGTCACGCATTAATTCAGTATCTACAGAACATTCAGTCAGGGGAGACATAAGACCCATGAGGAGGCTTTATCTCGACGTTTAGAGCTTGGAGTCAGGAATGTAGACAGGAGATGACAGAGACAAGGTAGTTCAGAACCAGACAGTGTAGACATTTTAAAGCCCCCTCAGGATTCTGGCCTTTTCATCTGCTTTGCCAGAGCTTCAGAGTTCCATGGAGGAGGAGAGGGTGGCAGGGGAGGCAGGGGGCATTCTTTTTCCTGATCAGAGCAGCTTGGTTTTCATCTGCTTCATGGGTTTAGATTTCTTAGACTTTGGATTAAAATTTCATCTAAAAGGGTACTTTCTGACGGAACAAAGGCTGAAAACCTCTCTTCTGGGTAGTGAAGATCCTTTCGCATTTTTAGGTGTGTAAGAGCAGACATGTACCTGTTGCTGAGTTGAGACTTAATCCACATTAGAAAGTCAGTGGATTGCTTAACCCCCGTGACTCTGAAACTATCATATGTTGTTGACAGATGTTCTTTTATCTACTTGTTTGCTGTTAAGAGTCAGAAGTCCAGGCGTGGTGGCTCATACCCGTAATCCAAGCATTTTGGGAGCTCAGGAGCTTGAGATCAGCCTGGCCAACATAGTGAAACCTCGCCTCTACTTAAAATACAAAAATTAGCTGGGTGTGGTGGCGCACACCTGTAATCCCAGCTACTTGGGAGGCCAAGGCAGGTGAATAGCTTGAACTCAGGAGGCAGAGGTTGCAGTGAGCTGAGATTGCACCATCGCATTCCAGCCTGGGTGACAGAGCAAGACTCCATCTCTGTTTAAAAAAAAAAAAAAAGTCAAAAGATAAGGGTAGTTGAATTACATTTTTCATACTAAGGGGGTTTAAGAATATTCTGGCATTATATTTTACCTCCAATTACTAAGAAGTAAAGGTGCTTCCTTCTTTCTGTGCATATTTCTTTTGTTTTCATAGAAATATTTACTTTCTTCACCTTGCTGGACAAGGGAGTTATTTAAAGGAATGGTCAAAGAAAACCAGAAGGGCCAGCTCTCCACCAATAGCTATAGTAACTAAATCTGTGCCTATGCAGAATTTTATGAGAGAAAACCAAGCAGAAAGCACAATGGAAGTTAGATGGAAAGGTAATAGCATGGATGAGAAGTCAGCAGTGAAGCAGCTTTTGCTGTTGTGTCAGAGCCAAAAATAGACAAGCAGGCTGGCACAAGGCAGCAGCTACACTCTGCTCAGACCAACTCTCCTCTGGACACTGTCACTCCAGAAACACAAATCCATGGCAGCCACCTCCTCAGCTGCTGCTGTTACACGCTTTAGGATCATGAGTGAAAGGAATTCCCCGAGCATTTCTAGGTACCAAACTAAAACAAACAAACTTCATTTTATGGAATTCCTCCCTGCTAAAGTAGACATTCAAAAAACATTTCTAATGTCCCAGCCCTTGGAAGAAACAGATGCAATCAGAGACCTCCCACTCATGGCTCTCTTTCTGCCACAAAGGTATGATGTGTGACAATCAAGAAGCATCATGTCAGAGTGGGAAGCGTTCATGATCAAAAGTCAAACCGACCTGGGTTCAAATTCTGGCTCAGCTACTTGAAGATAGATGAAATAATAAATAGGAATAATTGATATTTTTTTAATGGAGAAGTCTATTGGGAAACCCACTGAATCCAATACTTCTAAGCCCCAGATGCCAATCCTGTGCCACTGTTCTTATAAGCCACTTCTCTTTGCACCTGTTGCCCTTTGCTTCCCTCATCCCAAACATACCAGACTCTGCAGGTTCCCCTCTTCTGAGCCCCCATTATACTCCGTCAATTTCCACATCCATCTGCGATTTCCCGGTTTGTGATTCTCAGTTCCTTTTGTCTTAGAAATACTAGAATTTAGGAAGGTCTCACTTGAAGGGACCGAAAGTCTCAACACAGCACTAAACAAGTCATCCACAGTGACAACACAATCACTGCTCCAGTATAATGTCTTATGGTGCCTAGAAAAGCACCCACAGCTACTGCATTCTCCTCAGCACTGTTTTACTGTTTATTGCCTGCCTTCCCTCTTCTATGTGCACAAAGCACATTTCTCCTGTGAGTCAGTAAACTAAACATCTGATTCGGCCCGGGGTTTGACATTATGCTTTGCCTGTTTCATTCCCACAGAGAAGGTGGCACCTGGTGCTCAATCACATTTCCCAGTCTAAGACCTACTCAGTCTGAATCCATCTGACTGACTTCATAGTGACAGGCCGTATCCTCAGACAGAACAACAAAGAAAATTGTATCCTGATCTAAAATCGGTTGCTGACTTGTGAATGTTTCACAGCAGTATGGTTGAGAACCACAAGTCTACGAACTTGTCTGTCTGCCTAACATGACAGTAAGATCCTTAATATCCTTAGGAAGAGGACTTGTTGTCTTTTTCATCACTGTGTCTATGCCATGGTGCTGGACAGAGTAGGCACTCAGAAAGATTTATAAAATGAGTTTGAAGGGAAATAAAAATAATAGCATTTATGTATTCACAGCTTCCCCCAACTATGTCAGCTGGTGAAGAAGGAAATATTCTTTATTAATCACAGAGCTGTGGCCTGTATTACTGCTGTAGAGATCAAGGTAATGGAAAGAGTAGCTGAAATGAAAGGATTAGGGAAAAGCTAAATTAGTTTACATTAAAATAGCATAGAACTCAAAGAAGGACAATTAACTATAAATGTGAAATTAAGGAGGAGGGTGAGGGATAAAAGTCAAGAAAGAGACGAAGAAGGGATGGATGAGAAAAGAGACATTTGAGGTGATTGCTTTCTGTAATGAATACAATGAAAATATAATGAAGGTAAAGAGATGCTTAAAACATGTTGTGTGTGCCCTATGAGTTTCTCCCCTGTATCATTTTTCCAAGCAACTTCAGTAGATTTAAATTAGTTTTTACTACTTTGGGAAAATATTAAACTGTTATTTCTTTTGAATGAATGCAATGCTGAAACATCATAAGGTGACCTTCAACTCAAACCCAAGTTTGTTTGAGTTATAAGTGGAACGCTTTTCTGGTTAAGTGGAGGGTTGAACCTACCTGACCCTTTAGATGAATGCTGTCACAGACCAAAAAATCCAATGTCAATTCCCCTGACTTTTTATTGGCAGTGTCTGGTGCTGTCTCATAAGTTTGAACACTGTTATGAATTTGGGGCCTTTCTGCATGATGACACTACACAGGGTAAAAACAAGTCTATATTCAGAGGAGCAGGATGTGGCCAGCAGAGCTTTATTCTGGTGACTGTTGGAGTTTTCTTGACCTCTGACACAGAATGTCAAGCACTGAGGAGTGGTCCAAGAATCCGGATCTGCAATCTGCAATGGTCTGAGCTCAAAGCCATCCCTAAAGTATTCAAATCTGAACCTTATTCTGGCTCCATGCCCTGCAGGGCTCTTCGCTTCAGCAGAGATAGGCAGCGTAGGGAGGGCTACAGGGTCTCATAAAGCAGTAGTCTAGTCACTGGTGCTTTTAAAAAACACTGCAGAGGCTTAGCCTGATTACTCATTAATACCTCTCCACTTTGACCACAAGAAGAGTGGAAACTGCTCCACCCTCCCTCACTCAAACATTCTCTGGGCATTCTTTTTTAAAAAATGTATTTAGTATATCAATACTATTTGTTTTGAAAATATTTCATAATTATTGATGGGGCTTGTGGTGGAATTAAGTTATAAAGAAATACATGTGTTCAGACCTAGGTCCATTAATCTAAAGATGATCATAGTTATACAGTTAACTGAAAAGACCGTTGAATGGAGGCAGCATGTTTGACAGGTTTTCTGTTATCAACAATCATTCCAGGAAGCAAATAGGAAAGGAATCACAACTTCCAGGAGACTGCTGTCTGACATCTGACAGGTCTTCATTCAATTGTGATCTCCCCAGAGGGGGATTTTGACCAAAAATGGCAGCTTGTGTTGCCTTCTATCTCCCTACCCTGCTTTATTTTCCTTTGTAGCTCTTATCACTCTGTCATCATAATGCCTGCTTATTCACTTACTTATTGCCTGCCTCCCCACATGGAATGTAAGTTACATTAGGTTTGAAACTTTACTGATGCACCCTAAAACGGTTCCTAACATAAACAAAGCACTCAATGTATATCATTAAGTATATTCATGTTGAATTAATAGCTAAATGAATTGTCTACAAAATTAATGGAACGAATGAATGGACACATATAATGTGCCAGCAATAGTAGATAAATGGTATACAAATATTAAACATTTAAATCAAGTTCAACTCTGTCAGGGAAGTGTTGCTTTCATTTGATTGACATATGTAGAAAATGAGACTCAGAGAGGTTAAATAATTTGTCCAAAAGATATGCACACAATAGGTTGTAGAACTAGGATTTGAACCTGGCTCTTTAAGATTATACAATTTTTCTTTGAGATGGAGTCTTCACTCTGTCTCCCAGGCTGGAGTTCAGTGGCACAATCTTGGCTGACTGCAACCTCTGCCTCCCGGGTTAATGTGATTCTCCTACCTCAGCTTCCCAAATAGCTGGGATTACAGGCGCATGCCACAACACCCAGCTAATTTTTGTATTTTTGGTAAAGACGGGGTTTCACCATGTTGGCCATGCTGGTCTTGAACTCCTGACCTTCAGGTGATCCGCCTGCCTCAGCCTCCCAAAGTGCTGAGATTACAGGTGTGAGCCACCACACCCAGCCCCAACTTGTGCTATTTTTATAACACTTCACTTTGTGCAAAAGGTATAGGTCAGGCTAGTTTAATATCTTTCAAAACTATAATCCTGGAGAGAGTTCTTAAAGGAAATGATTCAGTAACGCTTTGGTGTTGGGCTTGGTATCTCCTGGTCTTTTCTTCCATCTCCTACTACCTCCAAAGTACATTTGACTAGGGTGTCAAAACAAGACTTGCCTGGGTCCCTGGGCTGAAAATAAAGCTTACTTGTGCTGGACTCTACACCTCGGCAAGGGCTTTCTCTTTCCTCAGGCATGTGAGGAAGCAGAACAGCCACGTGTCTGTCAGAGCTGAGGGAGCTAGCTCTGTGTTTGTCTACCAAGTTTCTGCAGTCCTGGGAAGTATGGACGCACAGCATCATGCACAGCATGGTGGGACTCACTAAGAAAAAAGGAAGGAAGGGTAAGTGAGTAACAAGTGTGTTGAGGACAAGAGAGAAGAAGTAAAACAGGCAGGGAGTCCAATGTTGACAGGAACAAGTTACTCGATGACTAATTGGAGAGTAGGACAAAGCTGTGATACAGAAGGACAAGAAGGAACAATGCATGATGTAAGTAACTGTGTGGTTGCTGAGTCTACCCCATAAGGTAATTGTTTACCTTTTATGGTTTATGTCCTTGGATTGTGCACTGGGTGTGATGACTCAACCTGGTAAGAGCCAGATGGTTTTCTAACATATCTTTTTGTCTCCAAAAGGACAAAAACTTCAGCTTCAAGGAATATTTAGTTACCTTGAAATGCAATTGTTCTTGTTTTTTGTTTTATTTTTATGTTTTGTTATTGAGGCCTAATTTACACTAAATGACATACACAAGCCTGACGTGGTGGCTCATACCTGTAATCCCAACACTTTGGGAGGCAGAGGCAGGAGGATTGCTTGAGTTCAGGGGTTCAAAATCAGCCTGAGCAACATAGTGAGACTTCATCTCTACAAAATAAATCAATAATTAATTAACAAATGTGATGGTGCATGCCTGTAGTCCCAGACGCTCAGGAGGCTAAAGTGGGAGAATGGCTTGAAGGCAGTCTAGCCTGGGTGGCAGAACAAGATCCTGTCTCAAAAAAAAAAAAAAATGACACGCATAGATCATAAGTGTACAGTTTCTTTGGTGAATGCTGACAAAGGCATAGCCACATAACCCATACTGCAAATAGACAGAGAATATGTACATAAATTTAAACAGTTCCCTTGTGCCCCTTCCCAGACAATCCGACCCACAACTTTCTCAAACAACCACTTTTCTGATTTCCATCATGAGGGATGATTTTTGCCTGTTTTAGAACTTCATATAAATGGACACATAGTATATTCTTTGTCTCTGGCCTATTTTGATTATCATAATGTTTTTGAGATCTTCTATGATTTGTCTTCAGTATTTGATTCATTTTTATTGCTAAGTAGTATTCCATTGTAAATATACTAAAGTTGTTATCCAAACATCATACGTTTGCCTGTTTCTAATTGGATTGATT